>NC_052539.1:28311866-28627223 GCF_016699485.2 Gallus gallus | reverse complement strand
TCTTTGTCTTATTTTTGAGCTCAGGAAAAAAGCAAGTTGAAGGGAAAAGATTTCTCCTGATACTCACTTTCCAATCGCATTGGGCAAAATCGTGAGCTGATTGTCATCAACTTTTAACGTGGTGAGCCTTTTCAGCAGCCCTGCAGAACGGGAAAGGAAGGAGGGAAGACAAATATTCCACATTCATCTTCTCCACTTTCTGTAATCTCCAGTATTCTCGATTAAACAATAATGTCCAGCATAACTCAGATCTAGATTTTAGAAATTATACAGCATACAAACACATTCTTGTCCCATTGAAAATATGCTCCATTGCAATGCAGTACAGATCAAACGTTGAGCTGAAATGCAATGAGTGCAATCTTAAGTGTATTCTGAAGACCTGAAACATGTGAAGAGGAATCAAAAGGAATAATATCCTGTTGCCCTCGTTAAAAGGTGCTCAGGTCCCAGAAGGACCCCAGCAAAACTATCTAAAGTAAATGCTACACTTAGAGTGCTTCACAATACGTAGGAAAAGACAAATAGAAATCAGTCCTGAAGGCATTTGTGCATGCAGCTGATTCTTTTTGTTAAGAGAACTGTTAGATACTGCAGTGTCAGCAGATGCATTACTGGGTAACATTTACCCAGGGAATGACACTTCTGCTTTACACTGTGCAACGGGGAAATCAATACAACAGCAAGGACAGAAAGAATGGGAAAATCATTGCATCACAGCGGCTGAAACTGAGCTTGATACAGTCAGAAAATAAGACTCCCGCCTTCTGGAAGTTACTGACATTTCAATGTCTGCTTTTGCCCTGAAGGAGATCTGGAACCACCAAAATAGCCTTTTTTTTTTTTTTTTTTTTTGAAACAAACATTTGTAATTTAGCATTGGGTATAATATAAATTAACTACTGGTATAAAGTACGAAAGCTGAAGCAGATGAAAAGTGCACTTCAAAGGGATATCAGAAGCATTACTCACTTCTATCAGAGTACACTTCTGTTGAAAAGCCAACATGTTCCAGCAAACATCCAGACTTCAACAACACTGTCTTTTAAGAAGAAAAATTTCTACCAAACAGAATTGCAGCAAGCTGTCACCTGAAAATGCAGCACTGAAATGGCTCTTTCTGCTTTGCTTCAGTTACACCTATTATGATTCAGTAATAGGAACTTGGAAAGGAGCAGCGAGCCCACAATTCACACTGTCAGCATCCTTCTGTACCAGAGTTATGTAACCTTGAAAAATCAATCTGCATATGCACATCAGAGAACTGCATCGAGAATAAACTGCAGGGTTGATGGTGAGATACCACATTAGAGCAAAATGGGAAACAGTTGTAAAAGCCACTCAGTAATATTCGTGTGGTAGAGCTTTATTAGCCAGCTATACAGTCTGGAGGCTTGACTCCGTTAATTAAAATAGGGGAGGGTCCACAGTTCCATGTTCCAAGATGATGTGTGTCTGGGGGCTCATGTGCTGGAAGCAACAGAAGAGAGGAGGGACCTGCAGTGCTCCTGAACAAAACCTAAGGGATCGGCTGTACACAGCCATGGACCTACAGATACCTTCCAGAAATTCTGTGCTCTAAATAATTCAGAAATTCTATATATGTAATATAGTCAAAATAGAAAATGAATAGGTTGAACTATTTCTTCATTTAGTGCCATCACTAGAATTGCACTATTGTAACTAATTTTCTTCAGGAGTTTAATGCTACTAATATAACCACTTTTATATTTCCATTCTAATTTAGATCAGATCAGTAGTATCTTCATTTGGTTTCTTGAAAAATACAAATCAGAATAATCTAGACCCCCTAACCAGGGATTTATCTTTTTTTTTTTCTGACATTCAGAACAGTCTTTATGGACTGCCCCAATACCAGGTGTGTCCAATCCCTTTGGAGTTTAATGGCAGTTCTTCTTCCAGCTTTATCACGAAGTCAAGTGTAAAAACAGAAGCTTTTCTCACCTATGGAGTCTGGCAGTTGCTGCAACATATTTGATGACAACAGGAGGTCTTCAAGTCCTTCACATCCCGATATGTCCAAATCAACAGTTTCTATCCTGTTTTTTGACATATCCAGGTACACGAGCTGTTTTAACTTCCCTATAGACTTAATAGCATGTTACAGAGCGTTACTTCAACAGATAGACATGGCATGCCAATTTCCAAGTTTAAAGACAAACAACTGCAATACAGACTTCTACTGCTTATCTCAGCATGCTTTTCTATTTGTCTCACTGAATCAGTACTGGGATTTCTTCAGAAAACTGCAGAAGGAAAGGCTTAGGCATGGGGCAGAGCTGAAAATCAGTCGCTCTGGGAGCCTAGATGGTAATTCTAAGGCCTATTAAGACACTGCCCATTGCCAATAAACCAGCCTACAATTCTGCAAATGACCTGCACCAAAATAAACAATAAGCGCCAAACTGATTCGGGTGCTCTGGATTCATTAAATCTGAGGGGAATTTGAGTTCATTACTTTCATTACTTTCTTTGGTTGGACACAGATCCCAGGGACACGACTCCCAGCTCACCCCACACCCAGCAGCACTGGGGTGATGTTTGGCAGCAGTGCATTTTCATGTCATATCGACTGCCTACATTTTGTAAAGTCTAAAATCAGGTTTCAGCTATTCATAGTTCAGTTATGAGAGATTAATCCCAACAGGTTACACTGTGAATACATTCAGTGCAGCTGTAACATCAATGAGCAACAAGACCAAAAATTCTCAGATTTCTTTGAAAACCTGTTGGTGTCTGAAGCCAACGGAAGCAATCTGCTTCTTGGCCCCTTATCACGGGATGCTCACTTTGTTCTGGACATGACATTTCACCAAGAAAATCAGCAAAATTGATGCTGTTGTTTTCCTTACACTGAAATGTGCCAATGGTGCCTGAGAAGACAGTAGAAAACAACTTCCCTCGCAATGCAAACTACACAAGGCTCAGATCAAACAGGTACATTCCTAATTAATTACTATCACATAATAGCACAACATTTAGAAGGTCTTCGTGTGCATGGCTATTTTGAGCCTTTCATTTCTTGGTAACGATATTAGAATTAACTAAAAATATGCACCCATTCAAGAAATGCACATGCATTCATTTACTGCACTGTGAACTGTTCATCATTAGTGCCACAGATTAGATTACATAAAATAAATGTTCATACCCCAGGTAGTATTTGCAGAGAATTATTGTCCATCCATAATTCCTTCAGATTTTGTATTTGTTCGAGAACCTCAGGCTGAGGAAAAGAACAGATCACATTATGGACACTTCTATCAAATCTGTCAGTTCAGCATCTCAGCACCTTAAGAGAGGCATCTAAATATCTCCTGTAGTCTAAATTCCTTGAAACATTGCAATTCCCATAAGAAGTTGTCTTCCTGTTGCCCAGCCATACGGTGCATTGGGCAGGAAGGAACCCACCCACTCACAGCTCAGTCCCTCCGTTCTATGTGCAGTCACATAATGTGTTTCTATTAAAAAACAATTAGTCAATAATTGGAAGGTAATTTATTTTGCCTAAGCTAATTCTATTGAATTTTCTTTTTCCTCTTTGATGGTTAAAATCACTTCTAATTTCCAGGTTAAGTTAATTAGTGGTCATTTTGTGCTATTTGTTCCTGTGATGATTAATGATTCTCTTTTCCTCCGATCTTCACTGAAGTTAATATAGATAAGCATAATTCCTCCTCTCAGCTTTCATTTTCTTCTCGATCCCTCTTATTAGACAGACACTTTCCCAAAGGCAGCAGACTGCTCCTACTGCTGCACATGGCCGCGCCATAATGCCTTTCAAGCAGAAGTCCAATTGCCCAAGCACAGAGCACAAAGTGACACAGGTGTTTGTTGAAAAGGGACTTTTCTTACCAGTTCAGAGAATTCATTATTGCCCAGATCAAGTCTCTCCAACTGCGTCAGCTTGTGCATCGACCTGCAACAGATAAGGAAACATCTAAGGTGGAATTTTTCCTTGGAAACAGTCAGTCAGCTTTTGCCTAGATAAGAATAAAGCTCAAGTGATGCTGTTGTTGTAAAAAGAGTTAGATCAGATGGACGTTACTGCCAATGAGAACAACACACTCCTGCTTCTGGACATCAGCTAAGGTTCTGGAACTGGAAAACTAGCAACAATTACGAGAATATAAAAATAAACATAAAATCTTGGTACACTTTTGCATGGTTACTCAAGGAAAATGACTCATTTAAGTAAGCAACTTAAAACTATATCAGTTGCGATGACTAAATTAATTTGCAAATTTATGATTGATTTCTTCATGAACTTCTAACAAGCATTCTAGCTTTTTGCAGCAGAAATACAAACGGTGGCTGTTACCTCCCTAAAGCTGCAAGAACATTGACCTAGTGTTGTACATGGATGAAAAGCAGCATACAGGTTTCTAATTCAGGGATCACTTTGAGACCACAGCCTCTGTGCTGCAGGGCAAGGCTGGGCTGGACAGGAGTGATGCAACGTCAGCCCCAGCAGCTCACCCTCCTGCTCAGCATTATCAGAGAGAGTGGAATAGGAAGGCAGCAAATGAAAGCAAATGGAAAGTTAATTTCAAGCATGCATTATGGGGTAAAGGGCTTTAAATGAGGAATCATCTGGATTCATGTCTGCAACAGATGAACATGTAAATAGCCTAAAAGGCACTTTCATTGCCTGGGCACAGGTAACTCAAACGGTAAAATAAAAGTGAAAAATGACTGGGTTAGATTCTTGATTGAAGGAGGTGAATGGGATAAATCTCCCTGGTTTATCTCCAAATTTACGCTGTGAGAAAAAAACGGTTCTCTCAATCACATGTGAGAATCACACGTGGCATCTTTGCACACCAACTGTGAAAAGCACTCAGAATCTATCAGTATGAATACAGGCAAGCTTTTAAGAAAACACAGATGTTTAAAAAACTATGCTCAGAATACACCACAGGCATCGACCCGAAGAAGTAATCCCAAAACAGCAAAGATAATTTCAAAATGGAAAGAAAACTGCTGAGCAACTTTGTAACACCAGCTGAAGGATGAAAGGTATGGGATGGATGGAGTACTGTGATTGCTCCTACTGGGAAGGATGTTCTGCTCTCATGTAGCATACAGCACTGCTCACATCCCTGCTAGATGCATACTCCTGCCACTTCACATGCTCTGCAATGTCAGAATCTATGGTTGTACAAAGCCAAGGCTGGGAAGTTGTATTCAAAGTTACCACAAACTAGAGATTAAACAGCATCTTCACTTGAATATATTGACCTCTATGGCTTATGATGAGTGACTTGATGTTAATAAATGATTTTGAATAGCACAGTCAATACTTTATAAAAGAGGTTATTAAATTTAAACCAAATAGCTTTATAAATATTTCATAAAGATTGTAATCGTTTAGAAAAACTGGAATAATTATGCTTATATTCCTCCAGTGCTGCACCAAACAAGGCATGTGGGACAGGGCATGTGCTGTGCAGGTGGTGGTGCAACATGCCACGATGTGCTGGTGCTGCCATCAGCCTTCCCTCCTGCCAGAGTGCTCCTCACCCAGCTTTGGCTCTGCCAGCACTTCTGGCATCATCTGGAGGACAGCCTGGGCCAGGATCATAGAATTGCAGAACCATTCAGGTTGGAAAAGAGCACTAAGATCCCCAAGTCCAACTCATCCCCATTGACCATGTCCCTTAAACTGATCCCTTCCAAAAGGCACAAAACACAGCTGTCCTGTTATGGATAAAGTTCAAATGCAATAAATTCAATACCGCCTTTGTTTCCATGGACATAACTAGGACAGGATCTTACTGCTGCTGCAGAACTTCTTGCTCAATCCTGGTAGACCAATATGCTCTGAACACAGCAATACATTACAGTGGTGGTAAATAAAAAAAAAACAGAAGGAAATAAAAGGATAGAAACAATTGAAGAATTTAGTATGAACTAGAAGCACTTGACTACTTAGAGGCCCTCTGAGGTACTCAGAGTTGATCCTAATCCAAAAATTATCATAGTCTTTGCTGATGGGATCTCTGCTACTGACCGTTTTATCTCTGTGTTCTGTATCAGAAGTAAGGCCAATCATTAAAGATGCTACAACTGAGCAACGGAGACTTGCTTTGACATTTCAATTACAGAAAAAATGATGTGATGGGGTTGAGTAGAGAACACTGAGGCATATTTATTATGAGAAAACCTCATGTTTTGTTTTCTAAAATACTTAAAAACCCCACAACTGTTTGACAAAAATGCAAATATCATCCTTCAGTAAAAGGCATTTGCTGCTAAACATATGTTATTGAAATGAAAAACCATACAGATAAACAAATACTTGGCTCTCAAGTTTCAGGAATTATGTATTTTATTACTTTCTTTAAGTAAACAGCCTCCACGACTGACCTCCATCTTTCAGTCAGCTTCAAGGAGTGAACGTTAGGGTCACAAAGGAAGATCAAGCACTGGATGTGCTTCTGTACTTTAGAGAAATTAATGTTCTGCAGAGAATAGTTGTTACAATACATCTGGGCCTCTTAGGTGAAAAAGTAACACTTATTTTTGGAAGACAAGGTGAAAAACACAATGATGTAGTTCAAGCCTAAAGCATGGAGCGGTTAAATCTGAAACAATACTTATCAATATAACTGTGATTAGTCAAGACTGAGTGCACGTGATTAAAAAAAGTGGCTTTTTATACACTATATGCTGACACCCCCCCCTCCCTCTTAAGTCAGTAATATAACTCTTGATTGATGCTCTCCTATTCCCAGTCTGCTTCTTTTGCATTTTTGTTCCTATAGTATTCATTACTTTGAAACATTATTGCTATAAAACCAAAAGAAATGATGAAAATAATTTATCTTTCAGTAGTATCTCTTTAGTATGCAAGAGCGTCTGGAAGACTGGGAGCCATTCACAAAGCAGTAAGTGCTCCACTGGCACAGCAGATGATGAGAGTGAAGAAGGATAATGAAGTCACCTGCAAACACGAAGATTTTCCACTCGTTTCCCCAAAGGGTTCTGTTTGATATTATGCTCTCCATTAAAATTTTAGCTAATGATGTCTTTAACCCCTCTGGTCCTTTAACTCCACTGTAATTCTCTTTGGAAATATCACACAAGAGCTGACTGTAATTTTACAAATCCAGACAAAAGCTCCTTTTTTAAACAAAGCCCTAACATACTTAGATCAGTTACACTCAATATCTCACTAAATAACTCCTAAGTCACTGAAAGTGTTTAAATCTGGTCTCACTTGCTGCATTGAAAACTTTCACCATTGTGCCTTAATTGATTTATTATTAGTCCAGTTCCCATTTCTGACGCTCAGATATAGGATGTAAATATTGAATACCAATTTTTTTTAATTAAGTCATCTCAATGGAGAAAGCAATTACACGAGTAATTGCAAACACTTGATGACAGACTGCCTCACTACCACTCAGATTCTCATTAACTTTATGAGAATCCTTCCCATGAATGTACACTTCCCCTTGCAGTATGCTTGCAGGACAAATGACTGCAATTACTCAGCCACCATTGGCCAGTTGCTGTTTTGGAGAGAGCACCTCAGCACGTGAGCATTGCGATTTCATCACTACTTACACCCGCAGATGTTAATGGTTTTCTCATCAGAGCACTGACTGTAAACACACTCACAGGTATTTCACTTTCACTTCTGTGCTTCATATTTGTATCCTACCTTTGAATGTAACTTTTACTTTAAAAGCTCTGTTTTACAGCATTGTAAATTCATTATAGAAAATAACTTTTAACTACAACTTTACAACATGATGGCACAGTTTCTCTTGTCAAACAAACAAGTAGTTTCAGAAACAGCAGCATTTGTACAGAGGCAGATGAATTTCAGCTATCCGCTATGGGACCCTGACAGAAGACAAAGCACACTGCAAAGGTACCCATGGGAACAAACGTCCCACCCCATTTCCCATTACTCTGTGATATTTTTGTCCCTTTCATGCAACTACTTATATTTTTCTTCCAAAAAGATCCATTATACTTTCTTATGTGTGGCCATTTTATGAAGGAGAAATGGGGAAGGTGCAATTACGAGTAATGTTCAGTCAAATATTCATTGCTTCAATGACGTAATGTAATGTAATTAATGTGATAATAAAACTTGCAGCCAAATTTTTCATATAAATCTTAATCCAGATCACATTTGGATCCATTCCTCCATCCACAGGTAACTGCAGGAGTTACATGGAGGAGAATGCAGAGCTCACAGAGGGGTGCACTGTGTGCAGCATAATAAACTTATGAGGAACTACAGGTGTGCAAAAACCAATGTAAAGAGAAAGACTACTGAGTATTTGGTGAAAAACCAACACTACTCACACCCGTTGGAATAACATTCACACTACACAAGATGTAACAAACACTACAAAATTCAGTGGTTACATACATTCAGCGATTACATACGTTGCCTAACATATGTTTTTGTATGTTTGTTCTGATTACCTTCTTTAGAAGTTGCTTACCTACACGTTGTAAATATGTTACATCACCAGGAAAATGCCTTGCTTTAACAGCTTATGGAAAACAACTCAGCTAACACAAGTTGTTTCGGTGAAATCATGGCATGGTTACCAAAATCCTGCTCGGTTTCATGCCAGGTACGAAGTGGTGACAAAGTGAAGGTTTATTCAAAACCTCCATCACAAATTTTTGCTCACACCTTCATTTTTCCCATACACAAAGAATTGTGCATGTGGCCAACAGAGATATCTCCAAAAGGTTAAGATCCATGAGTGCAAAGCAGCTGTGACAGAGGCAGAAACACGACAAAAGGTGCGACACAACACAAATGCACACTTCTCGTGCCCCGCTCTCCCAAAGGCAGGACTGGCAGAGTGACAACAGTTACACACTGCATTTCCTTGAGCAGCAGCTTACAGTTATGTTTGTATGAATTTATGATAAACAGATACCAATATTTTCCTGAAAGAAATAAAAAGCAGCTAAAAGCAAATATGCTCCCACTAATGGAGTAACTGCTGTATTAATTTCAAATGATAGTTCCCTACCCTTTTATTGTATGCTGTAATTTTTATGTTAAAGTTATTAAAAACATCAAATTCAGGCGACTCTCCCATTTCTAGTACTTTAAACCTTACAGTATAACTTTCTTAATTAATCAGTTCAGGAGTTGCATTGTAAAAACAGTACTTATTGTTAGTCACCTATGTTAAATATCACAGAACAGTTAAATTTTAAATAGGGATGAAGTATTACATTGCATCATCTGTTTCCTTATGCTGCACTTAATGGACTACATGGAAATCTCAGCATTGAGCCAGGCTGGATGTGTCTCTGGGCAGCCTGGTCTGGTGGTTGGCAGCCCTGCACATAGCAGGGGGTTGAAACTGGATGAGCACTGTGGTCCTTTTCAACCCAGGCCATTCTGTGATTCTGTGATGACTTTCAGTGAATCTCAGGACAACCTATTCCACACCCAGAATGTAAAATATTCTGGATATTGGAAAGCAAATGCTAATCTGGATCAAACCTACTGGCAGCCTCCACCACCCTTTGCATACCAGCATGGTTTGGTTCCACAGCACAGTCTGGGAGAACTACCTCAACACAGCCAACTCATGCTGATGCTCCTGATGCTGCCATTTATGGCACCCAAAGATCTGCAGCCTCCACCTCCACTGCTGCTCATGCCACTGAACACACTCAGGTGATGGGCGAGGGCACACTCTCCATCTTCCAGTGCTAGGGTGAGAAAAACCAATCTCAACGGCCAAAAGATGGAACTGCTCATACAGAAGGTGTCTGAACACAGCCCATTGACCTACGGCACTGAAGACTCAGATTTTATCTAATTCCATGTCAAGGGTTTAAAATAAAAAGCACCACTGAGAAAGATGTCCTCCACACAGAAATTGGAAATAGAGCTATTCCAGGACTCAGTCAGAACAAAACCACGCAGGTCATTCTGCAAAAAAACTTCTGTGTGCTAAATGTAAGGATGTTAAAAACACGTCACTGAGCTAAAGCAAGGCTTTCTGCACAGGGACCTGAATTCCAGCTGGTTTTGTTTGTGGTGGAAATGGATCAGGCCTTCAAACAAATCTCTTAGCTTAGGACCCAGTAATGAATCACTCTGCAGCTGGTAAGGTTTGCACAACTGATCACAGAGAAAGGTGAAATCATCACAGCTTTGACCCTCCGTCACACACCATCTTGTTTCATGGCTTTTAGAAAGCCATCCTGTTTCATGACTTTTAGAAAGCCATTTAGAAACATGGCTTTCTAAGCCACTGGCAGCCATTTTGACATGCAAGGTTGAAAATATCACTCTGTCCCTGGGAACAACAGCAACAAATACAAATGTCTCTAAACTCCCCTTGCAGTTTTAACTGTACGCAGGAGTTTTCATTCTGCAGATGTTTTTTGGTCAAGTAGAATTAAAAGAATACCATCTTACGGTGCTCTGAGCATACTGAGCAATTTCCTTGCGTACCATAACACAGCCATACCCAAGAAAGCTGAGCACGCTAATTAGATCTCATTAATAACAGTCAGAGGGAAATCTTTGTGTCTTTAGCTCCACAGTGCTCTGGGAGGAGCTCAGGGTTCCAGTATAATTATAAACAAAATGAGTGCAAGGTGAACCAGAGTGATTCTTCATGGTTGTAAATGCTCTCCCCACCCACCACTTTGCACTGTGAAGACTCTATCTAGAATTTAACCCTGCTAGTTAGGTATAAAATAGAAATCAAATTTGGATCTGCTAAATGGAAGTTTTCCACAGAATCATAAAATGGTCTGGTTGAAAAGGACCACAATGCTCACCAGTTCCAACCCCCTGCTATGTGCAGGGTCGCCAACCACCAGCCCAGGCTGCCCAGAGCCACATCCAGCCTGGCCTTGAGTGCCTCCAGGGATGGGGCACCCACAGCCTCCTTGGGCAACCTGGGAACAGTGCATCACCACCCTCTGGGTGAAAAACTTCCTCTTAATATCCAACCTAAACCTCCCTTGTCTCAGTTTAAAACCATTCTCCCTTGTCCTATCACTATCTGCCCTCATGAACAGCTGTTCCTCCTCCTGTTTATATGCTCCTTTCAAGTACTGGAAGGCCACAATGAGGTCTCAACTTCAATGGATAAATGACTGATAAATAAGTACAAAAATACTTGGTGTATGAAACAGGGCTACAACCAAGGCTCCAGGTTCTGCTTGGCCTTCCCTCCATGTGTGACACGCTGAAATTACACAACATGAGCACTGTAAGAGCCACCAACCACAGTCCCCAAGCTGAACTCTGGTCAGGATTACCCCAGGTGGCAGAAGTGCCAGCACTCTTTCAAAGAGTTACAAGAAGTCCTGGCTCTATCACCTCCCTACTGGAGAAACAGCAAAAAATGGCCACCATTATCTCTAGGCAACAAGAATTAGGGCCAGTTTTCAGACAAGTTTGGCCCACTACACACGGTCACAAATTGCTCCTACAACAGGAAAGCCACACCGAGCATTTTTGTGCATCTTCCCTCAGCAGCAAGTACATTTAGTTTAAAACAGCCCAATAGAAAGATATGTGGTAGTAGTGCCTTATTAAAATATTGGCAATGTTTTAATAACGTATTGCCAAAGTCTTCTGGAATGTGATTTATTAAACCCAGCCAGAGTTACTATTTAAAGAAAACAGGTCATCACGAAAGATGAAAACATTTGTAATCTCAAAGTGCAAGAAACAGTTTACATCTTTATAATAAACTAGGAAAAAAGTGGAACAGCCTTTCAAAAATAGCAGTCTAAGGCAAAGCTTTTAAACCTATATTTAGATGTTCCTGGACATGTTCTCAGCTGATATAAATTCAGTTCCGTTGACTTCAACACACTTCACACAACCTGTGGTTGTGCAAATTGACTTCCTAAAACAGCAGCTTGGTTGTGGTAAGGATTTCAGCTTTATAAAAATTATTGAAATGAATGGGACTAATGTTCTTAAGTCACAAGAATGATTTGTATAATTCCATTTTCAGGATTAATGGAAATAATAATTATCAGATTTATGAATAACATTCAATAGCTGAAAAATCTGAATGGATTTTGCCACCTTTTAGATATCTGAATATCTTTCTGAATCTTTTGTTGGCTCACCGCTGCTGAGATGAAACCTAAGAAACAAGCAAGACTATATCTGCAGTCTTTCAACATCAGAAAAGACAAATGTTTGTACTTATCTTCAAGGCAAAGCAGAGCAATATTGAAATAGGGAACAAGAATAAAATAACTTTATCTGACAGCTTTTCAAACAATATTTTAAACTGCCAAAGATGCTCCTTAGCGATACATGCCATTTTCTGTACTAAAATGGTATTTATAGAGGAATGCCAGTATTCAATACATACAACGTTTAAACTACATTTTTTTGTGTTCCCTTTTATTTTTTCAATTCAAAATGAAGTCTTAGCTAGACAAAAGTATAAGACCAATTGCTCTCTATTGGTAGATACTTCCAATGTGCAAACCTAACTTCTGTGGAATACCTGTTGTTATTTTCAATGTGTTCTGCCAAAGCAGAATCTAGTCTATGCGACTTTGTATTGCTTCAAAAACAAGTTACTACGTGTTTCTTGTATATCTGGTAAGATGCTGCTTAGAAACCCTGATCCTGAGTTTCCTTATACATAGTTTCACTGCATTTAAGATATGATCAACATAAACATGGGTTAAAAATTATTTCCATAGATATGCATTCATAGTCAAGACAAGAGGAGCAGGACAGTGCTAACTGTGAAGCCACAGCAGATACATACATTATAGATGCTCTATTGGATGATTGGTTTCACAATTTCATTTGTGACTCAGACTGAAACATTTAATAGATGGCATTCCTCTTGTTTCCATTTGAAATACCTTACATGGAAAATTTTAGATAATAGTGACCTTCTGAGCTTTCAAGTTACTGGAAGAAAACATATCCACTGCCTCTGTCACAGAAGAATGTCAAGTATTGATAGTAAAATATTATGCAAAAACTTCCATTTTTCATAGAATTTTTGAGAATTGCGGATCTCCAATGCCCAGAATTATTGTTTAATCCAAAGAGGGACAGTTAAAACACAAAGATTCTAATTATAACTTCAGACACTCAGCGAAGAAAAACAAAACAAGATTATCAACTTTGTTGCCTACAGTAAATAAGTCCAGAGAACCATTTCACAGTATTTTTGGCAGAAAACAGCCTCAGCTCTCACAAATAAGAATACGTGGCTAAAACACATTGCCAGCATTTCCACACAGTTATATTTTGTTCTAGTCAGAACCTGAAACTGTGCAATCAAGGCTAAAAACCTCAGTTTACATGCTGAGATTGAAAACACACAAACACAAAAAGGTTAATCTTAGCAACAGGAAAGAACCCTACCACCATCATCATATCCATTGGTTGTGACATTCCTGCCTTGGTAGGTGATAGGTATGAAGTGTACACAGATTGCACAAAAACTGATGAGACAGAGAGATTTAGAAAACAAATCTTTCAGAGATGATCTTTAGTTGTTGTTTTAACTCAGTACAACAGAATAATGAATGTTGACTTTGTCAAAGGCATATCAAATTTCTGATCAACACAAAGAACCTCAAAACATACGTGGGTCACCTATGATAAAACCTTGCCCCTTTTGGTTGATTTTGGCCAGTGCAGTGAATAATCCCCAGGACTGACTTTACACAGCACACAGACTTCATATAGCAACACACCAACAAGTTCAAACCACCAGGACTGCAATACACACCATCTGATTCAAGCTTTCCACAATTTTCTTGTGGAAAGTGAGTTTGGGAGGAGAGGTGATGGCCTCAAGTTACGCCTGGGGAGATGCAGGTTGAGTATGAGGAGAAATCTCTTCTCCAAAGAGCGCTCAGCACTGCACAGCTGCCCAGGGGTGGGATCACCATCCCTGGGGGTATTCAGAGCCGTGGGGATGTGGCACTGAGGGAGGTGGGGGGTGGGCATGGGGAGCTGAGAGGACTTCTCCAACCTTGACGATTCCTGTGATAGAACCATAGGAATAAGCTATCCTATTCGTTCCTCTGCCAACCCTGCACACCTCTGTCCCCATCCATGCAGGAGTTCTCTTCCAAGCTGCCCACTCTGGCTGTGTGTGCAGAGGCAAACACCAATTTATCCCCCATCAACTTCTGTTTTCTTAGTGTAAGTAACAAGGCATTTTTAGAACCTTCTCGTATGGGAATGCATGCATATGTCCTGCATGCGTTAATTTTCCTATTTTTCTATTATACCTTTAGGTCTTCCTGATCCTTGCTTCGTTTTGAACTTCTTCTAATGAGGCCTCATTTTTTATACAATCTCACAAACACTTCTTTATCTCTAGTGAAAATACTTTGACAAAGAACATCTACTTTTGTCAGGGCTCTATTAGATGGATGACTCAGACATTTCACATCCTAACAAGAGACTCATGGCTTTTTTTACCTCCAACATGATTGCTGACCGAAGAACTCCTCACTTACAGTATAATTCCTTATTAGTCCCTCAGTTCATGACCTTGCACATTGCATTATTAAATTTAATCCAGTTTTAATTTCTCATACTCAGAATCCCATAGTTTCTCCAATTCTTCCAAACTTCCTGAGAAGTTCCATTTCTTCCAAACGTCAGCTGCTAAGGGTCCCCTCTTGGTAACGTCCCTATTGTACATTATTTTCTAAAAGCAAGGTATTGCAAAAAAGACAAACAAATTCCAAACGAAGAGCTCTAACACCTACTGTCAAGAAAATCAAAGAAGAGATGAGAAGCCACAGCTTCATGTGGGAACAGTGAGTCACACGGATGGGTACAAGAAACACAAGTATTTTCTCATCACTTACCAGCGCCTACTGTTTCTCAGACACTGGTGACTCACCATTTACAAATGCAGTTTCTACAATTTTTCAATTTCACCCATTTCTACTGAAATAAATCCCACAAAACTCTGAAAAGGTGTTTTCCTCATCTCCAACAGCTCTAAAAGCAAGCATCATGCTAACTACTTCAATTTACTCTAAGGCATTTAAAAGAAATACAGGCAGATTGCCTGGCTGCTTTGTGTAAGCAACAGCACAGATACAACCTTCAGGTTCTTTCTGAGGACAGGAAGCACCTTTGGCTCTCCCCAGGAATCCAAGAGGATATAAATGTCCCAAAACATTGAGTTTAGGAGTAACATGTCTGCTATAGAATCATAAAGATTGGAAAAGATGCTCTAGATCAAGTCCAACCATCAACCCATCACCACCATGTCCATTAAACAAGTCCCTAAGTGCCACATCTACATTATGTGGTACTTGAGTCATCACTGTTCTCCCATTGGGATGGCAGTGTGAATTGGTGCCACTGGCCAACACACTTGGACAAAGGAAGAGTCAACCAAGTGAACCAACCATCTACATCAGTGAGGAGAACTTAATTACTCACTGCATCTCACTGCCTCTAGATTGTCTGAAACCAACTACTAGGATATATTTGAGTATAACATTAGACATTGAACATAAATCAAGAAGGGAGAAAGAAAGAGATAGAGAAGTATACATAAATCCCTATGAAGTGCAATGAATATTTACGACAGAGCTTCAATAGACTACTGGATAACTTAAAATGTTTTTGTTGCTACAGAAACACATTCAGAATGTTCCTCTCCAGCTAAGTTGCAAATTCAGGCAGTAGCTTTGGTTGAAGAATGGATGGAGCTTTACTTCAATCAGTGCAATAACTGCACTGCCCTGACACAACCAAGCAGAGTGATGAACACTGGAGAGAGGAACCATCTCTGAGCTTGGTTACATGCCACTGCTCCTAAAACATTTGCCTAATAAATAAATAAATAAATAATAGGAAAATAGGTATTTAGACTAGGGTTCGGGTCAACTTGTGGACCAGGCTAGGCTAAACCATTTCTAAAGAGCAGAGAGTGAGAGTGCAGTTTGCCTAGGGCAGGCTAGGCATGGCACTTGGACACCAGGAAACCCATCAATCATAGGGTATATGCAACTCCTTGGAAGCCCTCCTTGGACCTTTCTACTCAGAATGGTGAGGCACTGGAATAGAAGAAGTTGTGGATGCCCCACCCTTGTAGGTGTTTACAGCCAAGTTGGATTTGGCCCTGGGCAGCCTGAGCTGGTGAGAGGCAGCCAGCCCACAGCAGGATGGTTGGAAGATTATTGATAATATTAAGGGTTCGTTCCAACCTACACAGTTCTATGATTCTAAACCTTAATCTTCATGCCACCCTCACCACCTCCTTCTCTACTGACACTGCACTTTCACCATGTTCTCTTCTGCTCAGCCCTAACACAGTACTATCACTGCTTCTTCTTGCTTAGGTTTTGCCAGGTTAGCTCCCAGTTAACCATATGACAAGTGAGACAGCACATACGTGTATGTGTATATAGCATAAATTATACACATGTGCATATGTATACATATGCATACATATGCATACTTGTATCCACATGCATATTTTATCTAACTGTATAAATGCATGCACACACCCCAAATGCATAGTTGCACACAGCCTCTACATACTACTGCTTTCTACACATGCTGGTGTAACAATATTATAGAGGATTTTAGGCTTTATTGATTTTTTTTTTCTGTTCTATGAGAGTTTTTAATCGGCCTGAATGTAGTGGTTCCTTTCAGCACCAACACAACTGAATGGGTCTTTGGTTCAAGGTGTATATGACAACTCTTATTAATAATACACAATTCAAGCAATAATCAAACTCTTGGAAAAAAAAGTCAACATGGACATAAAAATATTGTCTATGCTATTGTAAAGTCAGTCTAATGTATCTGTCTTATACTTACAAGGAAAAAAGAACAGGGAAAGTAACGGTAGGATAAGCAGGTACCCGCTGGTACCACTTCGTTATAATCAATATTCTGGATCCACATTCATTTTGAACACAGAAATCTGTGATTTTCAATCTTTCAGGTAGAATATCAGTCTGTGTTTGGAAGGTCTCCTCCCTAATGGAACATTTATTGAAACTAAACAGCCAGAAAATAGGCACCAGGCCTCAAACTGCCGTCAGCAATGAAGCAGTCCAGCCCCAAGCAGCGCAGATCAGCTCCTGCTGTATGACTTAGGGCTGACTCACCTAACGCAGAGGTTGTTTCCTACAGTGTAGGCAGCACAGCCATGACTTCAGCACTGTGAATTTTCATTCAAATCATTTTCTATAGCTTCCCAGAAACAACTAATTGGTAGGAAGAGGTGTACTTTGTGTAACAATGCACATTAACAAACAGAAGCACTCAGCATTTATCAAACAGTTGGAAAACATAGCAGGACTTTTTGTCATTTACACAATAACCAAAGGAAATTATTGAGTGCGCTGGGCAGTGGAGGGTTGGGTTAACCCCACAGCTAGGGAGTCACAGCCAGCCCACCGAGGGGCTCTGCTGGAGTGTCTGCACTCAGAGCCCTCCATACAGGACAGCCTCAAAATGCAGCACGGGGCACAGAGGTCACAGTCCCAACAAAACATTTATCTGGTAAACGGTTTCCAAACACCAACACAGACACCGCTGGCCTGATAATTAACCACTAGGTACAAAAGGCCTCATTGTGCATTCATACATGAAAACAGCACTTCAGTTTGTACAGGTGAGATAAAGCCACACAGGCCAGAGCTGCAATTAAGAGTGGGAAATGGAGGAAAAGGTTACTGTGGTGTGAAAGCTGTGTATCTGCACCAAAATGGGAGTGCTGAGGCAATACTGCAAGCACCTACTGCACAGTCACCGCATCAGCAGCACACTGTACAACATTAACCAGGATACTTGTTAACTCCTTGTTCACCACTGTGGTTTTTAAAGCAGCAACTATACTTTGCAATCTGTTACCCTCCCAACAGCAGCCACCTCCGTGCTCCTACACATCAGGTTGGCAAGAGCAGCATCTCCACCTCAGTGCCACCACAGACACAGCCTGCAGGGACAGGGCTGGGGCTGTACCCCCTCACCAACCACTCATGGGCACATATTCACACGTGTGCATGCATTTATGTGAGTACACATGTAACCATATGCGCTCTAATATATAACAGAATTGTGCAAGTAACTTCAATGTATTATTTCTTGCAAATTTAAGAGAAATTAAGTAGAACCTTTTCTGTTCCACTAAACACAATAGACAAAAAGTGCAAATGTTCTCACAGGTGTTTATAGCATCAAACCCAGAGCTGCTTGCACATCCATTGAGAGCTGCTGAAAATCCCAAGACAGATTGCACAGAACAAACAACCTACATGGGTAATGCTGAATGGCTGACAAACAAGCAGACTATGCACTGCTGAGGAGCAGGAAGGAAAGGTGGATGTGCTCACTGTGTGCACCCACCTTCCTCATAGTGGGTATCCACTTTCCCCACTGGTTGCATCTCTAGGATGAGGGGTGATGGCCTCACGTTGCAGAAGGGAAGGTTCAGATTGAATACTGGGAGAAATGTCTTTTCCCAGGGAGAGCAGCCATGCACTGACACAGGCAGCCCAGGTGTGGGGGGGGCACTGTCCCTGGGGGTGTTCCAGAGCTGTGGGGATGTGGCACTAAGGGTTGTGGGCAGTGGAAGCTCAGAGAGCTTTTCCAACTGTAATGGTTTTCTGGTGTTATGACCCGCTCTCCTCATTCTGGTGCATCTATCTCCCTCAATTTATGTTCAGGACAATTTATCTTTGGGTGCAAATTTGCCATGTGCCATGTCATTGTGCACAATCCAAATAAGGAATACAGAACAGAACGGTCAGCTATAAAGGGACAGAAAACATCTTCATAAGTGTTTGAAAAAGGCATAAAAAGTAATAATACATCTTTATTCAAGCACCTCGGGTGCAGGAAACCTGCCAGAGTCTATGGAAAGGATATAAAAGGAATGCTCTGAAAGAAAGGTCACAGTGGAAGATCTAGATTAATTTGTATTCAGTTTGGGCCAGCTTCCATGCTGTAGTGCTCACCCACAGTCAGCCAGAGGGTTTGTCTTAAGCAGAAGTCAGAATAAAGCAAATAAAAAGGAACACGGTAGAACTGGTGAGAAGAGATGGAACTCGGGTCACGAGTATGTATCACACACGGTGCCCCAGTGTGGGCTGATAGGAAGCCTGTAAGCAACGCCACAACTTCTGCATCGCTCCAGGATACACTGAGGAAACCACGTATCAGCGACTGCCATCTGTACCAGGTAAATTAACAGAAGCTCTTCTAACATGAATGGATACCTGAAGAAATATGACACGCTGGGGGAATTCAGCACCCTTTCTGGGATAAGAAGGGATGACTCAGAAACTCCTGGAGCCTATCAGGAATACAAGAGGTCTGGACAGTGAAGTCCACCAAAAGCACGTGTGGAGGTCTGTCACTGGAAGTTCTGAACCTAAGCACCTGTGTGAAGAGAGAGGGTCTTCACATGCATAAATTGGAAGACACAGAAATTTTATAGGAGTGGGAAGAGGAGTTGCCAACCGCACCCAGCTCTGGGCTCCTGCTGCTGACTTTGTAAGTGACTTTAAAAAGGATGTTGACCTACAGGAGGGTTTCAGAAACCAAACAATTTGGGCCTTTCCAGGGGATGTTATCACTGCCACAAACAGAGTTGAGGGCAGGGCAAGCCCTTGGGGCACCTGTGGGACCCAAATAACCAACAGCAGCACACCAAGGGGCTCTCCTCCCTTGGCTGCCTCCTGCCTTCCCGTGTCTTCCCACCCAGGCTGGGCTACAGTGTTAACCTTCAAGATAGAAGCTGGGAATTGCAGCCCTCCACTCTGAGAAACAACTCAAACACAGAATAATTAAACACTGAAGCACAAATTGCCTCATTCAAAACCCACTGAAGCTAGCAGAAATCTCTGCACTGAACTTAATTGCTTCAGTTTGGGTGCAAAATGCCTGAAAACATCAGTGGCAATTGGAAAGCCTCACCTTCAGCTTCACATACATATTCAGCAGGGTAGCGCTTACAGAGCAGAACACTACAGAGCTGTTGGGAGCTGCGCTCTATTAAGCATTGCCCTGAGCCATTACACAGTGATATTACATGTCATTACAGCACGAAAAGATCATCTTTACGAAACAGAATAATACAGATTATTCTGGTTGGGTCTTTGAGCCATGGATAGCACCTGCAGAGGTGGTTACATACATCAAACCTCAGAGCCTCGGTCAGAAGCTCACAAATGCTCCAGAAATTTTACCAGGAATTGAAGAAAAAACAGATTGTTTCCTGTTTTTGTTGCAAAAATTATTGCTTTGATGAGGTATTAGAAAATATTTGCAATGTTGGCCAGAGATTTCCAGATATTTCTTAATGCCCTGAAGCTCTTGGAAACAGGTATCTTGAATAACCACGTAAGAGAGAAAAGAAATAATTGTTTTTTAGAAAGCGGTTTTGTGAAGAGCTGTACAGTCAACATAGAAATGTTTTCAGTATTTAAGAAGTAGCAGTAAAGCCTTCTGAAGAGAAAGTACTGCTGATGGAGAACAGAAACAGCCCGCACTGCGCTCCTGCACACCGGGGCACTCCTCCAGCCCACCACAACCCAGCACAGCAGCGGAATGCAATGTTTGCTATGTCTGTCCCAGGGAAAACTCTTCAAAACATTTTATGAACAGCACTGCATCAATTTGCTATCAGGAAGTGCCAGGGAATACACTGGTATGTTTGGACTTGTTTTACATGCAGAAAAATTATGCTGACCAACTCAACAGTCAATGGAGAGCTCTTGTTTTTCAGCGCAAGGTGTATTAAGGTGGTGACGCACTGTTCCCAGGTTGCCCAAGGAGGCTGTGGATGCCCCATCTCTGCAGGCATTCAAGGCCAGGCTGGATGTGGCTCTGGGCAGCCTGGGCTGGTGGTTGGTGGCCCTGCACATAGCAGGGGGTTGGAACTGATGAGCATTGTGCTTTTCAACCCAGGGCATTCCATGATTAAAGAACACCACTTTGGAGATCCCTACTCTGGTTAGGGAGCTTCCTTTCAACCAGCAGTTATTAGTATTTACTTTGTCTGATGATTTTGTAACTAAATTTGAACGTTTGGCACTCGGTTACCATGGATATGCTTTACTAGCACCTTGACTTGTTGACTGAGTGGCAAAAATAGAGCTATGGTAAACACAAAGCACATTTAATTGCTGTTTATGCCAAGATGCTAAATGCTTCCCTGCAAAAGTCTCCATGCACATATAGCTGACAGCACAGCACAGAGGACAGACTGCCATCTGCTTTTGGTAACTTTTCATTCCACGTGATTTAAGTTGCATGTGACATGGTAACAGCACTGAGCAAATGCTGCTTCCAATGGTCTGACAGTACGCTTCCAGGTTAGTTAAGAGCAGAAGTACAACATTAAAATTAGGCGTTCACCTTCTTTTTTACACTTATTCTCATAGCAGAACCACCAAACAACTACCAACAGCACTAGGTTCCCCTATTCACAGTGCACCAAACAACTTGCAGGATAAGAAGGAAAGCTCTGCAGTACACATCTGTAGACCTGCCCCATCTGCCCCAACACCAGGTTGTAAATCCCCTCTGGTTTATAGGACTGCATGTATTTCCTGACTGAGGTTGTTCTGCTGTAGGCACAGATGTGTCACATCTGGACACAGCCCAGCACCGCACTCAGAACGATTCTTTCTCCCCTCTCTCTTTATCTCATAACACAGCCGTGCCTCCTACCACCATTTTGAAGGACAGCATTTGCACAAGCAGGAGCCCTTCTTTCCAGTCTGCCTCAGCAAAGCACAGCAGAGCCTTCTGCAGCAGCAGAGCTGAGACCGACCGCCTACAAAGAACGTCTCCCTTGGTTACAGCACTCAGAGCTTCCATCCTGTCGGAGCCATCAGCGTGAAGTCCCTGAGCTCAGCCACCACCAGCTCAGTGCGGCTGCACCCAGCGCTACCACACTCAGGAGGGGCTTCCAGACACTGCCAGGGATGGCACCTGGGCACAGTGTGCTGCTGAAGTAAAGGAGAGCCTTCTCATTAGTAAGGCTGACATAACTCCTGCCCCGCTGCCATCAGCCTCAGCGCACACAGCCCGCAGACAGTAATGACCCCAAAGCCGCAGCCCTGCTCTCCTGGCACATCAATGGGGACTGAAGGGGCTGCTTTGTTTCTCAATAAATGCAAATGGGATTCAGAGCAGAGGAAAAGGGATATTTACACACAAAAAGGTGTTTCCCACGGGTATCAGAAATACACCCTTTAACATAAAACATGACTTTTCTCCAAAAAGGGTCGTGCTGGGCCTTTAGGGAAATACCCAAATGGAGCAGTGAAAACATTATGTCCCAGATAGGAAAATCGGCTTTTAATGAATGGGAGATTGCTAAGCAGAGTGCTGAATAACATGCAGTTCAGTGTTAGTAAAGTTTCATAAGCAGAGTCTACTATCACCATTATGAGTCTCATTTACAATAGAGACATACAGCCTTCATTTGGAACAATTCCCAGAGCCATGGATATTTTTTCATTGGTAAGGATCCTCGCATAGAAAACACACAATGATGGTCTGAATACAGAAGTACAAAATAAAAACCCTTTTTTTGTACAGTAGAACTCCCTACATCCAGTATGGGAACTGTAGATGTTTACCTTCCATTTATTTACTGCTTCATTTTCAAAACACCATTTAAATGTTGACCAAATGATAGTAGTACCAAGATAAACACCTTTTAATACATAGTAAAATGGACATTTCCTCAGCATTCTGACGATACAAGTTTCCAAATACTATTGTAAGCAAGCAAATGCACTTCGCCTTTTCACAGATCGTATTGGGAGGTTGTTCCAGTGAGGTTACACTGCACACATTTTCAATGAATCAGATTAGTTCTTCATGAGAACAGACTGTCACAGAGTCAATGACCAGGGCTATCTCATATTTTGTTTCCCAATTCTGTTTACATTTCATATTTTAGAATGTTACACTACAGGTTTGGGGGTGCTGAGCTGTAGTTAGCTACTTTACAAGCACCCATCTTCCATTATACACTTGCTTTTTGCTAAAAAACTTTGGTACGTTGTCTTCAAACATGAGAAAAAATAGATCTGAACAGAAATAACATCATCAGAATGCTACCAGTAAAATTATTTTGCACGGCAGGAAATGTCAGGTCAAAGAGAGTTACATAAATAGTCATCACTTACTTTGGTAGAGTTTTCAAGTGATTTTCCCTTAACTCCAATATTCTCAATTTGACAAGCCTAGGAATACGAGAGAAAATAATTAGTTCATCTTATGGATTAGTGCAGAAACCCACTGGAATGGTTTGAAGCTTCTCACTGCAGTAAGACGAGTTTGTGCACTACAGAATAATAAGACGCCCAGCAACTGTGGGACTGAACTTGACATAAAATGCATTCAGAACCAAGTAGCCTTGTATTTACACAGTTCTATCTTAATGTCCTTATCTTAACTCTCCTGAAAACTTCTGACATAGCTCAGTTTTTCCAAATAATTCTAAACTGCTTTTATTGACAATTCCAACAAGGCAAACAAAGGAAAAGCTAACTTCTCTCAATGAAAATCTAACAGAGATCTACAAAAACATGAAGGGCAGCTGCTACACAGTTTGCAGTTCTCTCTTCCATTTGTAGCCTTGTCCTCTGCAGCTCCACATAGGCAGACCAACATTACAGAACAGATCTCCATTTAATTTTCTGTATTTTATGCAGAAGTAGGACATATGCTCAAGTGTTGGCACAAATTAGAACCTCTATACAGCAGCACTTCACAATTCCCCGACACTGTGCCAACTCTAACCAGCAATATTACTCGAGCCATGTGAAATGCAGTGATTCTGCATCACTCACTCACAACCCTGTTATGTCTAAACAGAGCTGTTACATCAGAGCCACGCCGTGTAAAATTTTAGGTGGATAGCACTGTTTTTTAATGTTCAGTAAGTTTATTGGTGAACTTCATGATGAGTTTCAACAACTCCATTAATACAGCCTTTTGACATTACTCTGTAGTGAAGGCCCATTAGTGCCCCAAGTGTAAGCATGTGTCTGTGAGAAAAGCTGAAACCATACAAAGCTCTAAATACTTCTCTGTCCAATACAATATCCATTTCCTGTCTCACAGAATCTCAGTATCCCCAATACTTTGTTATTCTAGAAACCCAGGGACTTTCCCTTTTTCCTACCAAAGAGAAGAAAGAAAAAAACCATTGTAAATCCTACACTTGCACTTAGCCAGGACTAAAAGGAACACCTCTAAGTGAGAAGTGCAGAGACATTTACATGATGCTCAGGTAGGCTCCATTCCCTACTGTGATCAGATGGCTAAATGAGACCGTAAGAGATTAACTGAACATTACTGTAGCAGAGGAGACAAAGCAAGCACTGAAATCTGGAGCAGAGCAATAAGAGACACAGCTAAAGAGCTGTGTGTGGTTAGTGAACAACAGTGCAATTTCTGTACAGTAATGTTGGAAGACACGACAGAGGATTTGTAAGTGCAGGATTCCAAAGGGATGACACAGGAGCAGCATAATAACGACAGAATAACTACCAGTACCGGAACCAGTGTCATAGCATTTAGAGAAAATCTGCATTTGTAGATAAATGGAGTGCTTTCTGCTAAGAGATGTAGAATGCTGGAGGTGTCCTTAAGAGGCAAAGATCAGTAGGCAAAGTACCAGCAGAGCTTCAGAAGAGCATAATGAATATAATTGTTCCGTGGACAGAAAAACCACACACCTGATAAATAACAGCAGGGGTATTTCATGCCTCTGTGTTTCCTTGGCGCTTGTACATGCTGTCTGAATTCTGAACTGCAAAAACGATCTTCAGATTTACTCTGATATTCCAAACACTCAACAACTGCAGGCAATGACAAGTTTCCTTCCTTTTTTCTCAATTGGGCATTTTCTGAAAGTTACTGCAGTACAGCACGTAGCCTGAGCTCAGGGTCAGCGACAGTTTCACCAAGTAAATGCCAACAAACTTACACTTTCTATTTCTCAGTGCCTGAGTAACATCATCTCCAACATCAATTATGCCACCTCAGCGTTGGTTTTGGAGCGCTGAGGCGATATTCCTCATGGAACAGTGACACGCACATATGGGTAGCTGGATGGACCAGGAAAGAGACTAATACTAGATGAATTCTGTAACATCACCTTTTTTTCCTTTAACCCTCTGTCTTCTGTGCTGTTTGTCCCACTGGACAATCAGAGAGCAGAAGGGCCGCCCTTTCCCTTGGCAGCACAGCAGAGATGTAAGTACCCACCGACTCGTGGTGCATTCTTCAATGGCCACATCAAATTGCCTTCACTTTGGTTTTCTGCCTTTGCCTCATGCTTACATAACACATTTTAGCTCAGCTTCTACTGCATTTATTTGTACTGCCATCCTACATCCTTTTTGCTCTGCTGTCTTTTGAACCTTCTCTCTTCTCCTTGCTTTTATATTTTTGCTCTTGTTGCTCCACCACACTCAGCCATTCCTTATCTTTCTTTCTGACTCACAACGTGTTTTTCCTTCTGTTCATTCCTCAATAGGCATACACTGCACTGTTATTTCCTGCACTCGCCACAATTTAATAACACATTTGATCAAGGACAGGCCTCCTTTCTCCAATTCTTATTTCTGTCCACCTTTTCCCTAAACCAGCAAAGTGCTTCACTTCATCATAGAATTCTTGCTGACATAAAATTCTGTCCTACAGTAATAATTCATCAAAATAGGGCTGAAGGGACAAAATCTCTACTTTCTGTAGTTGTTGTTTAAGAAAAATACATTACAGTTTTAAAACGGTCCTTTAAAACCTGAAGTGGGTTCATATGGAAGAGCAACGCGCTTTGATGACTAATTCTTACCTTCCAAAGTTAGCTGGGAGAAACTCCAAGAAGGCATCATTCAGATAGAGCTGGGTCAAATTTAGAAGTTGTGTGAAGCCATCTGGCAGCCTACAAAACAGTTAAAAGCTTAATGCTCACACTGAAGTTGCTATGGAAATAATAACAACGTATATTTAGAAAGAGAAAGATGACTTTCTTCCTCACCCTCTTTTTCTACCCGAATTATCAAGAAGAATTTACTGAGCAACTTTTTATGGATATTTTTGACTGCTCTCATCTTTCCCACGTTGCTGTAACCACATGAAATTCAGCTCCTTGGCACATCCCAGTTGCATTGGCCTTTTCTCCCTTTGAAGATGAGGCTTTTAAGCCAAAGGTGTATTTTCCTCCTCCCCCCTCCCTCTCTGAGGTACTGAAGTTTCATGCTTTCATTTCCTTCACTCTATTTCATGTATCACAGGATTACAACAAAGACATTTGGTGACAACTACTGCAGGTTTTTGGCAGGAGTAAGGATTTCTGAAGTCCCAACCTGGAGATTATGGCACCAGAGGATGCAGCACAGCTTACTCCCAAATACATCAATTACCAGCCCACAGGCTGCACCACCCGCCCTGCTACACCAACACATTCCTCATCCCACAGACACACACCATGCTCCCACATAGAACAGAGATCTCTTCACAGATACATCCATCTTGACTTTCAAACAGTTGAAAAACAATTTCCATTAATTCTGTAAATAAACTTGATTCTGGGCCTCCAGATTTCAGTTACTTTGCATACATTTTCTGCACTGGCAGTAATACAAACACAAGGCTCCTGATACTCACTTAGATACTGGATTGACACTGGCTTCAATAATTGTTAAACACTTACAACACTTGATATTCTCTGGAAAATCTTGAATTCCTGAAAAATATTGAAAGAAGTATTACACACATATGAAAACTGTTCAACCTGCTTTGATCCTAAATGAGCTTGCTTCAGATCAGACAAGATCTAACAGCGATATACATACTTCAGTACTACAGTCCAGAAGATGCTTTAGCAGTAAATAAATAAACCTCGACAGGCAATATGGCTTGCAGTACAAATTCTGCATTGATACTTGAGATCTTCTAGAATTAGAGTGACACAATTTGTCCTGATATTTGCGCCTATCATTTCTTTCCCAAGTGCCCATCCTTTTCTTCTTAGCCCCATCTCTAGACTTACACTGGTAATAATTTTTTTCCAGAAAGCCTAAGCCTAATTTTCAAAAGAAATACACAGGTTCAGACATGCAAAGTTTTTTAAGCACATATGTATATATTTTGGAAACATCAGCAAATTCATTGCTGGCTGTATCAATCCTGGCAGCTGTTGATCTGAAGCTTTATATCCTATATACTTAAATACAGCACTACACCTGATCCACAAGAGCCCACTAAGAACTGAGCCACTTTGCAAAGGGGAATGCTTCGTAAGCGCAATAAAATGTGGTCCTGCTCCTCTATTTGTAATGCTTATCAGTCACAACTTAGCATGGTGTACTCTGCTAGAGAAGCCTCTGTTTTATTTATTCACTTCACTGGGAGAAAAGTAAGCGAACCACCCACACTCGTTAAAATCATCAGGTAAGAAAACAGAACGTAACGCAGAAAAAAAGAGTACATTTTCTAGAATACAGTTGGTGAGAATTTGATCTTCCTTGTTGTTGTTTGTTTTACTCCTTACAATTCTTTAAGATACTTCACCTTTTTATCTCTTACCGTTTTTACTGATATCAAGTTCTCTGAGATTAACTAAGCTAGCAATGGTGGTTGGCAGACTGGAGAGGTCATTGTCTGGTATGCTCAGCTTGCGTAGCGCCTGGCAGTTGAACAGTTGCTGTAACATAAAGATACTTCAGAGTGTTTCAGGAAAAATCAGTTTGGAATCATCTTTATAAATAGAAACAACAAATATTGCAAAACTACAGAAGAATTCAAAAATACAAAAGTATTTTGAACAGTCAGTATTTTGGGAAGCTGTTCTAAAACACTGCTCAGCACACCAACACAGCTTACACGTGGCTGGAAGCGATTGTCAGAGCAGTTGGTGAGTGGCAGTAATGCCCCATCACCATGGAGCTCTCTGCTACAAGTATACACTCACTTTAAAAAGAACAAAACCTGCTTTTCCTTCAAGTGAATCTGTTCTCAGAAGACTAAGAGGCGATCACACGAGGGGAACTGTGTGAATAACACCTGCTCACAACACCCAGCCCTGGGACTGGACCCAGAGGGCCTTCTCAGTGAGAAACATCTCTCACAACACTGTGTTGGCAGTTTTGCTCTGCAGATCTCCTCTCACAAGGAATGCATTTGTTCACTTTCAGAACCTCTTCTTAAAGAACAGCATTTTGGACAGGACTGAAAAGGAAGGGGAGTACCACGCTCCAGTATTTGCCTTTGATTTCCAGCCACGTTGCTGCAGCCCATAGCAACGTGCAGCACAGAGGCCTGGCAGAGCTTTGGTGTGCATACAAACCATACCGTGTTGTTAGAGCTGAAAAATGCAACTCCAGTGCCTTTTCCCTGTTCTACTGAAGCATTATCATAAAAGACAAAGGAGGCATGGAGCCTCAAGCTTGTCCCATGATATGCTGTGCAGCCTCACCTTGCACACTGTGTGCAGTTTTGAGTGCCACAGCATAAAAAGGACATAGAACTATTAAGGAATGTCCAAAGAAAGGCTACAAGGGAGTGGTCTGAAGGGGAAGATGAGCTGGGAGCAGCTGAGGTCCGTTGTTTTGCTCAACCCAGAGAAGAGGAGGCTGAGGGGAGGCCCCACGGCAGCCCTACTGCTCCCTCATAGCAGCCTACAGCGCCTTATGGAGGATCTACAGCTCTTCATGGCAGCCCTACAGCTCCTCACAGGGTGCAACCATCGCACTGAGCCCATGTACCACCTCTGCTTCCCTCCCATTTGTGCTGACAGTGCCAAGGTGTGAGGGACAACAGGCATTATCCTGCATGTCAACACTTCCCCATGAGACAAGTGAAGTGTTGTAGCCTATAACTAAGAACTCCTCACACCTATTCTACCAACACATTAGATTTATCTTTATTAATGTTGCCCAGTACAAGTTAAAACAGATTTTACTTCATAATTATTCATAGAGGACAGTTGCTGGGAGGAGTTTGCATCTCATCTGTGCTTTTCTGTACACTGATTGCCAGGGATTCCACCTGCATCAAAATCAATTCTCTTTTTTATGTCATTGATTTGCTTCACTCATGCAAATAGGGTCACATTTGCAGTGACAGCTCATGATAATGAGCGCAAAGGCAAGGAAAAGAAGTCTTGGCTAAAGTCAGGGGGAAATAGAGACTAAGAATTGCAGAATGATACCATAAATCCTTAAAAGAGAAAAATAAAGGCAATTAGGAATAAAAAATCTTGTTCTAATGAAGACAGCAGAAAGAAACCCACATCATTATGCTGCACAAAGTATAAGATAAAAATTCAAAAATGCAACAGGCGAAATGAGTTTGATATATCAGTTTACAGCTACAAAGTGTATTGGTTTCTAGAGAAACAAGTAACATCAGTATATAAGGATGTGATTGAATCTCTACCTGTGCTTTTCTTCATGAGACTGTAAAATAAGTGCTCTGATGACAGTAAGCTTTAATAGACCATTGAGTCACTGAGGTACGTAATATTGGTAAATAGTAAAAATAGAACACTGACGAAACAGATTTCTTTTTGGGAGCAGTTAACGGATCTCACATTTTCACAGAGAGGAAAGTCCTGCTCGCGGGAGTTCGCAGCATGTAATACAAACTTAGTGTGAGGAAATGCAGTGCCATTTGAAGGAAAAATGACTTGTCACCTACGGTTTAATTTAAGGAGAGCACAGAGCTTGACATTTGGCAAAAATTATTTGGAGCAGAAAATTTGAGGAAGAAATTATTTGGACTGTTTCACTTATGGCAATGATTAATAAACTCTTAAGACAAAGAGGTGTGGGTGGTATTAAAAAAGCCAACCAATGCTCCCATTTTTCTTCCCATAATTGCACAAGACCACGATTATGTTAAATGATGCATTTTCCCACACTGAAGACTGATCATAAGGACGTTTTCAGTACGTAGTATTTGCTTCAAATTATTACTTATGAACAAAGAGAAACAAAACAAGAGGTGCAAAAATGGAGCCCTATTCAATTTAAATTGCCCCAAAGTACGTATTCATGTGCTGTTTCGTTTCACAAATAACATGTATGAATAGATGATGCCACAACACAGTGCAGCGTACGCCTCAGCTCTGACTGACACTATCACCTTCATTTGAGTCTCATTATTTTGGACCGTTTACCCTTGGCCCCTCACCTTATGTCCCAGTGTATTTGCCTTGTACTCAGCACTGCCATTATTCTAAGTACCATGGTGATGCCTACTTTCTAGAAGCCAAAGACAAATATATCAAAAAATCACTGGCTATTTTAAGAGCTACACATTTTTTTTCAGTATGATTTTTCAGTAACACTATTAAAGTATACAAAGTTAACCATATATTTTTATTAGAATAGACACAGTCCTGAAGGTACTTGCATTCATAGTGAAATGATCTACACCCAAACCATTCTATATTTGTGGGGACAAAAAAAATCTCTGGTTCTCTGCTGTCCTTTCTAGAAGGAGGAGAGATAAGGCAGTTCTCTATATCATTTTTTCATGACACTCGAAGATTGTAGCTGCCCTGCCTTATCATCTGTAAATAGCTTCTTGATTGAGTGAGTAATCTTCAGCAATGAACCGTTGTATCTGAATATGGGAACTCCATGTAATGGAAAAAGTACGTTTTCTACATTGGAAATAGAATTTATATAAAGTCTCTGTGTTGTGTAAGTCAGGAATGCATTGGGAGATGATGAAAAATGGATTACAGTGGAACAATGTTTAATTAAAAGACTTGTGAGCATCTTTCATTATTGTTGAGAAAAATTCAATTAAGGAATGGATTATGTTACTTCATGCTTCATTATGTAGCTAGCACCTATTATTAATTGTTTTTTCCACTACCTTGCCCTCTTTTGTTTCCAGAACATTCAAGTTACACTAACTTTTAATTTCTTACAGTAAATATTAATCAACAGAAGACTAAAGAATCTGCAAAAGAAGTTTTACGCAGGAAGGATCACTACAGTGACGTGGTTGCAGGACCTCATTTACAGCTGCACAGATGTCACCCAGGCAGTGCCAGCCTCTCTCCCACAAGGATCAACAGCTCAGCCTTACCAAGTGCATATATATATATTTTTTCTTAAAGCAGTGCTACTGATGATCCAAATGCAAGAGCACCTGCCCCATGTGGCCTTGTACTCCCAGTCTCTCAAAGCACCACATCATATTTACCATTTATCAACCCATGAGCAAACCACGTTTCAGAGTTGAAGCACATCTTCTATGCACATTCAAGAACATGTCTTTGCCAACAAATGAAGAACACAGTTTACCTTGGGTAGCTCTTCGATTTGATTGGCATCCAGATAAAGTTCCTCTAACGTGCGCTCGAAGTTGAAGACCTCCTTTGGCACCTGCTGTAGGCCGCAGTGAGAGTAATCCAGCACGGAAACAATCTCTTCCTCACCACGAAAACAGCGGCAGGGCACCAAGCGGCCAATAATCTTCCTTTTGGTTGTCATCTCCAAGCAGGGCACTGAAGGAAATGGCAGAAAACAGATTTCCGAAACTATCAACATGTTTGGGCCTATTTCTTCAGAATCATTATAACTATAGCAGTCCATTTAAGGTATATATTTTTCCAACAGGTATCTGTAATCTGCATTCTCCATGTCTTAACCTGCCTTGTGACAAAGCACGACCAACTGAGACTTGCCAGAATGATCACAAAAAGCATTCTCAATGTACTGCCTGTTCCCCTACACGGTGACAGAATAAAACGTGCCAAGGCCATCCTCAGTTCTTGCTTTCTGTAACAGTGAAAACCAGCTACACAAGTCCTGCAGGTAGGAATGAACACATTTTCCGGCTAAAGCATGCTCCGTGCTTTTGCCCCCTGCTTGGTTTGGGCTGTGAGACAGTGAAGTGAATCAGTCACAGCCTCTTGGACTCCAGTTCTCCCTGACAAACGCGTGGTTCCATCATATCTGATTTCCCTGAAACCAACAGATTTCTTCAGCTTTCCACAACTATTGTTGGGGTGCACTCATTGTCTTTTTGAGCACACAATTGAAGAAAAGAACATATAAACCACCTGATAGGAAAAAAACAGAAAGCCATCAGTTTGTTTACCTGTCCTTTCAGTTTCTCTTGTATTATCTCAGGCTGTGAGAGCTCAGATAAGGGACTTAGCAGAAATCCCATTAATTTTTCTGCAGCAGAATAAGCTACTGGGAAATTTCCCCACTGCCTGTTCCCCGACTTCTAGGCCAGATGTCAGTTCTGCTGATCTGTGTATGCTGATCACATACACAGTCCATACATACAGCTCTACCTCAGGTAACAGTTAACACAACTGTGTTTTAATATTTTTTCAGCAAAATAAGAATGTTTTAAACAACTACTTCTGAAATGAGCAAACAGTAAGCAGATTTTACATATGTCAAGCAGTCTACATCTCAAAGAGATACAGACATTGAGAAGTTATGCTAACCAGATTAGAGATAAATCAGGCTGTTCTGAAATGTATTACCATAAAGCCAACAAGAACAAAATCGTCACCTCCCATTTTGTAAAGCGCTTACAAAGTTTTGTAACATTTATGGAAGGAATGCACTTAATAAGTCCAAGTAAAGCAAAGCACATTCAGATCCTCTTTCACAGTGAAAAAGCAACCATATATTCATGCAAGATGTGAGTGGAGAAAAGCAGTGTGGTTCTGCAAAATATCTTCCTAAAACAGCATGAGTTATAGAATCCAGTGTCAATCTGTGCTTTCCTTTGTCTTCTCATCCATTTAAAGAAGCTTCTTAAATACAAGAAACCCAGTGTCACGTAGGTGTAACTGAAGAGAAATACGTTTCTTCTTGGACAGCTCCCCATGCAGAGCTGAGAGGATCTGCATATGAGTGAACATAGATCATTCACGGTGCTTCAGGCATTGTTTGCGTGAAATGTAACATGAAAAAAAAGAAGTAATTCCTTGGTCTGATAATGCTCTGTGTACAGCTCTCTAGAACTTTTTGTACCATTTGTATCGTTGATATCTGGGAGGAAAACAAACTCAAATGTTCTATTGGCACTCAGCAACGCCAAGGAGACAGATATACAAACACTGTCAGAAGAAATGCTGGTTTTCATGTTCTCAAGATGCTGAAAGAAACACCAGTGGCAGTGCCTCCAGCTGCCCATTGGCTGGTTCTGACGTAAGGGTAAAGCTTAAAACAGAGAAAAAAGTAGTCTTGTAATTTAGCTTAAGCAGATGCCAAGGTTGGAGGTATAACATCAAAACCATCTTAATTACAGGCAGCTAATGCAATGAAAGCACTTTCATAACAAAGTTTACATAAACTTCTTCAAATATCAAAATTGAAGACATACAGATATGGAAATAGATTCAATTCATTTTTAAGCTAACATATCAGTGAAATTTAGATTTTTATTTCACTTCTAATCCTGTGCTTTCCCTTATCCCAGTCCTCCCTCAGCTCAGTTTTTGCCCATTCCTGAGTTATCCACTCCCTCCAAAGCCTTCTCACTCCCCAGCACAGTCCATGCAGTCAGCCCATTTGGTCACATGAAGTCTGTATTTCCCTTCCATAAACCATCCCATGAGCTCACGTGAGTGCGCAAGATCAGAACAGCTGACAACTGTAAAAGCATTTGTCACGGAATGAACTTTTCACAAGAAAAATGAAATCAGCTACCAAGATGCACTGCCTCTTTGTATTCAAGCAGAGGAAGCAACATTTGCAACTGCGTATTTCAGAGCATGACACAATACAAATAGATGCCCTTGGAATATCAAATTATCTGTAGCTTTTGAAGGCATTTGAAGGTAATGAACAATTGAGCAGTGACATGTACTTCAAAAACTACTCGGAAAAACATCCTTCCCATAGGCATTACAAAGCACTTAGCTTTGCATTATTCTCCTCCACTGTGGGCACATGCATAAAACAAACCTCACATTCCATTTTAATAGAAAGCCAGAACAATAACAGCAGAATGGAACAGCTAGCAAATGTACAAATAGTGACGCAGTGAGAGAACGGTACTAAGAATAGCAATTACAGCAGCAAAAGCAATGTTAAAAATAGGGTTTTTTTTTTGCTTGTGCGAAAGTTCTTTCCATTGTCACAGTCCATAAAATGCTCCATAATTTCTTATTCAATAAAAAATTGGTTTTAAAAATTAGAAAGGAAAATTGTGAAGGATAAACAAAAGTAATTTAATTATGCTGTCTTTCCCAAAGGCAGTGATAAGATAGAGTTGTCATGATAACTAAAGGAAATTGTTGAGATTATTTGGTTATTATTTGGATCTGTCCTCTTCAGACACGAACAAACAAATAGAATGCTGTTTGGATAGATCAGCAGGCTCTTCTTAAGAAAAGATCAGTGCAGAAGGAAGGAAGGTACTTTATCCTGAACTGAGGTGCGCTGCTAAGAAGGATCAGCATGAAGTAACACCGCTACAGAAACCTCTCCTTACTCCACTTTCTGGCAGAGTGGCCACAAGAAAGCATGGAGTTGAACACGCCTCAGTGAGAAGGGGTTTTGCATGTGTCCATAGTCTGCTCCTCTATTTACCCTCTGTAATTAAAAGTGAAACAAGCAATCATGCTGGAAAAGCCTGCTTCGCATCCCCTGGGCTTCATACTGTTCTCTGCAATCCGTTCAGAAAGCACCAGTTCAGAATTAAAGGACCTGTGATATAACTGAAAGAAGTAAAATTTCATGCCCTGTGGACTAATGGTAATTAAACCATTCATTAATTTCAGTATTATTAATTCCTTCCCTGGACTAATCCCAGTCTTGGTAATTACACTTCTCTTACCTACATTTTATTCCTTCAAAATTCTCATAAAGCCTTCCTTTTGTTCTTAGAGTTACTTACTCTGAGAGGACTGCTCCTTGAGATGGTTGGGGAGAAGGCAAGGAGGTCCAATGGACTGCCAGCCAGGGGCTGTCAATGTGCCACGGCTGCTCCAGCATGTTCCTTGGCACCCTAAGTGATAAGGTCTGTCTTCTTCCTTACAGGAGCAGCCATGCCTACTGCCCACCCCCATTTAAAGCAGTGAAAGAAGTGTGCTTCTCTTTAGCTAAGTATTAGAGGTCACTGCTGAGAGCAAGTTGTGTGCTGTATAGCAAGTACCACATGCTATAAAAGAGTCCTATGACATTCAGAAATCAAGAAATGTCAGGGATGAGGCCATCTGCTCAGTCTCACTGAATTTAGTAGAAGAGTACTAAATTGTCAACAGAATTCACAGCAACCTGGGAAGCCACGACAGATTTGTTCTGCAAGGTGCCAGGAGCACGTGGCCATTTTCACATGCAAAAGCACTGGGAAGAAATGTAGGTCTTGGGAGCTTCTCTGCAATTCTGCTTAAGGAAATGTTCTGTCTTTGTAACTAATAATTAAACAACTGCATTCATAGAATCATAGAATGCCCTGGGTTGAAAAGGACCACAACGCTCATCTCGTTCCAACCCCCTGCTATGTGCAGGGTCGCCAACCACCAGCCCAGGCTGCCCAGAGCCACATCCAGCCTGGCCTTGAATGCCTGCAGGGATGGGGCTCCAAAATGTGGTGTACAATTAATCATTCAGAATAATAAAATGAAAAACAAACATTTTCCCCACAAAAGCTCAAAAATGTTATGACCTCCTTCCTAAAAGCTGGGAGGGAGCTAACTGGGAATCGTGAGTTGACAAATACAAAGTGCCTGAGAAGAAGAGGAGAGGCAGCAGGGTTTTGTTCTTCACCTCGGGAGCCCTTCCCACCGCACTGGGTGCACACACCATCACACAGAGCCAGTTGGCTTTTTGCCCCTTGGAAAGCAACTCAAAATTTACTTAAGAAAATGGGGAAGAAAAAGTCATCTCTCTCTGAGAATATTTTACCTAATTGGTTTTACTGTAAAAGGTGCAAAATGATACCTTCAATGAGTTTTACTTTTTCATTAACAGCATTAACAAAACTAGGAAGTTCTCACTCACTGGGGAAGCAAATTGGAGGAGTTATAAAAACTAGTTTCAAATTGCCTTTAGAAGCCAGTAGATTTCTTGTGGACAGTCCATTTTAGCAAAGAATTCCCAAATTCAGTATTCGTAAGATCTCTCTATAATTATGAAGCCAGCTCACTGTAGATTAATGATGAATTTATTTGACTACCCAGCAAGTTTTTGCTGTAATCCCCCATGATGTATTCCTGACCCCAGGAGTTCTCAGTGCCCCACAACCTCCAATCTGAGCCCAAATCCAAACAGAAAGAACAGGCAATGTGGACTGGAGGGCCCACACTGTCTGACATGGCATCAGCCTCAGGGTTACCTGTACTGCTGGCATTTCATTCAGAGAACTGAGAATAAAGGACAGAGAAGTGTGAATGAGAGCATTACAAGGCTGAAATCAGAGATAATGGTAACATTTGCCAGAGGGCTCGGAAAATATTAATTATAGTCAGAGCTGCAGACAGTTCGCTTCACTGAGCTCTTTGTAATACATCCCAGATAAGTGATGATTTTTTGTTCCTTTTCTTTCCCTTATTATCAGCATAATCAACAACATTAATATGCTAATATGTTGGGTCTTTGCAACGAGCTGTGCTACCAAGCTCAGAAATCACAAATACACCAACTCCTCCACCATCCACAAGCTCCATTACCCTCCAAGCTCCCACAGGGCCAACACGCCCAGCGGTGAGGAAGACAGAGGGCAGCTCCATGAGAGCCCCCCCAGACCCATCCTACCTGGGCTTCCCCAGCAGAGCCAGAGGCAGCAGCTCCCCAGAGGGATCCATCTCTGAGTTCATTTCAGGACCAGGTTGCAGACCAGGCTCCTCAGCTCCTCTTTCTTTGCCTAATCTTGTACTCTTTTTTAAAACCACACCTTGCTGATGGTAATACTGCTTTTTCTCCAAGTCCCATAGAACAACTAGAAGTGTTCAGTGTAATCTGTGATACTAGAGCTGCTGAAGGCACCGAACGTTCTCCTCCCGACCTCAGGGAGATGTTGGGGGATTTGGAGTTGGACTCGATGATCCTTATGGCTCCCATCCAACGTCAGATATTCTATGACTCTATTTCCCATTCATTTCCACAGGTCAGAATTTCACGTGACAGTTTTTCTGCAGAAATTGATTTGTTATTGGGACTATGAATCTGAAGCGGAACAAAGATGAGCATATGGTTGGAATTGAAAGAAGAAGAACCCACCCTCACATTTCCTTCAGGCAAAAACCTTTTCCTCACTGATATTCTCCTAACACTGAACAGACATCCACTTTTATTTTCTCTCCTCTCCTTTAATTAAGTGCTCTGTGTAGGTGATTTACATGGTGTCCATTTTCAATCTGGATCATTGAAATAATTAGGGAACTTCAAAGCACTCTGTGTCCTCTTAATTTTCAGTACAACTTTTCATTTATTATAACAGCACTATGAATAATTTAGATATCTTAAACACTGCAGAAAGATTATATCTGCATATATAAGCCATGCTTTCTTCATCTGGCTTCTAGTGCTTAAACACACCACGTACCTTTCTGTCATGGGCCACTCTCAAGACTTTGTCCATAATACCAAGAACAGACAGTCCAGTAAAAGCAAACAGTTGGCTTTTTGTAGCCTATTCTGTAGTCTATTCCCCCCCAAAATACTGCATAACCTTACGGAAAACTCCAGTTTTGCTCTGTTTTTATAAAAGAACCAACAGAATTTCAATAATTGCGTATTAGTAGCAAAAGTTGAAAATAAATAATGATGCTTTTAATTGCCAGAAATTACAGTCAACTTGATGGTCCATGGCACAGATCTTCACGGAGGAGAGAATCCCAACAAACTAAGATGAGATCAAGCCGCCTTTTGAAAACATGCTTTCCTGAATCTGGAAAAGTTCCATTTAAGCTTAGATCTCTGATGTGCTTCAGCTTTAATCTGAAACAATCCTTTAGTTTAAAGATGATCTGGTGTGAAATTTATTATGAACTATGTTTTATTTCTTGTCTTATGGAGTAATAAATTTTGCTGCCCATATGAAGGCCAGAACTGCTATCCAAAGAACAATATAGAAAACATAATTTACCTGCTAAATGCATTAACTAAACAAATGACTATTCAAATATGAGTTGTATAACTTTCATTAAGTCTGGCTTTCTTCCTCACAGAGGAAAAGGATCGCACAGAATACCCAATTACTTCTCAGCAGTTTACATCCCAATCCATCTGCATTATTCGTGACATATTAATCTGCTTAGCAGGAGCTTACTGTAGGAAAATGCATTTTGCTGAGTTTGCAGAATGAAAGTTCCAGAGATAATAACCTGCAACTCCAAACTGCAGTTAGAGAAAAAAGTTTTAATTAACAGGGACAGCTGTGGCTCACAGTGAAAGCAGATCTGAGAGCCCGCACAGAGGGGTGCTGGGCAGGGGCTTCTGCTCCTCCCTCAGCACATGGAGGTACCACCACGTGTCAGCAGATACTGATGACAGCCCTAACAGGAGGTTACGTTGATTTTCTAGACGTCATAACACCTATTTGTAGTGTATTTCCAAGTTTTGCCAACTTTCTCCACCACTGAAACTCCACCTACTGTGCCTTTCGTTGCCACTGCCCACAAATGCTCCTGCCATTCCTTGTATTCCCATCAGGTTTGGTCTGACCCGCAGCCTGTGACCTTGAGGACACAGACCATGCCCAGCTCTGCACCACGATGAAACCTGCTTTTGCACCACCATCCATACTTCTGCCACCTACAGTCCATGCAGGGCTGGTTTGGTCCCCACCACGCTCACCTTGTACAGACAGTGTTCGGACTTCACCTCACCATCATTCAGTCCACCTCCTCCACTTTCCAAGTGACTCAGTGCCAGAAATACTGCTTTTTCTCTCATCCTTCTGTTCTTTCTTCTAGAAACACCTATATTTTACACTACCAGTTCCCCGAGTTTATTTAGATCTTTAGCTTTTTTGGGTCTTCTACTCCTCCAGCAGCAGTACCTGCCCCCTTCTGATCTCAGTATGTTTCTTGACTCCCTCTTCCTCAAACATCCCCCTTTGCCCTACTAATCTCAAGCACAGGTCTGACCTCTGAACCCATCCCAGCCTGCATCCCCCAGCTTCCCCTGCCAGTGCCCCACATTCCTCTATAAGCTCTACCCTACAGTGCATAACCACCACTTCCAACAATCACACTTTCTTTACTGCACTGTTATTCTCTTTTCTAGGAGTTCCTGCATAAATGTTCAAATTCTCCAACTCAATTGCACAAACGTAAATTGGTTCCCAAGCACCGTTCTACCACTGCTCGTTGCAACTAAAAGCTCTCCCCGCTTCCTTACTCTCTTCTCTCTACACATCTTACATTTTGCCACGAAGAAAATAAAGCCTTTCGTTGCCCATCAGTTCGAGTTTCATTCTTCTATCCTCCTTCGCAGTTGTGGATCCAGATTTTCTTAATTGCTCCCCATTTGTCTCACCATAATCACTAATGCTGCACATCTGTGCTGTAATATGCTTGCGTGTATGTTCACAAATCGGATTACTGAAATACAAAAGCTGCTATACCAGAATGACAGCACAAATGCAATCTTAAAAACATAATTTTCACAAGTGCCCATGAAAATCAGTTACTTGAGTACGAGAATACAGTGTGCCATCCACACAGACATTCATCTCTGTAAATACCTCACTGTCCACAAATACCCAACCACATCTCCTATGGTTTCCAATGCACGTAGCTGCCACAGCTCTCTCCTGCCTATTTTTAGGCAGAATCAAGTAATCAAATCTGCACTGTGCCCTCTCCCCTCAGTACCAATTAGCCCCAGTATTACTCTGGAGCTGTGACGTAGTGAACAAAAATACCCTCAATTAAATACCTTCAGAACTCAGGGTGGTCACTTAGTCCACCTTCATAGTTTAAAATGCATTCATACTCAAAAAAAAGCTGTTTGTTTCAGGAAGGACTGCATTACTTATCAACAGAACTACAGTTCCTTTAGATGGATTCACGGCAAGTATCTGCACAGAGCAGCTTCTGTCCAACCACACTCATCAGAATCTTGCAAGGTTCAAATCCTGGGACAGAGAAGGACACAGAAGTGGGGATGCCAAAGAAAGGCATAACAAGAAGCACTGCAGGAGAAGAAAAGCTCCAAGACAATGCAAAAAAAAGGTACAGGGCTCCTGGAAGAAGTTAATTATGCCATGGCAGACGTGCATACTTATTTACTGGTATTTCACAGGTTATTGAGCACACAAAGAATGCTGAAGAAAGGCCACCACAAGTAACTGGAATTAATCATTCCCTGTTGATGTTTTCTTACTATTTGCTTTCACTTCCCCAAGGAAGATGGTGGGTGGCATATTCTCCATTTCAACAGGCCAGGTTTTTACACTTAAATGTGTGTTGCAGTTTTTTACACTCGTTGTTTTAAGTGCTTTGCAACTCTCAGCTGCCTCACCATCCTGAGCCGAGTTCAGAGAAGCCCCCCAGACACTCCAAACTGATCTCTCCTGTTATGGGAAGGGAGACCTGTCCCCTGCAGTGACCCTCTGCACAACGGAATCCCTCTCAGCATAAAACAGTCCCTCTTGAAATTCTGCCAACAATTCTCAGTTTCCTATTTTAGGCATCAGACCACCTGGAAATTCTGGCTGACCATGCAGCTGGAGTAAGGGCCAGCTCATAAAGAGCAATCAGGGACTGGCACTGGGGTCACCATCCCTGGGGGTGTTCCAGAGCCATGGGGATGTGGCATTGAGGGATGTGGGCAGCGGGCATGGGGATGGGCTTGGAGGCCTTTTCCAACCTCAATGGTTCTATGGCTCTGTGATTCTGCATTTAGGGTTACGCTGGAAAACAAAGATATCTGGTTTGTTCCATCCTCCTGTAGTACAACCACTACACTCACTTCAGACAGTAGGGCAGGCTGTGCTGTGAAAGGTTCCTGTGTAACCACAATAACATTGTAAAACCAAACTGGAATATTCACAGGCAGCTATAGGCTGTTAGCTTGCATTCTATTCATTCAATTTCCAGCTTGCGTCTATTCTGTCTACTCTTCCAACAGATGAGTCAATAGCTCAGCCATTTTTGGTAAGTTTTTGCAGAATGCTATCACAGACACTCCTGAATTTGATATCTTTGCAAAACCCACATGCTAACATTATGCCAGGAGGCACAGCTGCTGGCATGAAGAAGCTGTCATCTTGTCCCATCTTCAGCCAGGAGGAAGTCCAGGCTCAGGAGCAATCAAGTCCTCCAGGCTCCCCTCCTGGGCAGTGCCAGAGGGAACCACCTTTGTGCACAATGTATTTCACCCCAGTGAGCAAGAATAGTAATCCAGGCTGTTCAAAGCAGGGTATTGGGATAACCCTGCATTTCTAAGGTCTTCCATCAGCAGAGGGCTCTAGAACTACACTCGTTTAGGTATCGTATTCCCTCCCATGATTAATCTGTCCCAGTTTTTTTTAGTCAATTAACATGCTGTTCTTATGCTACAAATGTTCTCTAAAAAAAATTCTCACAGCTGAGCTGTCAAACTCTAAAATTTAGTACATTGGAATGTCAGGTTTTTACAAACTCCAGGACTTTGTTAAAGTATAATCAGAACTTTAATACTCAATTATGCAATCTTAGCAATAATGTTCTGAAGAGAATTTTATTGTTTTCACTGTAAACTGGGATCATCAACCAGAACTGCATCAAATTGTTCCACTCAAAAATACATGGGCTTGATTCTTAATGGAGGGATTTATCAGATTTCATCTGGAGCTGCAGGTGTGAATGCACCAGTGCTGCAAGATTCAAGCAATTGGGCACATTCTCTCTACTCAGCAACAATGAACGTCTTTGTTTTTTGCTTAGATTTTCCCATTATTTTGTCTGGTGGTCATAGCTCAATTGCTAACTGCTCACTTACGAAACACTAACCTCAGTTAGGTTAGCAGGTGTTCTCTGAGGGCTAAGATACCTCCCCTGAGCAAGCACAAGGAATACTAGAAGTCCAAAGACATTTCCCACAGCCTGAAACAAGAGTTTAAAAAAAAAATAAAACCACGGACGGAGCAAAATGTTGGCATCCACCCACCTTCCAAAGTAAGTCCTAGCTGTCTAAGAACAGTGATAGCCTTTTGGCAGTAATTTATAAATAGACATACAGCTCCCATTGTACAATCTGCACTGGTGACAGTAAGTCTAGAAAGGAGCAGAAATATGACCTAGAGGTAAAATGTTGTAAGATAAAGAGAAGTGAAACATGGAATTTGTCATCCCCAATTGAATTAGCAACGCTAAGGTGTTCTAATAGGCATGTCTCCAACTATCAAAATCATTTGGACAACCACAACCCGTGACAAAAAGTCCTCTGAAGCAGGTACTATGCTAATTCCAATCAAAACTGAAACAACATTTCCAGATGAGGCTGAACAACAGCTATGCCATAAAGTTTGTACCACTATTTGTGGGACTGTTAAAGCACACTCCCATTTTCAGTCTCTATGTGGCTTACTTTCACGTGACTCACAGAAAGCAATGGAAAAGGCTGCTGTATGGATGTGGATACCCACATAGAACAAAAAAATCTCTACAAAGCGTACACTGAACAGTGCATATCACAGACCTCAGTGTTTGTTGATCACCAAATACCACCACACATACAGAAATTGGAGATTATGCATTCACTAACTTACTGGATTTACTCTTTAACTCAGAGGCGATTTTGCTAAGGTCAATCAAGTACATTTTTTCATTGAGTTCCATAATGCCAAAATAAAAAAATATTCATCCTCTCCACAGCCTAAAAAGGGCCAAAACCCATCAGCTTCAGACTTGGCTTAAAAGAAACAAAACAATTTTCATAGTAATCTGGGTATCTGTTTCTATCTATCGACTGGTAAGCAAAGTTATCTTTTAACTACTGCCACAAGACATAGGGGAACACCAACAGAGTTGTTACTGCTTATGGATTGAGTGGCTATGCCCATGAATAACAGCATTTAAATGTAATTGCTGCAAGGTCTTTCAATATACTCACTGTTTTCCAACTCTCAGCTGTACTGGTTATGACAGTTTCACACAATGTTGTCATGCAAGAGAGGGACTTGCAGAAAACTCTTCTGCAGCAGACATTGCACAAGCCAGCAAGAAATACCGAGGAGCACTTTCCAGGCTTCAGCTTCAGCGCCAGCTTCTCAGCCTCCTGGAGAGGTTCACCAGTGTGATGGCACGTAACTGTAGACAGAAATCATGGAACAAGGATATAACTCTGCTCCAATTGACAGGTGCTTGTTGTAAAAAGTACACTGAGTTGAAAATGAGGACAGACACAATGATGGTTGCAAGATCCAGATAGCGTCCATTATTTTAATGCAGGAGAAAGTAAGAGAATTTGGAGTAGGACATGAGAGTGTCTGGACACTCACAAACAATCAGCAACAGTCATGATGATTAGAGAGACGACATGCAGGAACAGCTAATGGCAGTAGGGAACAGGAACAGAAGCTGAGCATGTGGCTGAGGGAAAGGATTGAGTCAATACAGAGGAAAGAGCAAATTGTAAATTGGAAAGGGATGCAGTGATAGCTTTGCTGACAAACCACGGCACTTTGATCTCATAGCAAGTGCCACAGACCTTTCTGTCTCTATAGAGGTGATTACAGTTTTGCTGGGTCAAGTGACATATGGATCAGGACTGCCCACAGTACAGTACTGTAAGTGTCACTGAACCGCATCAGAAACTGAACATGAACATCTGAATCTCAGCCTGAATGAGGGAAAAAAAACATTTGGAACAGCTTGGAATGTATCCCGTTTCTCCCTCCCACCAAGGAAAACAGATGGTATCAGAAAGATGAACAACATCCTAACAGTCTATGCTACTGTTCCTAAAGAATAAAAACGGAGAGGCAGAGGAGCTTAGGATGGGAAGGAGCTGGTGCACCATGACACCCTACTCTGGATTAAAACCACATCTTTAATTTCTTAAAAATGAAAGATCTTACACAGTCAATGAGCCTGCTCAATGACTATGTAAGATGGCAGCAGTCTGGAATTCAGACAGTTAGCTACTGGCAGCTGCCAAAATCCAGCCAGAGTTGCTTTCAATTTAAAACTTCTTCAATGTTAAAAATCTGAACACAAGAAATATACTCGCTTAGTAGGTTGATATTCTACAGTTCAGAACACTTCATTAAGGACACATGAATCTGAGATCTGTGCCTCCTCAGACTCAATGACATTCTCTTCATTAAATTACTTCACCTTTCCTGAATGTATTCAGATGCACCTTCTGCTCTGTTCTCAGCAAAACCATTTATTTTTATCAGCAGAGAGATGTTTTGATGAAAGCTATTAAGTTAGCCCTGTTTAAATAAAACTGAAAATTTGTCAGAATCTTCTAATTAAAGTCTTGCTCCTTTTTGCACAAAGTAATCTCTAACACATTTATCCATTTGTTTCACTCCTATCAAATCAGACATGGATCACTAATTAGTCCTGTTTCCAGGTTGAAGATAAGTACTGCGATGAAGCAGGGGACTGATGACAAACTTCAACAAGTCTTTCTCTTATTATCTCTCTCATATACTGACCACATCTAGATCTCAGCATTCAGTGCATCAAAGGACCAGCTCCAATTACGTCCCTTAGGTTACTTTAAATTGGCATGCATAAATGGAAGAGCAAGTATAACTGCGTTCATTAAATTCTACCAAAGAATTTCTGTTTATACACCTGGGCTGATTTCTTTATCATAAAATATTCGAAGGTCTTTTTTTTAGCTAGAGATATCTATAAAACTAACAGAAGTAACAGGAGAGTGTTTGCACCTGTGACTTCAATTTGTGATAAAAACAGAGACAAAGAAATTGCACTCCTCACTCTGTGTCCCGATGTTCAAACGCTGCAGAAAGTACTGAACCTGCCCTGCACCTCTGGGGGTCACTCTGGGGTATCAACAAATGGAGCCAGTCAAAAAGTGCAGAGTTTAGTCCCTGTCCCAAAAGCACTGCAACCTCATTTCATGGCACAGGCAAGCAAAGAGACAAAACCCAAACAACAGGGCAGGAGACAATGTAACACACGGGTACATCTCTTTCCATTAGCTGGAATCTACAGCCCAATAGGTACCCGTCCATGTCCTGGTGTTAGTCAAACAGTACGGGAGGTTTATAAATAACCACTTAATAATTTTAACTGAAAGGGATTGTATGGAAAAAAAAAATGTTATGAAAACAGTATTATAACCCAACATGTAGATAATTTTCTGTATACCAATGGGGGTCACTACATCAGTGAAGGCCAGGGGACAACCACCCTGAAGGGAGATCTCCCGTGTCTGCAGGTGTCAGAGAGGTCTGCAGATGTTGAAAGCTTCTGGGGACCAGGTTGGAAAGTGCTGAACTCACCATTTGTGAAACATTAATTTCTAACACACCAAATTACAACAAAGTGATTTCATTGTCACTTTCTGTGATAGAAATAAGGTATTATTTAGCAGACAAAGAACCTGTCTTCTGGATTTAGAAGATGATTATCATAGATGTCAGTCTGATGGAGAAAGAAGCTCGTGCTGCTTTAGAACAAGTTGTTGCTTGAAATTTTCTCGAGTTACTTTTTTTCTGTCAGGGAATTTTCCTAAAATGAGCCATCAGCTTACAGACGGATCTGAAATTCAAAAGCTTGTTGAGAGATCGTCTGCAATATGGAATAACGTGCCATGGCTCCCAAACCTCTCATGAAGAAAACAACTCCCAATATTGGGAGCCAGGAGTTGAACTCCGTGATCCTTTGATCCTTATGGGCCCATTCCAACTTGGGACAGTCTACGATTTTCACTGTTCCACACACATTGACAACAGCTAAATTTCAACCCACAGTGTTGGGACCTTCTAAGCCTGTTGCATTTGTTCCCAAGGGGCCCATTGGCATGCAAAGTGCACGTGTTACAATGGAGCTGATTCCAGAAGGAATGCACCAGTCTGGCACTGAGTGTCACCCCAGAAGTTCATGATGTTAAACAAAGATAACAGAGGAGGCAAACAGAGGATATTCACTTCCTCCTCTCCTCCACTCCCTAAACATTCCATCAGTCAATAAAACATTTAAATCAGCCAAACTCCTCTGCCTAAGTGTACAGTATTGCCCTTTCCAAACAGAAATGTCAGACTCTGCAATGACTAAAGATGACTCACAACCAAAATCTCAGCTCTTAACACTCAGATGACATCAAGGTTTGAATTTGGCATGTAAACATTTCCCTTCAAGTACATAAACATATACTTTTGACTATACTTTTAAATCACGGGTGTCCAACCTGTTGGCTTGCCTGGGCCACGTTAAGTGAAGTGGAATTGTCTTGGGTTGCATATAATATAAATAACACTGTTAACATATAGAAGTGACATGTGAATTCCCAGTGTAAGGGCACACAGAAACTCCCTTGTCTTCAAAGAAACACGAGTGACAAGCTGCACAAAACCCGAGTGTTTCTTTCGTAAGGGAAAGAGAAGAATCAAAGACAAAGCTGCCCACCACTGATTTCTGGTTAAATGCAACTGATCTTTTACTATTCTGATGGAACAGAAAGTAAGTCTGAAATTGGTAATTCCAGCTCTGGTGTTCTGAATGTTTGGCACGTTACAGAAAATGCTGGCATTCAAGTATCTGCATTCCCATACAGAGACAAAAGTAACGCACGTAACACTGCACTCAAAAAATTCAGAGATAGTATTAATTAACATCTCAGATGCCATTAAGCTTCATGAAAGTCAGCACACAGAACACTAGATTTATCCCCATTCAAAACTTCTTGTTCAACTTCTTTGAAGACATTGTATGAGGTCAGTGTTGCAAAATGAATTCCCAAAGTTCCAACTTCAGAACCAAACCCTGGTGTAAAAATGTCTTTAGTACATTCCATTTGACTTCCTGCTGTATCAGTTGTGACGGCGCACGGTATGGCATGTCTTATCATTACCAGTCATGTAGAAAAATGAAATACTCAGTGAACTAATTAGAGGAGCAGCTGTTTTCAACACCCATGTGTTAGACTGCGATAACATTTCTAGATGACTGAAAATAGCTGCTCCTCAATTCACTCACAAGGTGTCCAATATTTCCTGATCCAAACCGCTGAGATGTTTCATTGTAACACAAACAGAAGAAATTTGCACCAAGAAAATGAGGCAAATTGTATTGATTTGTACTGGATTAAAGTTAAAACAAAACAAAGACAATATTTTGACTTTTGTATATAAAAACATCCATATGTTGTGTCAAATAATCTCAAATGACACCAAACGTTATTTTGAACTTTTGGTGACAAGTAATCAAGTAATTGAAGCAGAAATTAAAGCATCTCAAAGCTTTTTTTAAATTCAATCCTGACATTCTGTGAATCATTTAGGTGAAATACTTGTACTTCAGAATTAGCTGCTCAGCCACAAGTTTTGACAGCTCCAGGAATTTTCTCAAAACCGTGCAACTCTGCTCTCCTGGTGAGGGGGGACGGAAGCACTGCTAACTGCCACAGCTTGAGTGGGTCTGATTAATTCACTTTCACGTGGTGGAAATGCTCTCACTAATGCTTCAGGAGATGGAGTTTGGGCACGTTGATCTAAAGGCAGAGACTGACATCACTTAAGTTTTTCCAGAAAGACATACAAGTATTTTTAAACAGCCCTGACTGACAGCCTTTATAATCCTGAGCACCTGCACATTAATTTCTGTGATGACAAATCCTTCTCCTAGCAAGACTCTCCCATGTCTCTACAACAGCAAAAATAAAGCAGCTGGAACCTACCTTAGCAGAACCAAGAAATTCAGCACTATGTACCCAAGGGTGAGGTCCTCTGTCCTTTCTGCTTTACTTGTTACTTCATCACAAGGATGAACAACACGAATGGTTTGGTGATAATGGCATGTTCACTATGGATTTCCCAACAGTGATTGCTCAGACTGCTAGTAACGCTAAAAGCCACTGCTGAAATACAATTCCAAATACCCCAGCTTTGAGAAAGGCAATGAATACCAACTTTTCAGCTCCCCAGCACTGCTCTACATTCAACAGATAATACAGTTCTGTGATGTTTGTCTCTTCATGCGTTGCATGAGATGCAGACCGTGCTCCTTGGAGAGTTGCTTATGCAGAAAACATCTCAAAATCACTTAGCCAGATAATGCCATTATTTAAAAGGCATTATTAGTAACATGCAGACAGATAATCTACACAAATCCACATCAGATATAATTGGAATCTCTGACTAGTCTCCTACAACTTAAATAACACAGATCTATTTTTTAAAGGAACACTGCCCTGTTTGTTTTGAATATTCAGAGTAGAAAAAGTAAGATACAGTGAATGGAGAAGGCTGCCTTAAAAATGGCAGCAGCTCTGCAATACCTTTAGAATGACTTTCAAGCAGATAGAAGCCATCTGATTTAAATTATCACTGGCACCTTTTGCAAAAAAAAAAATGTCTTATTCCTCAGCAGTTTCATTCCTCCTCATTATAGGTTTCTTTCCTGGGCATTTTTAACCAAGGAGAGTTAAATTCGTAGCCAAACTGAAAGGATGGAAAAGCTGACAGGCATCAGAGCCAGTGAACAGCCGTGGTTGGAAGGACCTCTGGTCCAAAGCCCAGCCAAGACCATGCCCTGTTGTTTGAGTAACTTCAAAGATGAAACTTCAAAGCCTAGAGCTCTGCTCCATCTGTTCCAGGGTTCAACTATTCTCATAGTAAAAGTGCTTTCTTATTTTCAGCTGAAATTTCACTTGCTTCCATCAGTGTCTACACAATAAGAATGACCAGGCTCTCAGCTGGCCTAAATTGACATTGCTATGTTTATTTATTGGGAACATAGTTCTCTTTAGATGATGGCTCCACAATTTAACAGTAGGAAGTTAACAAGTGTGATGGTAGAAGCAAACAAAAAACCATTATCAGTAAAGTCTACATTAATTAAGTAACATTATCAAGAGCTAGTTGAAGATCCCATGTTTCAGTCCCCATTCTGCATAATTACAACACAAGATTTTGTAGCAGGGAACCCTCACAGCTCAGGGACAGGTGTTTTGTAGCTGTTTGGAGCTTGCAACGTAACTTTTTCCATTTGTCTTTTCCAAATTTTAAATGAGTTAATTGAAATCAATCAAAATATATTTAGTAACGATGCAAAAAGGAGACATGGATGTATAGTTAAACGTTTAATATACCGTAATGAGATGAAAAGTACAGCAATGGCAGCGTAGTAGCAAAACCCCAGGTTGTAGCACATAAGAGTTCGCGTAAGTGCAGCAACTGTGGATACAGAAACTAAAGATAGATCCACCTACCCTTGGAAGGCCTCAGGTACACAGGGATCTCCAGTGAGATACCCTTACCTCCACTACCAGCCCTTAAATGAGGTCTGGGAAGGGGTGGATCCTGACTCCAGCCCTTCCAGTCATTCAGGTGCCTTGCATTGCATTGCAATGCATTACATTGCATGCACCTGAGCTCCTCTGGGCTGGCCCTGCCTTGCACCAGGTGCTTCATCACAGCTTCAAGCCCTGACTCAGCATTTCTGCTACATGTACTACTGCAATCTGGTTTTGTCTTCAGTTATAATATATAGAGAGTATATAACATGTACTTCTAACAAACTGTGTACATCATGTAATAATTTGTATCAAAACTCCTACAAACCAGACCAACTTGGCAGATGTATTGATACCACAGTACCATTTTGATAAAGCATTACTCAGTACAGTCCTTCAGTCTGCCACAGAGCAGAGTATTTTTTTGGAGCAGCTTTGAACTTTTTGCATACAATCACCTTTATCTCTGATGCAATCCTAGCAGAAGATAGATCACATTTTAGAAGAAAGAAGTAATATTAAAAAAAAAAAAAAAAAAAGCTACTCTTACCAGAAAGAAGCAACAGAGACTATGGAGAAATTGTTCCAATTGTGCTGCATGTTGCTCACTCTTCCTTTTGTACTTATTCACTTCTGTTTGAGTGCCTGCCTTGCAGACAATCTCTTTTCCTTCTGTTCAAAATGCCATTAACAACAAAAATACAGCAAACCCCTTGGAAGCACCAATATTGCTATCATTGTTTGTTTGAATTTTAATTAATTGCAATATAACCTTTTCAAGTAGATTTACAGCTTATTAAATGAGATAAAGCCTTCAATTCCAAGATGGAAACAATTCACTGATAAGTAAGATACTACTGACGTTTTGCAGCTGCTCCAGTACACTTCTGACTGTGAGACATTTGGATTTCTGTCCTGTGAAGGGAGCACGCCCCAATATCTGAGCCCTCAGACAATGATGGCTGTGGAGCTGGGTCCTGCCCTCAGCTGCACTCGTGTACATCTGTACCAGAGCCATTTGTTTCAGTAGATTTCAGCTGAAATAACTAAAAGCAACACTTGTTTTAAAATGAATGGGGGAGTGTTAAAGAACTTGCAATTTAGCTCTCTCCACACTATATTGTCAGTTAATCCATTCAAATGATTCTTTTTCCCCTTTTTGTTCAGGCACTGGGACGAAAATCTAGTGACTGCTGCTTGGCACCCTGTCAGAATCAGTCCATGCATGTGCATGCATTGAACAGCTCTGATTCCAAGAACATTAATATTTATCAAGGAGAGGAAACTGAGCATCTACTTACTAGTCTGTTGTCGCTGCAGACTTCTAGGTGGTGACCATCTTGATTCACAACAGTTTTTCACGTAGCGGGTTCCTTAAATAGGAAAAGAAAAAGTGAACTTTAATTAAGCATGGTCAAAGAGGGCCCAGTTTAAAGCAAGTAGGTCAGTGCTTCCTTTGAGAACACTGCTTTGAATGAAGTCATTACAGCAGTGCTTATGCTCCAAGCTTCCTATCTTTTAATTTACACTTTCTACACTTAACATAAGCCCAGCATAACCAGTTAACTTCAAAATGAATGAAGTGAAATGAAAGTAACTGAAAAATGAAAAGAAGAAGGGCAAAGTCATGCCTCCAAACTGGGAGCTTCCAGCTGCCAATCAGCCAACACAGCCACAGCTTTTATAGGAAAGGCTGATCAACTCATGAAATCAAATTTATCTTTACACAAGGCCTGCTCTGGTATCTTGAAACTTACCATGGATCACAATGGACAGAAGTTATTACAATAGATACTTGACACTGAAAGATAAATTGTACTGACATTCTTCTAGTAATGCAATATAAACAGAAAAATAACAAAAAACTGCGATAAACAAGTGAGCCAATAAGGCAACTTAGAATGAAACCACCTGACTCAGTAAAGGGACCAGGAGGCATCCTGCATCTTATGCAAAGTTCTCCAAAATTAATTTTCAGGAACTTCACATAGACTTTTCACCACTATTTAATATCAGTGCCAGCAGAATACAAAAGAGTTGCCAAACTTTGTGCCACTCCTCCTCACTGAACGTTGTAAGCAGATATGAAAGAAGCAGATGAGAGGCTCAAGGAAAAAACAAAATCTCTCCACCCAGGCCCACCTTGAGCTCAATAGAGTTTGGAAAAGCCCTCTAAGATCCCCATGGCCAAGCCCAGCCCATGCCCACCATGCCCGTTGACTGCATCCCTCAGTGCTACTTCCATACTTTTCTGATGCTGAAGAAAGAGGAATGAAACACAGCCCTACTGCTCAGCTGAGTAAATGATGGGCAAGAATTACAAACACTCTGGGCCGGCCTCGTCATGAAGGAGGAACCTCATATTCATCGTACAAACACGTTCTTACAAGATATTTGTTTTCCAAGTTGTGAAAATGTTTTGATAAACTAAAGAAGATCCAACTGAAACTTTTCAGAATAGAATATCGAAGTAACTTTTCATTTAAACGTTCTATATCCTCTAACAAACTCAGACGTAAACATTTGGATTATATCAGAATGAAACGGCTCAATTGACCATTTCTCAAACAGTGATTCTGGAAGAAATTCCACAGCCTTTGTTCCAAAGAAAATTTTCTCTGAAACAGAATTTCCCCCATTTGCCCAGCTGCAGTTTCCAGGCAACCAAACCTCTGGGAAGGAGGATGCCTAAGGCAGGCTGTGGCTCTAGCACAGCTCCCCAGAGAGCTGCAGGGTGCTCAGCAGACTGCTTGGGGAAAAAAGGATGCATGTGGGAGGGAGAAGGTGTCCTAAGCAGCCACAAACCAAGTCCGGACAATCTGAAACTGAAAATACAGATGGAAACTAGAGAAAAATACAGAAATCTCCCTATGAAATGGAGCTACTCACTAAATAATGAAGCCTGCTCATTTACAGACTAGCACAGTTTAATCTCATCCTTTGGCAGCTGCATGGCACACAGATAGCCAGTACCAGCCACCCACATCCACAGCTAGGCGTGATTCAGGACAAGAAGATATCTCAGAGGGGAAGAAAAGGACACATCAGAAATGTTCTTATTCAGTATTTTTAGAATAAAGACGCTAAGGAAAGTACCAATATCTAAAAGCCTTGTATTAAGGACATTCTACTACAGAACACTGTTGCTTTGTACAGCACCCCTAGGGGAAAACTGTCTTCTAAAAGGCTTTTAAACAATATTTATAGGCCCAGTAACAATAATACTTGCAAGCCTTTGAAAACCAGCCTATTGCTCTTGGCTAGTCGCCTTCGTTATTTTCCCATTGTGTGAAGCACAATGGCCTTCTATTAGGTCCCCTGCAAAAAAACTATTTAAAAATAAGCTGTAAAATCATATACTTTGAAGCTAAGAAATGCCTAAAATAGGTTGGCCTTAGCACCTTAATTTCACTTGTTTTTCATGCATATAATATGATCAGTCTCTAACTGTATGATAATGTCACCGTGGCCTAGGCTCTCTCTGAAGCAGAAGCACTGTGACAATCAAAGCAATGTGTAAGGAAGCATGCTGGAGCTACCAAGCATGCTGGGGATCCATAGGCCACGCACTTATTAATTGCTTTTCGCAAGCACGGCAAGAAAATTGTTCATTTCAAAGTCACTGCCAAATTTCTACATTCTGTGCAAGATTTCCAAAGCATCAGAATGTTCTGAACTGTCATAGTAACTTTTAACCATAGAATCATAGAATCACCACGGTTGGAAAAGACCTCCAAGACCTTGCAGTCCAGCCGCCCGCCGCCCACTAGTATTTCCCCACTAGGAATCACTGAGGATGGAAGAGAGCTCTGAGATCAACAAGTCCAACCACCGATCCAGCACCACCAATAAGTACCTATCAATAAGTGAGCTACTTTTCACTGACCTTTGGATGCTGCTCTGATAGTGACAAAACAAAGTAAGAGACAAAAAAAAAAAAAAAAAAAAAAAAAGGCTACAAATAAGCATGGAATGTATCAGTTAAGTGCCTGCCTAGCCCACAGAACCAACCAACACTGCACGGCTAACCTGGGAACGTCTCAGCATCCTTCCTTACACGCTCTGATACTGTCCTGACTACCAGCCAGAGAGCAACAGGTTTACCTACAGAAATTCAGTCTCCAAAAAGCAAACGTGCTGTACACAACTAAGGTAACAAGGATTAAACAGGAAACAAGAAAACAGTAAAAGTCTAATACATTCATTTACTGAAGAGGTATAGTGGGATAAATGACTGAGAACTCGTGTCTGTGAGTGGCAATGATACTTCAGCACGAGTATCTGTGCTCTCAGCAATAGCTGCACCTGAGACACACCAGGAGTCCTTCCCAAACACAGCTCCCATTGCTCTGCCCAGCAGAGCCTGCCCCTGGCTGACACCTCACTGGTTTTCATGCAAAACCTTTAGGAAGAGCTGAAGTATCCTCTGGATATCATAAATGTGAATGTGGAGGAAATAATCCCAGTGTTCTATTCTCCTCTTCAGAACACACCAGTGCTGGAGGCGGGTTCCACCTGGGAGCACGGTGCCCAGCAATCATGGCCTCACAAAAACAGGTACCTCATACAGCAAGCTGCTCCAAAGGGCCGAGCTCTTCAGCCACTTAGAGCCATTCTTTCTCCACTATGAACTGTTTGCTTTCTAATGCCTCGCACTGATTTACAGCCCTTACAGTGAAGAGTGAACCAGATTGTGAGACACATTTCCCAGTGATGCTGTGCCCTCCCCAGTCGGGATGTAATGAGGGCAGCTCGTTTGCACACCGCTGCTGCAAGCACAAAGATTTTCAATGCACAGACAACTTGTTTTATACCATAAAAACATCTCTTATGGATTAAGTGATGAATACAGATGGTTACCACTGCAGAGCATCATAAATTGGATCAGCTTTGTCAACGTGGCAGGGCCTCATTCTTACATACTCAACGACTTACAACATATAAGTGGATTACTAATGATCATTAAAGACTTCTTTCCACTTCTTGATACAGTTTGTTCACAACTTGTAAATCCCAGAGCAGTGGCACAATGCAGAGAAAACCGACCTCATGACAACTGCCCTCCGGAGCAAGGGACCTGTACTTATCAGTGACTGCACTGACGACAGTGCCATTTGTCATACATCTGCAGAAAGCAAGGAAGTTTGAATAGGGCTTTAGGAAGCAGCAAAGCCCTTTTTCATTCTCTCACCGCTGTTTTAGGAACAGAACTTTCCCAAGGACATCCAAGCTCATTAGAGGAGAACGGCACCTCCTGTAAGCAGCAGTAGGACGAATGCTCTATTTTAGGTATTGCAACTTTTCAACAGGAGACAGAACACTGTGTATAATGTAATACAATGGGTAGCGAAACACAGTACAGCGCTGCTAGCCTCTGCTTTCCTAGGAAACCAAATACAAGCTGTTGGGAACTCATTATCAAAATTGATATGTTACACTTTCAGATATCAAAATGTGAGGAACTGAAGCAGAGCATTACAATCTCAGACGATCATAGAAACAATACAGTATGAAGCACTACCAAACATTACTATCTAGTATACAAGAGAAAATATTTGTTTAATATACTATTTAATAAAAAAAAAAAAGTCAGATGCATCCGTAAGTTGGATCCTAACGAGGATTGAAGCCTAAGAGAAAAATCTAGCTTAGCCCTTAAAAACAGAAGCTGCTGCCTTCTGTTAGCAGAAAGTTCACTTGCAGTTTTTTACACCGTGAGTTTGGGAATTAAGTACATCACACACACAGGATGGGATTTATCTGAAAACAATCAAGGAATTGCAGAGTTGAGTAGAACCAACTCCGTTTTTTCAGATGAACAGTTTTCATTGCCACACGAAATAAAAGAAAGAGAAGTCTTAAAATAGCCATTTTTCTCTAAGGTTTCGAGTAGAAGCTGCTAAACAAAATAAAACTGTAAAATAAGCAAATGAAACCGTGTTTCTCATTTTGTCCCATTCTTCAAACAAAACAAAAATAACCCACAAAAACCAGAAAGGTAAAATTCCATAATACTTGAGATCCTTTTTAATTAAGGCAAATAATAGGTAATGATGCACTGACTCATACAGGCACCAACAAACTTACAGCAACCACAAGCATTTGTAATAGCACAGTGATCTAAAATGTCAGAGCATGATACTAAATTAATTTTCATGCAAGTCTGAATTACACAAGGACATGGCAACATCCATCATCTGCTGAAGTCATGGAAGGTGGTTTTGAAAAAAAGAGGAAAAAAGAATGTAACAAATGATCTATGCAGGATTCTGGGCTATATTCTGTCATCCATGACGCTGTAAATCAGCAGCAGAGCTAGCTCAACGGGCCCTTGCAGCCTTTCTTCTCAATAGGAAAATCCTCCAGGCACACTTTTCCTGTAGCAGTACATTTTCCATTTTTTCAGCTGGCCTCCAAAATGAGCTCTGTGGTGACAAAAAGCTGTAAAGGTTTTCTTAAATGTAGGAGTCGCTGTCTTTAATGGAGGCTGAGCTTAGGACCACCAGATGGGTGAACACAGTGGCAGACTCAGAGACGGGGGACGCTGCCAACAGCGCAAGAAATTGGAGATATTGTTCACCCCCAGGCCGAGATACATCTTAGAGGAGAATGAAGCTTCTCTCGTCGCCTCAGTTGGTCCCAGAAACTGCATGGACTGTGTGGGATAATTGAAAACTGGCTGTTTCATAGGCCACTACGCCTGGCTTCATCCACTGGATGTATTTCTGCAACCTGAGACAATATGGTGAAGCTGCTTTTCTCTAGACAGATCTTTCACAAGTGTCAGGCCAGCCTCAGTTTTATGTTCAGTCTTCTGCACAAAACAATGCTGCCACTGTTCAGGCAAAACTTTCACACCTTCGAAGGCTCATTATACCATTGCTTGAAATTAATGCATGATGATTCAACATGGATCAGTTCTATCTATATGTCCAGCTGATTCATATTGCCATGAGCTATCAAGAAACAAGAGAAATCATGGAATCATAGAATATCTCGGTTTGGAAGGGACCCATAAAGGATGGTTGAGTCCAGCTATGCTGCTCACAAGTCCCCGGGAGAGACACAGCCCATTGTCCCAATCCTGGAATCATTCCCATTTGCCCCAATTCCATGCACACCTTCCATCAGCAGATCAGAAAATGGGGAGGTTATACAAGCGATGTTTCCAGTAATTCAAATCTTCCAATTATGATTCTGAGAGCTTAAAAGCAGCTCATAATTTCTGCAGAAATAAAAGATGTCTCAGCTGGAACATGCCCATCAAATGCTAGACAGGTCCGTATGCCAATGGATAAAACAAGGTCAGCTCCGCGGGTCAGTGATTTGCTTGGCTCCTTTCCTTCTGGATAGCTGGCAAAGTGTATTTGTTAAGGATTTTTCATTCTGCTATTTTTAAGGCAAACAAGTCATTTCAAACTCTATTGAGCAAACAAATAGTTCTCTGGAAGGAAGCCTCTAAACTTTCCTTCTGTTTCTGTGCAGAAAATACTGTTTTTGCTTGGGAAAGAGTGATTAAATTTTTAATTACCCAACATGCACATAAAAGTGTCTTTCTGTAGAGGTAAATGTGTGTTTTATAGACAGAGGTTAAAGCCCAGTTTGAAGATATGGCCCTTGGTGTCTATTCAGGAGCTACCGAGCTGCTAAGGACGTGGGGATGGGCACCCACACAGTGCTCAGATGTCTGAGCAGTGAGGAGTGGCACAGCGCTGTGGGGGGACCTCGGGGAGAGCAGAGCACTGCAGGAAGGCAGCTCTGTGTGCACAGGAGGGAACACCCAGAACAGAACCACAGGATCACAGTGTGGCTGGTCAAAGGCTGTACAAAGGTAACACCCTGATTTTACCCTATGCATAAGGCTAGCATGAAAAAGAAATCAAGATGAGTAGGTTTTCCTTAGATCCTTCTAACAAAGTGGTATACGAGTCAAAATGTTTATAAAAACATTGAGATGTAAGGGAAAGAAACCAAGAGCAACCAACATAGATAATGTTTGGTCCTCAAACATTACAGCTAAATAGTAAATAATAACAACAATAATAAGCAGAAAATACAGAGATAATTACTACAAACGAGGGTAGAAAGGTAAAATTTAAGAGGTATGTTTAAATAGGTTGTGGAGCAATGCTTGAAGGTTTGTTTGTAGCACTGATGGGGCAAAAGAAGGTCAACTGAAGCTTAAAGAAGAAAAATCATGCCTGAGTCAGCATAGAAATGAACAGGGAGTACATGCAAATGTCTAATGACAAAAGCAGATGACCAGGGGGCACTAAATCCAAGCAGAAATGGGAGCAAATACTTCCCAAATGCATAAGACGATTAAAAAAAAAAAAAAAAAAAAAAAAAAAAAGGAAGGTCTTAAGAAACAACACACACATCTTTACTGCCAGGCTGTGAGATTCCTCCTATATGAAACTGGACAAAGCTCTCCTCTGTTTCATTTCCCATCAACTCACAGAGGAGGAGATGGCAGCAGCAGAACCTGACCTGAAAAGAGCTGGGAATCACTCATGGAAAACATTGAAGAAAGAGTGAAAGGGAGTCAAGAAACAGGAAAAGTGAAACACTGCATTTTTCTACAGCAATCAGGAGGGAAATCAGAAGTGAAGGAAAAAAGCTTCCTCCAAACATTAGCAGCGAAGCACAAATGTAATATGAGAGAAAATTACTGCAAAAAGCGGAGATGGAGGAGATTCCATCCAATTCTGATTCACTTCACCCAGAGGGCGGTGACGCACTGTTCCCAGGTTGCCCAAGGAGGCTGTGGATGCCCCATCCCTGGAGGCATTCAAGGCCAGGCTGGATGTGGCTCTGGGCAGCCTGGGCTGCTGGTTGGCGACCCTGCACATAGTTGGAACGAGATGAGCACTGTGGTGCTTTTCAACCCAGGCCATTCTGTGATTCACATTGAAGGGATAGAGGAGAAATGAAGAGAGAAAAACTGTCTGTGTCTCTAGGAAAGGCTCTTACTGTGAAAAATCAGAGGAATGAGAGAAAGGTGGATAGAGAGTAATTAATCAGCATTTTCTCTACATGAGAGATGACTGATTGACGGTCTGATAAGAAAGGCATAGGAAAGTAAAGAAGTATTGATGAGAGGCACATCCAGGCTGCAGATCTGAGCAGTGGGTAAAGGCAGGGCATGGGAGTCAGGAAAATATATTCCATGATTATTGACAAAAGATTTTTAAAGTCATTTTGCCACCTTTATGGCATCATAACTTTCATCAGTAAGTTTTAGAACATGTGGGAAATCACACAAAGTTATACTGGGATATTTCCTGAAAGGCAGATAACGTGGAAACGAAATCTTTTGTATGACAGACAATGATGTGTAAGGATGAGGATGTAAAAACAAAGAAATGATGACTGGTTTTTTTAAAGGTGCCCCAAATAAAGCTTCTATAGCAACAGCAAGTCCATCAAAGTTAACCTGAAAAAATGTCTGCTCCTATAATAAAACAGCACTCTGCCTGCCTTACATTTCAAACTTCTGCTAAAGAAATGAGGGTCAGCATCCCGCACTGTGGCGCGGATAGGATGTCCCAGAAGGCCCACAGAGCTTCCCACCTCCCACTCCCAATTAACCTGACATGACCAACAGCAGTGAGCTGCCGCTTCACCCCCACGTCACACATCTTCCTCAGTCTTTGGGTTTTATTCTGACAAGTTTTGCCCCAAAGCACTGCTAACATCCACTTCACAACAACAAAAATCCTCGTCCCTAATTACATCACCTACCACATTTTTCCTAGATCGCTGAAGGGATCAGCACCATCAGTAGCATGAACACTCGAACACAGCCAGGCCTTGACACAGGGCACAGCCTGAGCTTTTTCAACATCTGTTACCCAGCATTTGGCTCCAGCTTTGTGCTTCATAATGTTCTAATTAATAAGAGCAATCTGGGGAGTAGTTTTCCCATTTCTTTAACTCTAAAGTAAAACAAATTATAGTTCTGGTTGCTGCAGCAAGGTATAAAGGTAGCTGTCGGTAGTACTCACTGCATGGGAGCACACTTCATCTTATGCTTTTTTTTAATTAAGAAGAAAGAACAGATTAAAAAAATAAAAAAGGAAGTAATAGGAAAACGAAAAGGAACTGATGACTAAATGGGTTTGGAACCATAACTAAGTTCCTCTGAAGCTCATGGAAACATACAGGGAAACTGCAGATAAACACTTGGCAGCCCTCTAGCAGGAATTCTGCCTAGTCCTATATTTACTGTATTAACAACAGAGCCACAAAGGAATTCAAGGTTTCAGCAGCAGATAGAACACACGAGCCATGACTTCAGCTTTCATGCTCAACTCAGAAATCCAAGAACTTACTCTACTCAGGATGCTCTCTGGTTCAGGAGCGCTGCCCAACCACAACCCCTGCAGCATGCAGGCTGAGAGCAGCAGTGGGGCAGGGGAGCAGCTGGCCTCATTATTCCACACCCAGGCAGGACATTACTTCACACAGGGAGGAAATAAAAAGAGTAAGCTATAAGAACCCCAAGTCACTGCAGTATGTGCATTTTAGTTATTTTCTGTTGGCCTACCAGCACGCCACATTTTGTTTTCACCTCCAGACACTCTCAAGAGTTCATTCTGTGGTAGGACCCTTCATTGAAACCTTCATTCAAACCTTCACAGTTGTATTGTCTGTAGAAAACCATAACAGCAAACACCATCGAGGTAAAAGAAAGGGAGAAATGCAGAGCTCAAGTCATAACTAGACAGTTACACATTTACTCTTTTTCTCTGCTCTTTTGTTGTTATTGTTGTTTGCTAGAAAGCAACCAAGTGTTAACAGCCAGAGCACCTCTGCAGAGGGCAGCCTGCTCACTGCTCCCAGGCCAGCAGCTCTCCATGATGCTCAGCTTAGGCCAGCAGCCACAAGCAGCACACGGCGGGGCAGCACTCATCCCTGTGCCAATGGCTGGGGCTCCCACTGGAATTCTGGGCTATCGCTCATGTTTTAGCCTGCTAATTTCACTTCATTAGCTCCCATTTCCAAAGTGCATGCATTTTTTTCCCCGTTGTACAGATGTTCCTTCTGACACGGGCAATATATCACTCCAAGATTAACAGCGCTCCATTGCTTCTGCTAGCAAGCCCTCCTATGTGCTATTGAAACCTTATGAAACCACCCATGTATCGAGCTAAAACTAACAGCTCGGGTTTAAAAAGCATAGAGAGAAATCTAAGAATAAAGATATTTAATAAAATCCTCCTTTCTTGAGTACTCCAAAGATGAAGGTAACTAGCCTGAACAGGACTGACAAACCAGCCATGCTTAGGGTACACGAGATCACTTGACTCCTGTTTTTACCATGGATTTTGTATGGTGCTGCCCAGAGAAAATATGAATAAATTGCACTTTTGTGACTTCCCAGTGACAGCTCTGGAATGTGTTTGCACTTTTATCCCACTGGCCCTGCCTGTAGCAAGACGCAAACATGGGTCTGCAACTCAATGTCCCCACCATGGGGATGACCTGTGAGTTCGTGTAGGAAGGGGCCAACTCAGCACACGGCCCAAGGCCTCCGTGCTTACAGCACAACTGTCCTTCTGATGCACCAGAGCCTCTTTCTCTTTCTCTCCTCAAATACAGTAAACTAGAACAAAAACAGACACAGAAGCAGACGCGTTCAGGCAGCCATATTCACACATTCAGATAATCCCTGTGGGAACCCGTGCTGGAAGCAAACCAAGCACAGATTTATTCCTCCAGTTTAGCCCATTAGATTTTGACTCCACTATTTTCTGCACCAGAAATGCCAGCGTCCCTCCCTGCCGGCTTCACTCAAGAGTAAATGCAGTGACTCCACGAGCATCCCGCACAGAACAGCCTCATGCTCATACACAGCACCTCCACCCCAAGGCTACCGCAGCTGCTGGGATTCCAGCGTTTATGGGATTGCACACTCGTGTATCTGAGCACACTGTGGTCAGAGGAGATGAGGAAAGGGATTGGAGCAGCCATCACTGCACGGCTGCTTCACACTGCTGAGGAGGAGTTGAAGCACAAAGCCTTCCTCCAGCCGCCCACCCTCAGCCACCCCAGGACCAGCGCGGTCCCCCAGGGGCTTGATGTGCGACAGCTGCTACAGTCATGTCAGAAGGTCACAGATCAAGAAAATACAGTTAATTTGCAGTACAGAGCTGTTAGATCACATATTTTGCTGACTAAAATAATCTGTCCGTAGTTTCACTTTCACCAGAGGCTCTCAAGTAGAACGCATCTTTAGCAGAATAATCAGCCACCTAACTTTATGATCACACAACAGCCTTATGTTTTTTTTCTCCGTGTATAGAATTATCTTTGTGCCCTATTCATCTCTGGCACAATGACAAAACAGCAATCCTTTCACATTAGGAGGTTATACACTGAAGCGAAGCACACCTGAACAGCTTAAATCAGAGCAGGAGGGAAATGCTACCTCCCAGCTAAGGCACGTGGCTGAGATCTGGAGACCTGCACCCATTCCTGGCCCTGCAGCACGTGGCAGTGTGCAGCAGGCGCTCCCGAGCACCCACATCTCCATGGCTCACAGATGGTCCCCTCACCAGCGTGCTCTGCTCTGTGCTGTGGGACAGTCTGACCATAGAGAGCCAAATGAAAACAACGGGGCTTCCATCCCAGAGCCTTTAGCTGACATCAGGGAAACACGGACGAGAGCGCACAGCCAGCTCCATCCCTGAGTGCATTTCTCTATTGCTATTGAAATTGTTCCACTAATTAATTAGACTGGTATTTATTTCAAAATTCGTATGGTGTGTGGCACTTGGAAGCATGCTGGTTTGTCCCATACTGGTGTTTGGTGGTGTAATGGCACCAGGGGCTGCCACTGCCCCCGGTCAGCCCCATCCCCTGCAGGCAGAGGGCCCCTCTCCTCCCCGCACTGCTTGAGGAGGATGGGCACACCAGGCTGACACAACCTACACATTCTTAGAGTGCAGACATCTCTCCTGCCCGACCAGGGGCTATCAGTTCCAGCAGCACTGCTGGGCAGCACGGTTCACTGCACTGCTGTGCCTCAACCACGGGTTGCTGAGCAGGCCTGCCTCGCTGCGGGTTTCCAGCCTCACAGAGTGGATTTCCTTCACTGAAATCATTTGAGCAGTGCCCACAGACACCCAGAACAACCCCAGATTACTGACAAACCAACCAAGGTGCTGAGAGAGAAACTCAGGGAGCCCAGAGATGTCAGAGACATCCCCTGATGGACCACCAGCACCAACCCAAGGGCCCCTCCTGCACAATGGGGAGTACTTGGCAAACACCCAACACCTTCCCACTATCCCTGACATTGATTTCTGATGTTAATAGTTTTTAATCAAACTGCTGATTAATTGATTGTCAGAATTTATATTTAGCTTTCATTTAATTAAAAAACAAAATAAAATTGACTCGTAATTCAGTGCATGCTACTCACTAACAGCCAGGGCCATCAATATGGCTAGAACACTGTCACATCACATAGAGTCATTTAGGTTGGAAAAGCCCTCTAAGACCCCCCAGCCCACACCCCTCATTGCCACATCCCCACGGCTCCGGAACACCCACAGGGATGTGACCCCACCACCCCTGAACATCACATGAACTCTTTGTATTTATGTATTACTTATATTTTATGTAGTTATTACTTCTTGTTATGTTTATATACCAAGGTATTCATCTTTTTATACAAAGGTTGAAAGTCCCATTGTAACTGGAGAGACAATGGAGAAAACAAAAATCATTTTTGTAGCAATGTTCAATATCTGCTGCTTAAGAATTAAAAGACATCAATAACTTCATATTCGTTTTGACACTAACAATATTCAAGTTCTCGATTTTTTCCCTGTGCATTGTCTAGGCAGAACTCAGGTGACAGTAATGGAAATTACATGGGCCCCTCTTACAGAACTGGAAGAACCTTGAAGCTCCCAAGTCTTTGGGCTGACTTGGTGGGTTCCAGCCCCCAGGGACACCTGAGGATAGCAGCTCCCACACTGCAGATCTGTATTTCCAGAGAGCACGGCAATAGAGGTCAGGTCCTGCAGGTCCCACAGCAGTGGGTGTGCCTGGGGCAGTGTGGGCTGTGCTGAGGCTCAGCACTGAGCTGTGTCAGTCCCACCCACGGCAAAGTGAATGATGCGGCTCAACAGCACTGCAATGGATCATACAAAGAACTTCTGTAAACCACCATGGCTTTTTCTTGTCACACAGGAAACCACAGAGAGACACCACAGAACCAATTCAATACACAATTTACTTGTCATCAATTTAAATTCTATTATGAACGTATATTGTGATCAACAGCCATAAGCAGAGACTCAAAATGCTGCAGCACGTCCCCAGCCCTCCCATCAGCTGTCAGCTCCTACTTTCTCCCCCCAGCACAGGCAGCAGAAATGTGATGCATTCTGTGTCACACTCCGAATTTCTAAAGGAAATTACTGAGCATTCTATGACTTGGCACAGTCCATCTTTATCCACCGACATAAAATCCCCACTGAACATTAGTAACTGCCTTCAGCTATGCATGTCTGCACGGCTGCTCCGCTCAGCAGCCTCATCCAGCACACAGCAGCAGTGCATCCCTTGTGAGAGCGCTGCTCCTGGGCTGGGAGCAGATCGGTGCTCCCGGGAGTGGAGCAGGAGCAACCCTGCTCTGCTCCCAGCCCTGCCACACTGCCCAAATCCAAACAGCTGCAAACATTTCAACCCTCCCACAAAAGCAGCGGCCAACCTTCCCCAGCTAGCAATAAAAAAGAAGTCATCTCTTTTTTTCCATTCCAACTGACAGTGAAAGGAAAAGGAAAAGGAAAAGGAAAGATCAGGTTCTATGTTAAATATTAATGATCCATTTTGTTTCCATCACAGGCTGGCAGAAAGCAGCCATTCATGAGTGTTTCCGAGCCCTCCGTAACTCTGAGCACTTTGGGGCTGTGGATGTGCATGTCTATCTGTCACTAGCAATTTGCTCCAACCGATTGACATTCTCTTCACGCACATTACAAGGCACCGACTAGAAGTTCTGGGTCAAATCCAAAAGGAGAATTACTTCACCACTTGGATTTCTGCGCTGTCTCAGATGCTTTCTAATGTTATTTAACATTCATAGCTGCCAGCAATAATTGAACACTATCTGGACCCGCGAAGGATGCTCCTGGTACCAGCGGGGAGGACAGGGCACAAAGAAGAGACAGAGAAAGGGAGAGGTGACCTGCCGAGGGCTGCCCATCCTCAGCCGGGCTGAAGGACTTCTAGGAAAGCTCTCAGCCAGGCTGCCTGCCTCCAGCACGGTTCCTAGAGAGCTGCCCACAGCCACAGTGCAGCCGTATATCAGTGCCAGAGCACCAGGCAGCCCTGCAGAGTGGTGCCTCCATGCCAGCATCACCTGGCACTGCAGAGCCGCACTGCCATGCCAGCACTGCCCAGCCCTGCAGAGCCACATTGCTATGCCAGCACTGCCCGACCCCACACAGCCACATTGCCATGCCAGCACTGCCCAGCCCCACAGAGCTGCACTGCCATGCCAGCACTGCCCAACACTGTGCCCCAGGGCAGCCAGCACAGGGCTGCCCACACACACGGACCTGAGGCAGCTGCAAAGCATCCCAGCCACTGTGTAGCTTTGGGTTCTCTCCCTGCTGCATACAGACAGTCCTACGCTATATATTTTAATACAGATGTGTTCACTGTGAGTTAACTCGTGCTATCTGGTACCCGTATACATAAGTGCAGACAAGGATGGCACAGGACTCGTGAGGTTTGTGGTTTATGCTCCACCTGGCAGAAAGAGAAACAGACTGCAACCCAGGAAGGAACCCAGTGCAGTCAGAGCTGTTCTTGAGAAGGAACCAGCACTCAGAGAAAGCAAAATGCAGGTGGGACGGGGTGAAGAATTCTGCCCCTCTCCTCCCATTCTCCTCAAATTTCAGAGGTACAAAAAAGCTGAGAATAGAAATCTAAGCTTTTAGATGAATACTATCACATGGATATAGCAATTCCATTTTTTTTTAATAAAACAAATAAACAAAAAACAACTTTTCCAAGAGTTTGGAGTTGGGGGTCCCATCAGAGCATGCCAGGAAGGCCCTTACCACCTCCCAGCATGGGCAGTGCCTGGCATGGGGGCAGGATGGGAGTAGCCTGGGCTTGGCTGGTTAACCAGAGTGCCACTTTAAACTGACTTCACAGTGACAGCTTGACTAATGCTTAAATAAAGCTGAAGAGCAAAGCTTGAAACAAAGGATAAGAGATAAAAAACACTCATATAGATTACATGCCGCCAAAATATTTATCATTAATTATTCCAGTTAATCCTTGGGGATCTGAAAACCAAAGGCCCAGCCCTTAACCCAGGGGCTTGTCCTGAGGTTACTCTTCTCCTTAGGCACAGGAAAAAATAAGATGAAATCTTCCCTTTCTCTCTTACTTTGCTTCCTGTAGGAATCTCTTCCTTCTTCATCTCACAGAAACACCAGCAATGGACTTTCATTTGCAAGGATGATGGCAGTAACAAACGATATGCCTGAGAATGAGTTTCTTTCCTGCTTCCTTTGTTCTCAGCAGCTCAGTTACAAAATGAAGAGGTGAAAAGGACACATTTCCCTTTCCCTGGAGCTGCTCTGGGATTATGTTTCTATCCTATTTCTTAATTAGCAGAGTTTTCTGTAGCTGGAACAGCTCTCTCGCTCCCCTCAGCACGGCGAGGCTCAGAGCAGTGCAGAAACACGTGGTGAGAGCGCAGGCGCGGGGCAATGCCTTTCCAGTGTCTCCTCCTTAGGGACGATGGGCAGATGACAGCTCTGCAATTCAGAGCCATTTCTGTGCAACACATTCCCCACACTATGGCAATGTCAAACAAAAGCAGCCGCCATAGGAGAGGAGCCCAGCATTGCCTTATTCCAGTGGACTAACCCAGAGCTTCAGCTGCACATCATTTTCCTTCTCAGTTTCACCGAACACTGGGGAAACTTGGAGAACGGTGCCCTGTGACCACAGCACACCTGAGCACAGCCCGGCAGGAGCCGCGGTGTATTTTCACAGTCGCTGAGCAGCTGGGGGGATTTCTCTTCCTCTCTTAAAGCAGTATTTTCTTACTCTGCAGACCCAGCAGACTCAGGACACAAAGGCAGCTGACGGGGAGCAGAACTGCTCACCTCCCAGAGCTGGCTCAGAGGCACTCAGCCAAACAGCTGTCCCAGGGCTCACCGCCACTGTTCGGAGCAAATGTAAAAGTAAAGGAAACTGATGGCTTATTGGAGCAAGGAATATACTGCTGCTTCTGTAGGCCACTCTGCCATTGGCTTAACTTATGGGAACCTGAGGGTTTATTTCACAAAGACCAATCAGGAAAGCACAGACCATCCTTCTCTGTGCATTTCCACTCCTCTTCCAAAGGCAATGTCTTCAGAGATTGTGTCTGCATGCTTCTGGAGTTTTTGACGTCTGTCCTCATGCTCCAAACCAGCTGGTTACAGACAGAACTACAGTAACCTCTCATACGACTTACATCAGGTCTGTGGTGAGAATTAGAACGGACCGAGCAGCTGCTGAACCCAATGAGAAATAGAGAAAAAGGAGACAACCTGAGCAGCTACAGGCTGTCAGCCTGACATGATCCTGCACGGTGTGATGGAATAAGCAATGGGCAGCATTATTTATAAAGAATTACAGAGGTGTAACAAAGTAAAAACCAGTACATGCATGAATTAAAAACACTGTATTGAGTTAGCAAGGCCAATTCCTTCTGCTGGGATTACAGGTACAGGGATAACAGTGCCAGAGTATCACAACGCAACCAGCAGGAGCTGGATTGGCTGCCGGAAGGCCTTCGAAAAAGAAAGCAGTGTTACAAAATCAGGAGATTACAGCAAGTGGACCTGAAACTGATAGCAGTAAACTTCAGAACAGGAGCCCAGCTGTCAATGGAGAGACAGCACAGGAGTGTGGTTTGAATCAAAGTCCCAGACTCCAGCCTTTTGTTACTTCACCTCTTCTCCAATGGCATAAGGCATGAAATCATTACATGCAAGGGAATTAAAAATAGCTGAGCTGAAAATAACAAAGGGAGCAGGTGACTGTCCTTGGTTGGACAAGAAGGGACAAGTAAAGAGCACACGTTACACTGCGCCCAAGCACTGTCCTGTCAATGCACAAGAAGTACAAGCAGTGCAAGCAGAGCCGGGGCAGCAGAGGATTCTGGCACGGAAAGCAGCGAGCTTCACCAGGCAGGGGTTACAGAAATCACAGTGCATATCATGTGGTACAGTGAGCTCCTGCAGCCCTTGGAAGTGTAAATAAGGCAACACTGTATTGGAATAGAGAGGTTCTATTAACTCCGGGCTTTGTGCCCACAATTAAAGAAAAGCATGGAAAAAATGGATGAAGTTCGGGGAAGGGACAGGAGACCAATCAAGCACCAGAAAGGAACTTTCCAGTAGGAAAGGCTGTTTATCTCATCAACAAGAAATCTTTGCAGAGACTCGATCAAAGTTTGTATGCAATAAAAACAGAGAAAAGGTGATCAATAGTAAAAGACTCCCCAGTGTTACAGACTGAAATTGTGCAACGAAGCACACTACAGAAATTGGAAATTTAGAGATGGAAGTTGTGATCCCACAGATCTGTGGAACCCAAAGTGTCCACTGACAGATCAGCATTCTCTCTCTGTGCCACGTTCAGAACAGCTCAGGTGTGTATCAGAAGCAATAAAGCTACACGAAAGGGCTGCAATCAGCACAGAACTGCTCTCTACACTTAAGAACAGTGAGGGAACTGCACGACACAGTGAAAGACAGCAGAGAAAGGAGAGGAGTCCCTGCTGCTGTCTGGGGCACAGTGATGCAATATGATTCTGGGGCAGCAGACAGCAACATTTGTTTGGGGTATTATAGAGTTTGGAATAAAAATAGATGATGAAACTCAGAATGAAGCCATCAGCACTCTCTGTCTGCACGCCCTGCAGCTGATAGATCTCCTGCAGGAGGAGGCTCTGGCGATCCAGGCTGCACAGGGTTGATTAATGAGAGCCACGTCCCCGAGCGTGAGCCACAACAGAGCTCTCTCAAATTAGGATCAGATCCAAATCTCCATTCTGCTCAGCTCAGATCTCATGGAAGCTCATTTCTTCCTAATAAAGCTTCAAGAGATTCAACATCAAACGTGAGATGTTAGCAGAAAAAGAACCATTCAAAGGGCAGGGACAAAGGAACCCATCCAAGTGCAGCATGTCACACTGGATGCTGGGTAAGTCAATTAAAAGCAGAGAGAAACACTCAGATGTGCTGAACTGGGCTGTAGGTCTTTCATTAATCATCACTTTATGGCAGATAAGATGCATCCATTTGGCTCGAGAGGAAAGCGAACAGGAATAGTGGAAGAATCCTGAATGCCATCCCTCGGCTGAACAGCACTCCTGAAAGCATTTCCCTTCATCCTTTTGGCCCAGGAGGAGGAAGTTAGAAGTTAGTTAGAAGGACAGTGAGCGACACCCTCTCATCCATACCTCCTTTTAACTCTATGCGTGTCAGCTTCACAGAGCCACAGACATTACTGACACATCTCCAACCTCTTCCTTAGACATCCATCACCTAAAATAAATCCTGTACGTGAGTGGGACGTGCCACTGTTTTGCAAGGCTGCAATTAGCAAGTGCAGTGAGTGAAATTAAATACTCAGAGGACTTAATAACATGGTTTTTATGGCAATTTCACTCTTCCTAAGAGAAAGTTTCCTTCCACCAAAACCGGGAAGAATATTTTTAAAAGCAGTTGAATTAAAAGTATGATTGTAAACTGTATAAATCAATACAGCCTTGCAGAGACAATTACAGCAGCTGCGGATCACTTCTAAAGTTGTTTAAACGCTTGACTTTGACAGACGGTTAAGTTCAGAAGAAGTCCATTATGAAGAATGCCGCAGGTATCTTTACTCCAATAGTAAATTATATCGGTCCACAAAATGACATTTAAAGTGTGCTTAAATATTAAATATTATACTGTTAATTTTGGTTCCCTTCCCCCCTCCCTCGTCCACTGAATCCAAAGGCACTGAGTTCAGCTTTCCCAAGAATCTCATTGGGGTAAAACATCCCTTGAGTAAAATCTTCAAGATTAGAAACAATTATTTTTAATGGCAGAGAGCAGGAAAAGGGCAAAGCTGCCACCCAGGGGAGCACCTGGCAAGGCATGGAGAGCAGTGGCTCAGCTGGATGCCAGCTCCTGTCCCACCTGCTGCCATACATGGGTGCTCAGGGCACTGCGTGCTGCTCCCCCCATGGCTGGCGGGGCTGCTGGGGTACAGCTGTCATTTTCACGTGGAAGGGCTCAGAATACGTAAAATCACCATCCTGAGCTCCAATCATACCCTAGCAACACCATCCACATAAGAGGACTGGCAAAATACTCATTCAGCCACTAAGCCCAGCATAACATACCCTCAACTTACAACAGAGGTCATTCTGACCAAACCCAAAGGGTCCAACTGCTGGATCCCAAATATTTTTAGATATCAGTGCCTTCTGACAGCAATTTCCATTCAAAGAAAAAAAAAAAAAACTAGTGCTGAAGACATGTGGGCTCAGATCTCTAAAATATCTAGTTGTTGTGTTTGAGCTGTGGAATACACTCTGGCTGACACAAGAGCTGGACCACGCTGCTGGATGGAGCCTCAGTGCTTCCCCTGCACTGTCACTGTGAGCAGAGCAGCAGTCTGAGGCAAGTAATGCACCAAGCGCGTCAGGACAGAGAACAACAGAATGCAGCCCTGAACTGCTCATCAAGAAATGAACGTGGCATTGAAAATACTGAAAAGATCCAGCTATCATCTATTAAAAAGTACTGGCAGAGTTTCAAGGGTTTCCCACAACTGTTAGGTTTCTCGTGGCTCCAAGTGCTTTCCTGCTGCTGAAGGTAGGGAGAGAAAGTCAGGCAAATGCACATAGTGGCACAGGCAAGGAGACAACCACCCCACCACAGCTTCATGCCATGAGAGCTGACAGCTCAGGCCAGCTCCTCATTGCTGTTTTCTGCACTCTCTGCTCATCAGAGATGCTGCCTACCCAGAGCAGGGCCCCCATCGCCAGCACTAACCAGCCTTCAAGAGTCATCTCACAGCACCCTTCACACCCACGTAGGGGAGCTCATGGCTCCTGCTTTTCCAACCTGAATGACTTTATCATTCCATAAGCTGCCCATGAGCTCTGCAGTAAGCCCCCAAGACCTTGGAAGCCAGGCTTGGGTTGGGCCCAGCACTGTCCCAGTGCAACGAGGCTGCAAATAGGAACAGCTTAAAGCTGGGCTGCCTCTGAGCTGTCACTGTGCCTGGAGGGGCCTGGCACAAGCAGTCAGCGAGTAATATGGTTCATAATTGGTGTTAAAAGGGGAACCAGGAGGAAAGAGGTCACCTTATGCAGAAAGGCTCATGGCCACCAAGCCAGAACTGCTGTCTCACACCAAGGACCTGCACTCGTCACCAGAAGGGATGAGCAGCATTCATCTAGGTTAAGCTGTGCTGTGGAACAGAACCTTGTTTTCCAGGCAGATTTCCTCACCTCTTCAGACAGTGCGCTCTTTTCTCCCCTTTACTCTCATTTTTGCTGAAGATCAATATAATCCAGCTGGACGTGGGTTAAGGAGACACTATTTCCTTCTCCACACACCACTGCCAAGCAACATTGGGTTGGTTTTTTTTGTTGTTTGTTTTTGTTTTTTACAGGCACTGAGCCCTAACTGATGCTTCCAAACAAAACTGTGGGGCAAAACCTGGAATATGATCAGGAGAGAGTAGGCATGACTATGTGCAGAACAGTTCTTTGGAACTGTCAAAGGCACCTCTGAATGGTCTCTTGTTTTATGCTTCAATCACACTGTAACACTACCTCACGTACAAACATAGGTTTTGTTAAAAAGCTGCATTTGTTAAAAGGCTGCATTTGGCTCTGTCCAGAATACAACTTCTGATAGAGCTGTGCTAAATAAGCAAGCGCTGGCAGCCTGACTCAAACCTCATGCAAGTCAATGCAGGTGCCAGTGACCTCAGTGAACTTTTGGATTGGGTTCCAGTTTGTTGGTGATTCTGAAAGCGTGAAGGGACTCACAATTCTCTGTCTTCTCCTCAGTGGTTTTAGGAGAATTAAGGTGTTTGGGACTTCTCTTACAACTGCTAAGATTTGAGGCATCACACATACTTGCACAAACAAGCCATACCCCAGACAAACAGCAGTAATGAAATGAAAGGCATTATTTCTCTCACATTAACATACTGCAGAGGGCGAGCAAAAACACAGCAGAGGAATCAGCCATGGAAAGCCACTTAGGAATTCTGTACACAGAGTATCTCAGTGGCAGAGTGGCACTCTGTATCAGAGTATCAGAGTATGTCTGTTGGGGGCTCTACGTGTACCTGCCAGCTGCACCAGCACAGGTAGGTCACACCGCGCCCTGTGTGCTGGGTCACTGCTGTACCCACAGAGCAGCCCTGAGGGTTCATGCAGCAGTCCTGGGCTGCCTGCAGTGATTCCATGCACCCCTCTGTGCTGTGAGTGAGACAGTAATTCCCAAGAAATAACTGGATTTACACTGCTGAAAGGAACAAGTAAAGGAGTGAGACAGCAGGCCCTATATGCAATGAATCCAGCGACACTCAGTACCACCGATAAAAATAAGATATATTCACCAATATGCCCATACAGAGGCTGCAGAAGCAATTCCAGCAACTTCACTGAGCCCCCCGTGTAATTCCACCAATGCTGTGCTGTATGGACCATGGCAGAAGCAGGCTTTCTGTCCACAGCATTTTGCAATCTGCATTGGGTCCTGCAACCTATGTTGTGGCAGACTCTTAAAATGATTACAAATAAATACGGCTTTTGCTCTTCTTGGTGACAAACACAACCTCACAAGTATAAAGGATGCTAGAATATCACAAAGTTATAAAATTGCTCCAGGATATCAATTACAATCCACTACTGATACTGTAAAGTCATCATGACTGTAAAATAAAATTTAAATGGGCAGGGATGGCGCATCCACAGGAATCTGCAAGGAGAAAAGATGCAAAATAAAGCCAGGTTTGCCATGGGGCAGCAGCAGCAGGAGGACAGCATGGCTCCCATGCAGAGCAATGCAGGCCCTCATGAGCGTGCTGACCTAACTCTGGGTTGCCATGGAAATCCATCATTTGTCCTAGCACAGCATGGAAAAATAAGCAAGAAGAGCAAAAACTGGAGAGACAAAATGTGGGAGAATGACCTTAAATTGTACTCAGCTGCAGACTACCTTTGCTTTCAAAGTAGCTTCAATAATGAACCACACTCGTCTGCAGAACATCACGATGAAGCCTGCTAATAAGCTTTTTTCACTCACTAAATAATAATAAGCATTCCTGCTATACCCGTGGTTAAATAGTGTCAGTAGGCACCACTCTGTATTTTAATCCCATTTCAATTCAAAATCCCTGTTTTAGCTAATTCCATTAGCTAAAGAGTAGCAGTTCCAGCGGAAACATTGGAAGCACTGATGAGTGTGTTGGAAGCGTGGGGTTGTGCCCCTCACTGCCAGAATGGCACTGAGTCCCAGAAAGGCAACAACTCTGTGAGGGGTCTGAAGCACAGCGCTGTGGGAGCTGCAGTGTTCACCTGGGGCGGAGGAGGCTCAGGGGAGACCTCATCGCTACCAACAGCTCCTGGCAGGTGGTTGGGGTAACGGGGGTCGGCGTCTGCTGCCCAGAGGGTGGGGAGGTCACTGTCCCTGGGGGTGTTCAGAGCCATGGGGATGTGGCACTGAGGGATGTGGGCAGTGGGCATGGGGATCTTGGAGGGCTTTTCCAGCCTCAGTGACTCTATGACTCTGACACACAATGGGCGGATGCCTTCTCAGGCAGGTTCACTCATGTGCACCCACCTTCACTCCCATATTGCTCTGATATTACATGAGCGTGCTTTCATTCATATCTCTGGAGCAATCCTGACTTCAGCTAAATGATGAACCACAGAATTGCAGGGGTTGGAAGGAACCTCAAGGGATCAAGTCCAATCCCCAAGGGGGACTGAGGATGAGAAACAAAGCAGGATTTGACCTTCTTGGTAAATCCAGAGAGCAAAACAAGCTCCATGATATCTTGGAGTCACATCTCGTGCATCTGGTCATAAACTCCTTCCTAAAATATATTAAATTAGCCTGTGTAATGGACATCAGAGCAAAAAGCTTAATGTGTTTTGATGCTGAGATGAGCTCCACACAATTTATTAGGAAACAAGTAATCATACTAAATCACAGTTCATGTCTGAAAACAAGGGAAATTGCCCCAACATCCACAGCTTTTCCCAGCACATGGCTTCCAAGCACCCTCCTGGGACAGCACCAAGGGACACAGAGGGCTCTCCTGCAGCCCCAAAGGCCCCTTTGCCCCCAGCACCAGGACACGGCATCTGAACAAGCACTGCTGGCTCTCAGCTATGAACACACAGCAGAGGGAGGCATACGAGCCAGAGCAAAGGAAAAAGAGAGCACAGAGCTCTCAGCTTCCCCATCCTTGTTCAAGGAACATGTTAATATTAATATATTGAGCCAGCCAGACCCCCGTAGGGCTCTCTGTGCTCCTATGGAATCCTCATGCTGTGACCATACTGTCCCAAGCCTGTCCCTCACCCGCCCCTGCCCATGGGTGTCCATGGGGCACCCCCGCCCCATTGTAGGAGGGGCTGCACCCTTCACACATCTCAGTCAAATGCACCTGGATTTTCAGGAGGGCGGGAGAAAGCTCAAGCCTGAGGGGATAGCCACCCCATGATGGTTTCAAAATGGGAGAGCAGCAGACATGAGTACCTCCAGCTGAGAACTGTTTCTTCCACCTCGTCCTAACAGTCTCCAGAAGACCATAGTTATCAGGGAGCAATTATTATCCAGAAAAAATCTGCTGAGGACCTGACGTTTGGCTGACGTGCAACCTTCTCCACAAGAGCAAAGAACAGGTCAGGAAAAGACCTGAAAAGATCAGCTTATGCATTTGTGCTGGCTGCTGAGAAAACATGTCCTCCCTACCTCCAGCACTGTACTGCATCTGAAAAAATGACGCAGGTAATGCAGAAATTGACTAAACCTGGAAGAAAAAAAAAAGGAACTCATCACCACCACGCGGCCTTCTGAAGAGCCACACATGCCTGGACGCAGCCCCAGAAGACCCACATGTGCTGCTTAATGTCTTCTCTGAAGTGACAAGGAACACCAATTCCCTGCTGCCTTGGAGGAGCACAGCACTCAGCTCCCAGCTACCTTTGCTGCACTGCTTGTTCCACACTGCCTCGTGGTGGCACAGACTCCATGCACCGCCTGCAGCCTGAGATGGGTGAGAGCACATTCACCCCTCAGCGTGAGCTGCCCACCCCATCCCCAAGTCCATCTGTTCCAGCACACTGCTGTCAGAGGGAACCAACACCCAAAGGAGGGGCAAACAGAGCCCAGGCACTGCCACGTGCTAGAAGGTATTGAAAAGCCCAACATCTCCTCACTGCTCTGCGTTCTGCTTGCTGCTTAAAGGAGTCCAGGTACTATTGTGGGAACGGAAGATAATCATGGAGCAATCTCTACAATCAAGGTGAATTCAAATGTTTATGGATATACTCTATATTCTACATACACGTATGCATTTATACACAAAAATCCATGCAGGCTGTGTGCTGGAGACAAGGGCCAAGCACAGCTTTTGCATTCAGTGCTCAGGCATTTTTCCTGCACCCTCACAAAAGGCAGCAGCAAGTTCCCTCCTGGAAGGCAGAGGGAGGAAGAGCATGGCCCAAGGCTGAGGTGGCTCCTTGAGACGATTTAACATTCAGACTTATCAGCTCATTAGAAGGACAATGATTCCTCTTTTTGCCTTCTTGTCAGCTATGAACTTCCCTCTCAAAGGGCACTACACCTCAGGTGTGCATTTCTTACCGAGAACAAACTCAACATATTCTCTAATCTGATATTTCTATTAATACCAGCTATGCTTTTTTCGTGCCGCTCACCCCATGCTGACAAAGCCGGAACGTTCAAACTAATGGACCAGAAATATGCAGAATATTTCAACAAGGACACACTTTATTTCTCTTCCAGGTTTCCCAGAGCTAAGGTTATAAAAAATGATCCCCTTATTGAAGTAAAAGGAAAGGACATACTAGATAAGGAAAATGCTCAAAATAGGGCTAAGGGGACAGGCAAGAGTATCACTTCCAAGTGAGGAGCAACTAAGTGGGTCACAGCAGAGGGAGGGAACACGGTGCAGAACTACCAAAGCCACAGGGCGGGGGTTAGGCTCAGAGTTCACAGAGAAAGGCGCAAGTCCTGCACAGCTCCAGCCCCTGCTCACACCATTCCTCAGGTAAGGCAGCTCCAGGCAGAGCCAGGTTGGCAGCAGAAGGGAGAAGGACAGCCACAGATGAGCCCTTCTGCTAACAGACGATCTGCAAAATTGAAAGTGGTCAAAACACAAGAGCGCAACAACAACAGAACCTACCAGAACATCACCACATAAGGCAACAAAGAAACCCCAGGAGCATGCTAACTTGCCATCCTCTGAACAAGGCATCAGCGTTCCTAAAGACAGCGGTGGAGCAGAGCCAAGCCTGGCTCCAAGCAGTGCAATCCCATTTGGCTCCATGTGCTGCAGATTGGCCGTAAATTCAGCAGCGCTTTGAGTTACCACATGGCTCAGGCTGCACAGGCAGGGCAGGCTCTCACCTGTGTTGGAAGCCCTTTCTTTGCCATTTGCAGCTAAACTGAAGGACTGGGAAGGGAGCAGGTTGGAAGCAAAGGAGAAATCCAAATATTTTTCCATCCTTCCACGGATAATTAATCAAGAAATACAAGGAGAGACTCTCCAAACCAAAGACATCTCAGATGAGGGCTAAATGGGACACAACACTTTGCATTACACCTCTTTGTGCTAAGTCTGCCCACTCAAAAATAGCAGCAGCAACTGAGAAATGCCAGCAGCCCTTTGCTGAAATGGGCACTTCCACTGCCTTAATTCTTAACTTGTCAAAGTTAACATATCATTGCTATTATAAATGGATATGATCATTCAGCAGCAGAGTGTTAATGACATGCCATTACAAAGAGTGCCTTTCCCCGGCACGATCAAGGCTCACACACAGTCAGCCCTGCAGAGTGCACAGAAATGCCCACTGTGAGTGGGTTTCTCTGCACGGACTTGTGAGCTGATGTGCTCGCGCAGGTAAGTGTCTCAGTGCACATTTCTTAGCATGCCTTCCACACACACTTCTGCCGGAATCCTGAAATGTGGCTTGCCTAGAAAAAAAATTCTCCAGTACTTTGAAAAATACTGCAGCAGCTTCTGCAGACCTGGAATAATGAATAAAGGAAACCACATTTTAAGGCACTAGAGGAAATTCTTGCAAATACATGCATGTTTGGAGAGGAGCAGGAATGGGAAAGGGAACGGGAAAGGGAGCCGCACATTGGACCTTGCTGCTCTCAGCTCCACAGTTCCTAGCAGGGCAGCACACCCAGTGAGCCCCTGCTGGGGTCAGGCCCACCACACCTTGAGGCAGTCACTTTGTCCTCTAAGGAGAAAACCAGCAAACATTCTGCACTTGGTTCACAAAGCACAATCCCAATGCATAGCTCACCCCTGTCAGTATGTGGCTACAAATACAAGGTATTTATTTGCTTGCACCTCTCCTACATATTGTTACTCTGTTAAGTATCTGGGAAAAACAGTTGTTTGAAAACATCAGCATTGAGTTCCATCTTGAAATTGCCATTGCTCCTTCCCGTCAGAAGGCAGGAGATGGACCTGCCTGCTGTCACACCAAGAAGGTACCAGAAATCGCAGACTGATGGCATCCCCAACCCACTCGTTTTGATATGCAAAGCCCACCCTCGACACAAAAACAGTTGCTTGCATAGCTAAGCCAGTTTTGCTCTGATGAAGCTCTGTCAAGAAACCAGTAAGCATTGGAATGTTATTAACATTGACCCTAACTGCCTAGCTAACCCCATTCTTCCACCTTCCTGAAGAACTCCTCATCCTTTCTTTTTTTCTTGAGTTTGTCACCATTCTGCCTGCAGCATCCATGCAGAACATCACATGACACTCGGATAGCCCACTGATTTTACAGACACGAGGCAACAGACCCCCTGGCACACCCCAGACGTGCAACACCGTGCTGTCACACCAACATCCCAGCACCAGGAAGAGTACAGTGGGACACACAGTGCCAGGTGAACATGTGCTGCACCCTCCTGCCCTCAGGTCGTTCTCTATTGGGTCAGGAAGCACCAACCATCCCTAACAACATTTTATGTGTGGGCTACAAGACCACAGAGCAGGTTACACCACGAGATACAGTGGACTGCCCCATCCCTGGAGGTGTTCAAAACCAGGCTGGATGGGGCCCTGGGCAGCCCAGTGCCCAAGGCAGGTTGTTAGAACTGAATGATCTTCAGGGCCTCATCAGATCTAGACATTCTACGGTTCTATGAAGATACTTCTGCCAGGAAGGACAGGGCTCTTGGTATCTTGAGTTCACCATCAGCACCCGGCCTGCACAGCCCTGAGGACAGAACTGCATTTCTGTTGCAGGAGAAGGCACTGATGGGCTTAGAAAAAATTCCCTCACCATATAAGGGCTGTGAACATTTTCCCACTTAAGACAACGTGTGGGATCATATTCACAGACACAGAAATATGTTCTGTTCCCTGACACCCACAAGTCCTAGAACACACCAGGTTGAAGTGCTGGCAAGAATAAGAACCATTTGTTAAGCACGAAAAATGTCTCACATAATTAGAGAACTGCTGAAAGCTACCAATTTAGTACTCAGGCTTTAAAATTTCAGAATTTTTATTGTAACAACAGCTAAGGCTTCGGTGTGCCAGGAGGTGGGGTTGCCTGACACACGCACCATGGATCAGCAGAGCTCGCAGCCAAGGCAAAGCTAAGCTGAGGGCACCAAGACGTGGTCACCACACAGGGAGGCACGGAGACACCAAGGGGAAGCTGCTGGGCTGCACCCTGTGTGTCTGGCCAAGAGCCCATGGGGACAGAGGGCAACCCCTGGTGGTCCCACACAGAGATCAGCAATGGGAAGATGGCAGCTTGGTGCTGGGAATAAAACAGATGGTGTCAGAATGGGTGTTTTTTTAATATATATTTGAGGACAAAGTGACATGGGAGGAGCAAGGAGGGGCTGAGAGATCCAAGGGATCCTGTGGCCTCCAAGAGAGAGGAAGGAGGGGAGGAAGGAGGAAGGAAAAACCTGCAACCTATCACTATTGACTGCTCTATAAATAGAGCATTCCGTATCTCACCAGCAACCAACTTCGGCAATAGGGGAGGTATGAAAGGTTTCACAAGCACATCTTTGCATCCCAAGCACATCACTGAAGAAGCAGCCAGGCAGTGCACTGTATAACCTGTACCACTGCACCTCATCCAGATAACACACAGTGCGGTTCCTTCCGCCCATCACCCCACCTCCTATGCTGTTCAAGCAACAAATTCACATTCTTGGATTTCTTTGCACCAGTTCTCATTTCCATTCCTTCTCCCCCAGCAAAACCTTTGGAAGAAAACAGCATTTCCCTCCACTAAGCCAGAGCTCCCATAGCTGAGTATTGCTTTTGATCTGCTCCAAGGCAGGTATCTGCCCATGAACATGCACAGCAGAACACGTAGGATTTATCTGCTATCAACAAATTGCTGCAATCCCAGGGAAAAAATAAATAAATAAATAAGAGCTCTGACAAGAAGCTCACAGTTCTGAAGGACTTGTGCTAGGATTTGATGCAATCTGCCGCGCCGGCAAATTAAAGCCTGCGGAAACCATGCTAAAATTAGAGAGAGCTGAGATGAAAACCAAAGACACATGGTGGCTCTTGCAAATCCTTAAATAGGGCTTGGTACAGCAGTTGGGTGCTCAGCTCACATCTCCCATGGCCACTGATGAAGCTGCACGTGGGACAGTCCCCATTCCACTGCTGTTGCCATGGATGCCCGGATGGGGCCGATGCAGCCCTGCACCTTATTGCTGGGTGCTTCGCCACCCCCTGCTGTTGCCCCACACAGCTGCAATGCCCTCATCCACCATTCTCTGGGTTTGTGGGGAAGTCCTGTGCTGTGTTGCATGGTGCATTGCTGGTACGTCTGAGAGCAGTGCAGCTCCACACAGATGCAAATACCTTGGGGGGTACTCACTGCTCATTAATCTGAAGCTTTGTGACTTTAACAGCATGAAATATTCCAGGGATACCCATAGAAGCATAGAATCATTGAGGTTGGAAAAGCCCATAAAGACCCCCAAGCCCATTCCAGCCCATCCCCCACACCTACTGCCCACATCCCTCAGTGCCACATCCTCACAGCTCTGGAACACCCCCATGGATGTGACCCCCCCCCCCCCCATCCTTGGGCAGCTGTGCAGTGCTAAGCGGTCTTTGGAGAAGAGATTTCCCCATATATCCAAGCTGACCCTCCCCTGGCACAGCACGAGGCCATCAGCTTTCATCCTATAACGGCCAACCTTCCATTCAAACCCCACTAGGTAAGTAAGTACCACTGGTAACCATTTTTTATTCAGTGGTTGAGGAGCATTTCTAAATTCCCACAGGACCAAGTGTCCAGGCCTTTGCCCAGGAGCTCTCACAGTCCCTCCTTGGAGCATCCACCTGCAACACAACGCACACACACACAGCCAGCAGCCACACAGCAGCCCCAGTTGTGGCCATTTGGACACCTCTGCCCCAGGAGCTGGCTTCATGCACAGCCGCTGTTCTTTGTAGTATTCATTAAAAGAAAAAGAAAAAAAAAAAAAAAAAGGAAAAAAAAGTCAGAAAAGCTTCTCCAAAAAGAAAAAATACTGAAAACCAGCAGTACACATCAATCAACTGCAAAGGTTCAGGTTCATGGGGACATCAAGCCAGAATAGCTCATCAAAATATTTCATTGCAAGACCATGGAATTAATGCAGTCTTTGAAGTACAAACTATTGGAAAATGAGGAAAGCTTTGGTCACTGGGACTGTGTGAACAGACCAATGCGTGGCCAGCAGCCAATCCCTCTGCACAAAGCGCACAGCTCAGAACCGAAGCAGCAGCAGCGCTCCATGAAGCAGGCCGTGCCTCCCAGCCCCGCTCCGGAGCGATGCGCAGGTTGCCATGGCGAGCAGCCCTGCACGCCCCGAGCAGGGCGAAGGCGCCGGGGAGGGAAAAGCTTCGTATCTCTCAGTCCTAACGGTGGCCTTCACTCAGAGCACCCGAGGTTAAACCGAGGGTGCACGTGGCTGGGGTTTAGCCGAAATTCGCGGACGCATGGAAGCAAAACCGAAGGGTTTGGACGGAGTGACAGCGTTCTGAAATGCCCGGACACCCATCATCTTGATTTCCCCGCAGTCGAGAACTTCCAGCAGCGCTTCCACCACCACCATCACCCTTCCCCAGCCCGGCATTCCCCCGGAGCACGCCGTGCCTGCAGCTGTGCACCCGCAGGGTCTCCAAACCCACCCCCCGCCCCCCCGGGAGCGGCTCTGAGCTCGTTCCCATTGTCCCGAGGTCCTCGCTGGAACTTCCAGCACCGCCATCCTCCCACCAACAGCGGGATTGTGCGGGGGGGACGGACGGTCGCGTCGGAGCCACACGGCAATGGGAAACGCTTTCTGGAATGGTACCGAAAGGTGCCTCGGAGGCACCACTGCGCCTCGCCACGTTCCCCCGACGCTTCGGGAGCGAGGTGCGGCAGCTGCCAAGGGCACGGAATTTTCCAGGAGCCGGGCCGAGCTCGCTGCCGGCAGCTTTGGGGGATGGCTACGACACCCACACCGCAAAGCAATGGGGTCCGAAAGACACCGGAGCCGTGCCCACCGCCCCCCGCGGGACTCGGCCGCGCCCTCCCGTCCCCATCCCCTCCGCTCCTCGCCCCGATACTCACAGCCACAGCCAGGAGCGCGCGTTCCACGCCGCGGTCCGGGGGCGCGGAGCCTGCGGGGGCGCCGCCGAGGGCTGCCCGCGCCCGGGGCTCGCCGCCCGCCGGCCCCGCCGCGCAAGATCCGCCTCCTCCGTGGGGCGGCGCCGGGCACAAAGGCGGCGGCGCTGGGGCGGGTCCCGGTGCGCGTCCGCGCTGCGCTCCGCGGCGGCGGCGCAAGGGGCGGAGCGGCTCCTGGTGGCGGGGGCGTGCGCGGCCGCGCCCACCCCGCGGAGCGGTGCGGGGATGCGGAGAGGCGCGGGGATGAGTAGCGGCGCGGCGACGCAGCTCGGCATCACCCCGACGGACTGCGCCGTGACGGACTAAAACAGTTGGGGTGATGTAAAGATCCTGCACGGGCACCCTGCCGCGCGTCGGGGCCGTCCCCCGCCCCCGGGAGCCGCCAGGTCCCCGCGGGAGCGGAGGACAACGTGCGGGTGTCTGAACCGCTCGTCACTGCCAGCCCGCTGGGGTGGGTTGGTATGCTGCTCCATCAGTCACTGAGCTGCCTGCAGCTCCTCAGGTGTTCCAACAAACAGTCCTTCAAACGCACTGCATTCTCCCAAGCAGAGGTGGCACCTGGTGCATAGCACTCCAGCTTCCTCTCCCCATCCCCTAAGAACCACAGAATCATCGTGGTTGGAAAAGAGCTCTAAGATCCTCAAGCATAATTCCAACCCATCCCACCGTGCGCACTAAGCACATCCTTCAGTGCCACATCCCCACGGCTCTGAACACCACAGGAACAGTGACCCCTACATCCCCTGGGCAGCTGTGCGGTGCTGGCTGCTCTTTGGAAGAAGAGATTTCCTCTAATATCCAACCTGAACCTCCACTGGTACTGTGCTGAGCCAGGTGGGTGCTGCAACACTCCCTCCTGGGCAGCAAAGGGTCTTCTCACTCTGTGCCCTCCCAGTACTGCCGCATTCCCTTGGTGTGTTCAGCAGAAGCTGGTTGAGGACCACGGGGGTCATCCCAGCGCCAAGTGCCCCATGTCTGTGCCACGGGGACTATCCTTCAGAGGGGACAACCTTACACCCATGCTGCTCCTGTTACCACCACGGTGGGATCTGATCTGGGAAAGCTTTGCCTGCTTGCACCTTTTGTTTTTAGCAGTGGATGTGGAACAGTTTGACTTCAGCAGGGATCTGGGAGGAGTCTCCACTGTAAGCATCTCCCCATCCAGCACTGCTGGCCAGAGGGCACCATCCAGAGCCCTGCCTGCAGCACCCTGGGGCTGCCAGCCCTGATCAGGAAGGTGGGATAAAACATTCCCTCCATGGAAGTATATCAAAGAAGAGAAGCAGCCTTTGATGTTTCTTTTCATTCATATCCTGGCAAATGCAATGTTAAAATTGCATTCCTTCAGCAAATTTAACTAGAAATGTGTATGTGCTCCTTGTGCGGATCCCACAGACCTGGGTTCACCAGTGTCACCACCACAGGCTTAAGATTGCTAACACTGAAATAAGATTATTTCTTCTCATTTCTAAAGAGCTTGAAATATATAGAGAAGCAGCAGTTACTCATGACACAACTCCTTACATTTAATAAATGACAGCACTGCATAGCTTTGCAAACCTCCCCTGCAGAATTCCCAGTCTACTTTTTCCCTCTGGTTGTGCCAAGTCCCCTTGAGCATCCTTTTCCACGCTCCCAGAATCATCATTTCTGGAGGCTTAATTTTAAGACTGCTTAATTTTAAGAGGTGAGTTGTATGTCCTGGTGGTATGGACTGAGGCTGAATTTTAGGTTACCCTGTAAGCAAAGCAAGGCTGGCAGAGGCCAGTGGGCTATGGGACGGTGACTGTGGTGCTGCCAAGGTGGTAGGGACCTGGCAGAGAGTGGTTTCTGGCAAAGCACCAATAGCTGCTGCCACAAGAGCTGTCCTCAGCAGAGATTCTGGGGAGTCTCAGGGTAATTGCAGAGCTGGGAGTGTGGCAGGGCAGGAGTAGCCCTGCCTAGGCCAGAGATCAGCGTGTCGCTGCCATCATCACTGCCGCCAACACTGCCACTGTCACTGCCATCATCAACACCACTGATCCCACCACTGCCATCATCACCATTATCACCACTACCAACCCTACCACCACTGCCACTGACACCATCTCTGCCACCATCACCACCACCCCCTCATCATGTCAGTGCACGAGTGCACCCAGCAGGCAGACGGTGCTTATCTGCTTTCTGACAGTTTGAAGGAGAAGTCTCTGACACCTCTGAAGTCTCTTAGTCCTTGGAAAACAACACTGGGCAAAGTGACAGAGGGGTGAGGGGTGCTGAGGGGCCAAGCTCTGGTTGGGTGTTGGGCTGGGGTGACATAGGGTGTCTGCACACCTGTGCCATGCTGCAGGGATGATTTGCACAAAATAGGTCAAATTGCACCAAAATAGGTCAATAAGAGAGTCGGACTAGTTGGACTAAAGGGACTTTTTAATGTCCCTTCCAAATCAAACAAGTGTTTGATTAAAAAAAAAAAAAAAAGCACAGAAATTACATTGTAACACGTGAGGTACAAAGCAAACTTGTGCCCTATGTGGGGTGAATGGGGCTGGGCTGGAGACAAGAAGCCGTGAGCTGTCCACCCCCTGCACGTCCCTGTGCCCGTGCTGGTATCCTGGCCGTGCCCATCTGCTCTGCTTTAATCCCACCTGGAGAGATCTGAGCTCTACAGGTGGATCCAGTACAAAATCTTCAAATGTTTTCCCCAAACCTCATTCTGGCTGCCTTTCCAGTCCATCATTTCATCCAGTTATGCCACAATTCATGCATGACCTTCCCTGCCAGAGCCACCCGTGTGAGGAGCAGATGAAGGTCACTCCCAGCTCCACTGCTAATGCAGGGAATGCAGCATGGCCATGCCACCGAGGTTCCCACCTGCACACCATGTCCACGGGCACAGCTGAGGCTGCCACATCCCCACTGTGCCTCCATCGGAGCACACATGGAGCCAGAGAAGTGAGCCTGGCTCCCCCCTGTGCTGCAGCAGCTGCTTCCTGCAGCAGTGTGTGTCAGAGCATGCTGCAGGCAATGCAGCACCGGCATACACTCATCACTTGTGCCCTGCCTCATGCCCTCCAGCCCCTCCAGACACTTGCACCCTAAATTAGTGATTAAAACCATGCTGTCCTGCTTTGCTGCTGCCTTCCTGGAGCCGTTCTGCCATAGCAGCGATGCTCACGGCAGCCACAAGGACACTCAGAGTGGCTTTGCAGTTACCAAACCCCTCAGCTTTACTTTGGTATGTAACCAACCATAGATTTTTTGCACATATTTAATACCATGAACCTCATCCCTTATACAAATGAGGAGAATACACAAATACATTGCAATTACTAAAACCGCAACAACAGGTGATGATGGCAAAGGTCTTTAGAGACTTGTTAGCAGAAACCCCAGCTCTTCAGCAGCCCTGGGTTCTCACTGGCCCTGCACATTTATGTCCCCTAAAGATGTCAATGAGTTGCAAGTGAGAAAAGAAAGCAAAACCGTGCCACCCACTCGTGTCATACTGCTGTGAGCTCACAGAGATGGGGGCACAGCTTTTGCTGATTTTTTATCCATTTCTGCCCCGACTCAGCCCCTGTTCTGTGACCATGGGGCAGTCACAGCTCAGCACCTGCATCTCACAGTGTTTAATGCCAGCAGGGCTGGAGATGGAGGGAACTTTCAGCACTTTTTTTTTTTTTTTCTAATACCCTCTTAGCATTTAAAAATAGAGCTGTTACTAAGCAATAGCAGTAAGTAGAAAGCAAAGCCTACTGAGGATCAGTTCTGTGAACAGGTATTTTTCCCACCCTAAGTACTGTAAACACTGTGGGCTGACAAATTATGAATCAGAGCTCCCCGTCCCCACCACGAGCTGCCCCTGTTCCCATTATCCCCGTGGAACAATGGCAGCAGCCATCAGGAGATGGTTATTTTAGCTCTGGCTTTGAACACCTTGATTTGCAGGTCAGATTCTCAGGCCTTTCCACACAGCTTCAAAAAAGAAGTGGGATGTTATGCTTATGTGCCCTCACAGCCCAGAAAGCCAACTGTACTCTGGGCTGCACCAGAAGCAGAGTGGTCAGCAGGGTGAGGGAGGGGATCTGCCCCTCTGCTCTGCACTCTGAGACCTCACTTGGAGCACTGTGCGCGGATGTAGAGTCCTCAGTACAGGAGAGACATGGAGATACTGGAGTGCATCCAGAGGACAAAAATGATCCCAGGGATGGAACAGCTCTCCTATGAGAACAGGCAGAGAGCCGGGGCTGTGCAGCTGGAGAAGAGAAGGCTCCAGGGGCAGCTGAGAGTGGCCTTGCAGTATCTAAACGGGCTGTAAGAATGGTCAGGACAGGCTCTTGAGCAGGTCTGTGTGATAGGACAAGGGGAAGTGGTACATCCCAGCAGACACCAAAGGTCAGGGATGGGGCTCTGAGCACCTGCTGCAGCTGTGGGTGTCCCTGATCACTGCAGGTGAGTGGGACCAGGTGGCCTTCAAAGGTCCCTTCTAACTCAAACGACTCTGTGATTCTATGCTGATAATCTTAGAAGAGATAACCAGTGTACTGCAGACTCTGGGGTCATAGCAAGTGGTAGCAGGGAATCACAGAATGATTGGGTTGGAAGGGACAGTAAAGCCCATTCAGTTCCAGGCCCCTGCTTTGAGTAGGGTTGCCACTTCACTAGATCAGGGTAGGATATTCACCATATCCAGATTTAAAATGGATGTAATCCAACCTCCCCCCAAAAAACTGAATGGCAGAGCACATAATCCAGAGCCCAGTATCACTACCAAGCCAAGTACTCTCACTTTCTTTAACTCACATCTCCATGACCAGTACCAGCATGGAGGTTTGTGCTGCTGAAGGTCAGGAGCAGACCCACCATGCAGCACCCACTGTGTCCCCATGTAAGGAACAAGCCTGGACAACACCCCAAGAGACAATTCAGCAGGGGAAGAGTCCGATGCCCCTTTGGTTGATGTCTCAACCACTTCAGAAAGAGACCAGGACAACACCTGAGAAACAGTCAGCCACAGGAGGGGGCCTGGTGCCACCTCTTCAGTTTGGCTGCTGCCCGGTGTCTAAACCAGTCCTGGGACTGGAACCAACTACAACTCCAAAATGGGGCTGAGAGGGAGCCGTCCCTTCTCCTTTCCCTTTGATACTGTAAATAAGGGCTAAGGGGAGTTGATGTTGCACCCCATGAGGTGCTGAGGAAGGTTCTGGCTCTGGAGCAGAACCCCTCCATTGGAGTGGGATGGGTGACAGCATGGACAGGGCTCGCTGTGCTCTCACAGTGCTGAAGGAAGCATTGGGAACTCACTGAGATGTCCATGATCTAACAAACTGTTTACAGTTACATTTTCTTACAGCGGGGAGAACTTGTAAGATTCATTACTGCGTGAACTAATTACTTCAGTTAAGTGTCAAAACTGCACAATTTAATGCTGTGTTTTCATATATTAAAGACATTAATTGCCAGGAAACAGTATGCCATGACTATTTTTTTTATTATTTTTATTTTTTAAGAGAAATAAAGTATTTTTACTATTAGGAGCTGAAACAGCACAACATATTCAAAGTCAATGTTTCCCTACTGAGCTGTGCAGCTTGCAGCTTAGTGGCTGCACTGCTGCTACCAGCCCCTTATTGGCCCCGTGGATCATGGCACATGAGTTAGAGCAGCAATAATACACGGGGCCCGGGGGGGTGTGAGGCTAATAGAGAGCAAGACAAAGGCAAGAAAAGCCACTCACTTTGTTCTTCACTGTAGTCTGCACATTCATAGAGTCATAGAATCACTGAGGTTGCAAAAGCCCTCCAAGATCCCCAAGCCCACCCCCATGCCACCCCCCTATGCCCACTGCCCACATCCCTCAGTGCCACATTCAGGGACAGCCAGGATGCCATTGGTCCTCCTTCTCACACAGGCACACCACCGGCTCATGGTCAGAGGCTGCTGACTAATACTTCTAGATACTTTTTCATAGTTCCATCCACTTCTCCTGGCAGAACATTAAAATAAGGGTCATTTTTTGTGCCCAGTCACTTTGGGACTTCACATATTCAAAGTGCCAGGGTGAATTTCCAAATAATGCAAGTAAAAAAGGATGGAAAGAAAATGAGAGTCTGTTCTGCAAAGCACATCCATCTGCATGGAACAGCAACTGTAAGGACAGGCAGCAAGGGCTGCCAGGCAGAACTGTGCAGTGAACAGCTGCACAATAAACTATCACCCAGGGCTGTACCTCTTGGTAGCATTGGAGATTCAGGTTGCACTGAGAGATGGTTATCCCACACCAACCCCCAGCTGTGCTAGGCCCCTTCCCTACGCTCTCATGGGAGCACAGCAGTGTTTTTTTCTCTGCTTGTCACAAAGGTGGCATTTAATAATAGTTATATAGTAATTACAATATGATGTATGTAGTGATAAAGGTATGTACGCAGCCAGGTTGTGCTGTAGGGACAACATGCACAGCGCTCAGCCACAGAGCCCCTCAGCCACGTCTCTAGCAACATTTCCATCTCCCACTGTGTGCTCTGTGCTCACAGCCTGCCCCAGCCAGTGGCCTGGTGGAGAGACCAGGCAGGAGACTGAGCTCAGCCCCTGCTCTGCAGCTCCTGGTTCCACTGCTCTGCCTGCAGATCAGGGCTGAGTCTCACACCTGGGGATGAAGTTCAGACAACACTGAATATCGCGCTTGTGTGCCAGCATCAAGCTGTGCCCCCTTGGAGGGTCCCCATCCCATGACCAACGTGCAGCGATAATTCCATTCTGACTGCTGCCAGCTCACCCTGCTCACTTCCCCTCCTTAGTCATTTTTCTTTTCTTTGTGCACTCTTTGCAAGTCAGATTGGAAAGGACAGTCAGACAAAGGAAAGAAAAAGCGCGTATCTGAGTGTTATCTTGTGCCTTGTCACCACCTCTGGTGACGAACAGGCAGCAGGCTTGGACAGGACACACAGTGAGTTATGCCTGAAGACGGGGAAAAGGAATGACACCGGGGTGGAGGTTTCCTCCTTTGACAAGAGCTGTCACTCTTCAGGCCAGCCTGCTTTGTGGGTCCTTGCTCAAATCCAATTGCCCATTTTCTTCTGCCTTAATTTTCTGCTTCTGAATGAATTGAACATTGCCTAAAAGCCTGGAGCAGTGAGCATCTTACGCTCTCAGGGAGCTCTGCATTCTCCCAACCCAGCTGTGGGGACAGCACTTCAGGACAAAGGCAGTGCCGGTAGAGATAGGGAATGCATAGAACTGAAAACAAGATCCAGAGAAACTGGAGAAACATCTGTACTTTTCCCACAAAGTATCATGTGTGAGAGGTGAAGCTTAAGCCCTGAACATTCAACCGATCTGTGGCAGCTGAGGTTGTTGCTCCATGTCCCAAGGACCAGGTTTATGCCCAAGTTCCTTCTAACAGCAGTCACTGATACAGACAATGTCAGAAGGAGGAGAGGATATCACCCAGCACAGGAACTGACACATTCGATGAACCACGACCTCACAGAGGAATTTCTATTCAAGTAGAAAATGGAGCATTGAAAGAATTCAAAAACCAGCCCAAAGCACGAGATGCTCCCAGACCTCTGGACGATGCAGGTGGATCAGCTGCAGCCAGCCCTGCCCAGCAGCACGTTGGGATTTCCCTTATTTTCCCTGTGTGTCTGTTACTTTCCAATCCAGTGCTCAGGCTGCCTCATGTCACAGTGCCATGACACAGGTGGGCAGGGACCGCATCCTTCTGCTGGACCTTCCCATGGGAAAACCCAACAGTTGCCTGGGACAACAGAGCTGTGCCACTGGGATGTCCTAATGTTGTGTGGCACAGGGCTAAAAGGCAGCTTTCGGGCTGAGGAAATCATTAGCTGGTTAGAGACAAAAAAATTTCAGTATTTCCTAAAGGAACTGCAAGAGTTGTGATTAAACACAACTGGGAGGTTAATGCACTGCCACCAGGCAGAGATTCCAAAAAGCTGGCAACATAAGAGTGAGCTGAGTGTGACATGTTTTGACATCACACCGCACATCGCTCCAACACCCCAACAACCCCAAGGCATCATAGCATCACAGAGCCACAGAATCACAGCATGGCTAGGTTGGAAAGGACCTTAAAGCCCACTCAGTCCCAACTCTTGGCACAGGGACACCTCCCATAGCCCAGACCCCCATCCATGGCCTTTGGCCCTGCCAGGAGTGGGGCACCCACCCTGCTCTGAGCAGCAGTTCCAGCACCTCACTGCCCCTGGGTAACAAATTATTCAGGAATTCTGTGTTTGGTTTCTGTAACTTTCTGAGGCGTGCAATGCTCAGTATATGCTTAAAAACATTCTTTTTGGTTTAATTATTTCTGCTGGACTTCTCTTCATGAGGCTTCTCGAGTTTCCTTCCTTCAACAGGGGAGGCATTCCTGCATTATTCACAGATAACCTTTCTCATCCATGATGTAGGACAGACACAGTGAAAAACTTGACTTAAAAAATTTATTTTCTACAGGAAAAAATAGCAAGTGAATATGAGAAGAGACCTCCACATGCATTAGCTGCTCCACATTTGCAGCTCCGGGCACTGGGGACAGGCAGCTCACGTTTGCCAGCCAGAAGCCCATTGCGGGGAGCCTCTTTCTCCCCCAGGTGTGACCATGACGAGCACCCTGCAGGAGCCCCAGAAGCTCTCCTCCCACAGCAGCACTAGAGTTGATGGGACAAACCCTCACTGAACCATCCCAGCAGGACATGATGCTGCTGGGTGGCCACCTGTGGCCAGAACCAGCCCATGGCAACCATGCACACTTTGTGCTTTGATAGGAACGCAATGCAAGATTCTACTCTGAGAGCTTTGTGAAGACTCACGTGCAAGCAGAGCGATCAGCAAGGCTTGGTCAGAACCAATGCACACCAGTGCACACTCTGACCTAACACACACTGCTATGCCTTCAAGATGAGCTAGGTGCAACAGCTAGCACGGTGTTTTGCTGTACTGTCTCACTTTTTCCTTAAAGCTTTGTTGCTGGTATCTGTAAGGTGAAACTTCATCTGCCACTTTGAGGGGCTTTCATGTTGCACCACCACAGAGCTGCACTAACCAGGAGCCTTCTGCTGCTCAGGCCTGGATGAGCAGCAGCACAGTGAAAGTTCTCTTAACAGAGAAGCAAAACCAAGGTAGGATAATGGCACTGAAACATTAGATTGTGCTGGACTGTATTTACAGCACTAATATCTACTATATCTGATACTGCAAAATACCCATGCTGTCAGTGGTGCACAACCAGCACCAAAGAGCAGCCGTAAGGGCAGCTCTGGGAGCTGCCAGCCCCCTCCCATCGCATCTCATGTGGGATGCAACAGTGTGAGAGTGACCAAACCCAAAACGTGCTGCTGGAGGAAGGCAGTGCTGGGCAGCACACACAGTTACTCCCTGCTCTCTGCTTTTTGCCCCTTTGATCACTGCAAGCATTCTGAAGCACCATGCCTCATCTTCTTTCAAGCAAAGCTCGTACCAGTTTCTTATATTTCTGAGCAAGAAAGGAAGGTTTTAAAAATATGCCGCTTAGGCAGATCTCAATCTGTTTGCTCCTGTCTTTGCTTCAGAGCCTCTGGGGAGGCAGATGCTTTAGCAAGCTCTGTGTCATTCACTGGGAAGCAACACAGCACAGGGCTGCAGGAGGAGCAGGGGCAGTGCTAGCCCCCCACCTCCAAGCACAAGGCATCCCCACCATTCAGACCATGGGAGAATCCCCGACGCTGCCAAGCAATCCCAAAATGAAACCCTGAAAACCCGCCCAGCACAGCTCCAGCATCACTTTCTGCCCTTCTACCCCAGGCAGTACTGTGGCATAGCACCTGTCCCCCTGCCAGCCCTTCTCCCAGCTCTGAGATGGTTTGGGGGTGAGAAGAAGGTCCCAGCCCCCAAAACACATTCTGCAAACATGCTACCAAAGCGGTGCAAGGAGCCATCTGCTCCCCCCACTTCTCACATCCCCAGTCTCCGCACACCTGGGTGAGAACAACAGCACACCAAGGGCACCACAAAACTGTGCCCACCGAGGCCCCATTGCTGTCTTACCGCAGGCGGCAGTGCATCCCCGTGCCAGCAAAGCCCTGCTTGCCTCCAGCCTCAGTAGCAGCCCCTCAGTGCCGCCCGGCCGGGCATCCCGGGGCAGCAGCCCGGCAAGGAGCGCGGAACGCTGCGGGAGCGCTGCGAAAGCCCGGTGCCGGCTCCTGCCTTCCGCCGGGAGCGCGTGGCAGATTCTAACATGAGCCAGCGTACAGGAACGAGCAGCTGACAACACCCCCGAGAGCTCCAGTCTCTGTTAATTACCATTAGAAAGGTAAAATCAAGTAGATAGGGCTCATGCTTGATTTAAAATTAACATATAAACGCAAAGAACAAAGGAAAACGCTATCTCAGTTTGCTACATGGGGCTATTTATTTGCAGCATTTCCCGGATTTGCTGTGGTTTTGTGCCAGCAGTGGTCCTGCTCCTGCTCCCCCCGCACTAGCTGATGGTTCTGCCATACCACGGGGCTTCCCAGCAGCGTTTTGACCCCTCAGCAGCCCTGGACCTGTGGGGCTGGATGCTGGGGCTCCGCTTGGGCACCCCATGGAGATCCAACCCAGTTGGGGGCTGTGGTACCCCAAGCGTGGTAGCTGTGGAATGCAGGGTTTGTGCTCCACCCCCACACCTGCAGCCATCACATCTCCCTCACCCACAGGTGTGGATGGTGTGAGATGGACACAGGACCACAGCAGGACGGACAGGCAGACACAAAGGGCTGATATGCAAAGCAAAATCTTGTGCCTGTGGCTTGCAGTGCCCTGTGTCCCCATGGCACCCACTGCCAAACACCAGCACCAGCTCCTGGCAACCTCTGCCCCTCACCTGCAGGGACACAGCAACCTGAGCCGCTCTGCCCAAAACCCCCTGCCTTGGGCAGTGTGACCACTGTGGGACCAGAGCTGGGACCCTCGCAGGCTGATGCTAGCCCCAGTGTCCCCAGGTTATGAGCACAGGGATATGACAAGGGAAGGGATATTGTCCTCACCTCCACCTACGTTTGTCTGCATGTTTGAAAAGCTCTAAGCATCCCCAACTGACAGTTAATTTGTTATTTTTATGTGCAAGCTTGGCACATCTCCCCCTGAGACTCCCACCAACCAGAGGCTGCTCACGCTCAGGACTCAGAGCTTCAGCTGCTGAAGGTAACTCCACAAAGCCCAGCTGCTACCTACCAGGCATTGCTGCAAAGCAGATGTGAGCTTCGACTCAAGGTGCAGCAAGAGCACTCCTGGGAAGCATCACAGCCAGAGACACCATTATGCTTTGAAACCTCCTGCCCTCCAGGCACTACAGAGCTGACCCCATTGCATTCCAAGAGCATTTTTACACCTTCAGAGCTGAATACATGAAGGGTTTCTTGATTTCAGTGGGGTGTTTTTGTGTGTGTGAACATTTAAATAAATGTGTGTAAACAAAAAGTATATAAAACATATTTTGGAGAAGTTTTTCACATTCAATCACATGTGCTGGTTTTATTTCTCAAGACTTTCAGGTGTCACTCCAAATTCAGAAGGATGCTGATGGAGCAGGGAACCTTGAGAGGGAGCCTCCCAGTACTTCTCCCCAAGCTGCCAAGCTCAGCAGTGAGATTTTGCTGTCCCATGGAAGAGAAAGGCATAGAGGTAGCAGAAAGGCATGGGGGCAGCACGGCTTCAGCCCCTCAACACAGCAGTGACACCCGAGGCTGGCACGGGAATGGGGTAAGGAGCCAGTATTGCGGCAAGCCAGACACCTCACACTGCCCTAAATATAAGCCCTGGGATTATCCGGCATGCTGAGCAGGGTTTGCTTCCTCCTCACACTTAGTCATACCATTCCTTCACTGGCATCAGCTTTGCAAGCAGCATGCCGGAGCCTCTGCCTGGCGGTGCCGCTGCTCGGAGGCGTGCAGCGCTGCTCGGTTGCCATGGCAAGGCTTCTCCTGGCTTGCTGGATGCAGAGCGAGGTTGTTGCTGCTCCTCCATCCCACGCCGCCACGCGTCGCGGGACCGGAGCGCTGCAGCCGGGAGGGAGCGGCCACCTCATGCCCCCCAGTGTCAGCCCCACGTGTGCGACTTTGTCCTGACCTCAGTGAAGTTTGTGGTGGCTGTTGCAAAGCGCAAACTGTCCCCCCTGCCTTTCTGCACAGACATCAGATTTTAACATACATGTGGCAAGTACAGTAACTATGTCCCTTACCTATGCATTCTTAACTGTCATCGTTTGCCACCTATCAATCCGAATTTGGTACTTGCTCTACAGAACTGATATCCCAGTGACGGCTCTGGAGTTGGATCCTGCCATAAATCACAATTAATTACTCACAGAGAGGTTGCACACTTAAACAAAATAATGGCCTGGGAAAGCCCGTGCTGCCAGCTGGATTTACAGTATGCATCTACTCAATAACTGGGAGACAGTGCCAGGCAGAAAAGCCAGGACAGTGGCACATTAATTTTTGATAGGGAGAAATTCCACAGATCAATTTAACATTAATATGAAGCTTGCTATGAATAAACATTTCATTAAAACAAAACTTAATTTTTCATGTGAGCACATCTATTTACTTTTCTGCTAGTCTGCCCTAACAGAAACACAGGATGCCATTCACCAGTGAGTGGCACGTCTGAACTAAAATCCCTGCAGAGCCCATTCCTGTTGCTGTCCCATGCTGGGCCCCAGAGGCCCCAGCTGCCTCTGCCCATTGCCACACTCACACATGGGCTCCAGCAAGGAACAGGGGGGCAGTGGAAGGGGAAGAAGATGAAGCTTATTAATTACATGCACAGTAACTTAAAACTTGAAATTGCCAAATGAAAGAGGTCACACGTTGGGTCAGTGCTACTTCCCATGGGTTTCAGTTCAGAGATACAGTCACAAATACCATTTACCCAATACCACAACTCCGAGCTGGAAGCAAGCAGCAAGTGTTCAGCCATCCCCGTACCTTCTCCCCAGCCTGGATGCATGGGCATCTCCTCGGGCTGCAGATTTTGACCCCAGCCCTTCCCATGCCCCTATAATGGCACTGTTAGGCACGAGGGGTCAAGTATAGGAAGCATTCCTGCTGCAGCCCACTGGACCGGGCCACAAACTTGCACATAGATTCACAGAGTTACAATGTCAAGCTTAAGCCTTCTGTTCTTCTCTCATCTGAGAGTTGGAGCTGCATGATCTTTAAGGTCCCTTCCAACCCAAGCCAACCCAACCCAAGCCCAACAGCTTGGAGCTATAGGAGCAGGTCCAGAGGAGGACCAGATGCATGGAGGCTGGAGCACATCTCCCAGGGAGACAGGCTGAGGGAGCCGAGGGCATTCAGCCTGGAGAAAGCATTAAGGAGACCTCATTGGTGCCTTCAGTACTTGAGTAGGGCTGATAAACAAGAGGAGAGCAACTCTGTACACAGACAGACAGTAATAGGACAAGGGGGAATAGCTTTAAGCTAAAAGAGGGGAGATTTTGGTCAGATATGAGCAAAAATTCTTTACCCAGAGGGCAGTGAGGTATTGGAACAGGTTACCCAGAGGCATTGTGGCTGCCCCACAGAATCATAGAACTACAGAATGGCCAGAATGGCTGGGTTGGGAAGGATGTTAAAGATCATCCAGTTCCACTCCCTGCCATGTGCTGGATGCCCCGCCCCCTCCCCTTCCCCCTCCCCCAAAGATCTGGCTGCCCAGGGCTCCAGCCATGGCCTTGGGCATCTCCAGGTATGGGGCACACACAACTTTAGGCAGCAGTGCCAGTTCCACACCACCCCAGAAGTGCTCAAGTTCAGGCTGAACTTTCCCACCTCACCCTCCACTGTTCACCCTAAAGTCTCACTATTACAGCTGGTTTTGAAGCTGTAGGAAGCATCTGCAAGGTGTTCTGAGAATGGCACAGTTCCACAGTTACTTATTCCTTATACCTAGTGAGAAAACATCTAACTCTGCCTTATTCAGTATTCTGCATTTTGGCTTAGTCACCTTAGTCAAAATTTCTTATTTCCTGCACAGGGCCAGGGAGGAGCTGCGGCTCAGTGTGGCTGCTGCCCCACATCATGGTCCCTTCTCCAAACATCCCACACCTGATGCTTCGCCAACCCCCCCCACCATCTCGTGGTGAATGCTCAGTGCCTCTGTCCCTGCTGCTCCCTGGGGATGGAGACACCGTGGCCTCTGCCCCCTCACCTCCTCCCTGTCTCCATACCCATACATAGCTCTGTACATGGCTCTCAGCTCTGCAGCTTCCGCAGCAGTTTATTACTGTCCATAACACCACATTTCAATCCATGTTCCTGCTTTCTATTTCGCACCACCATTTTCCCCAACCCCTGCCATTCCTGATGCTTTTTCAAAGGAAAGGTTTTCTTCCCATGCCATCTTGCACACTGTGCACAAACAAATATTTTCTTGTTTAGAGTGCTTGACCTTATTGATACATTAATTTTGTACATGCATTCCAAAGGACTTCCTACCCATCTTGCTACTCCTCTTGCTTTTCTTCAAATGTGGGGGGATTTATACGTGAGCCCAAGCCTTGTTGCCTGCTACAGGATTATTTTAAGCCATTCCCAGCATTACCTGCCACCCAACTCCCCATCCACATGAGCATAGCGCCTCCACTTGCTGCATTCCCTTCTCTGGGTCCCAGCCCCAAGCTCTGCCTCACCCATCCCCAAGATTCAGGCAACTTTCATCCACTCAAAATTCATTCCTATATCTGTATGACTGATTCCAAGTAAGGCTGATGCATAGCTCCACAGAATCATAGAACCATTTAGGTTGGAAAAGCCCTCTAAGCTCCCCAGGCGCACTCCCAGCCCACCGCCCACACCCCTCAGTGCCACTTCCCCACAGCTCTGGAACACCCCCAGGGATGCTGACTCCACCACATGGCCTGTACCAATGCACCACCGCTGTGCTACTCTGTACTGCTTCTTTATTTTGGAGCTGTTTAGTGGTGGCAGCTCTTGCTGCTGAATTTCCTGTTATCACACAGAGCACTGTTCACCTGCAAAATGCCAGTGGACAGACTGGGCACTGCTCGCATCTTTCTAGCAGTGCCCACTGCTGTGCAGATATTCAGTAGCTGCCCTGAAGTTCCAAAGCATGGCTATTCTGCTGGTTTTCCACTTGCACAAAGAGGAGTTCAGTGGGCACAGCTCCCAGGCCATGTTACCAAACATCTTTAAAATCCTTTGGGAGAGCATTCGTAGAAGGTAAAGTTTGCTTTATTATAGTATCCCACACTGCACTTTATCAACTGCTTTTCTTTTTTCTTTTTATTTTACCTAATTGCAATTCCCAGCACAGCACTGGGACTCCTAAATGTCACCGTATTTCTCTCACATCAGCCTTCACCATCAATCTCTGCTGCTCCTCTCCTCCTGTCTCCCCTTCCATTGCTGGCGCAGGCTGCCCTGCTGCCACATGCCCCTGGAGATGCTCTCTGACTTCCTCCACTCCCCCATGGCTGCACTTGCAAGCGTTCCCCAGCACTGCCCACCTGCCCTGGGTAAGGTGGGAGAAGAGGGAAGGATTTTGCAAGGATGCTGCAAAACAACATCCATGAGGAATAAAGCACATAGAGCACGTGTGCTGAGCCAAAGGACAAGCAGCCCTCTTGCCTCTGAAATTCTGTACTGGAGCAGGTCTTGTTTCACTGTCGCACAGCTGCCGCTCACGCCAGGGATAAATGCGTTGCTAAATGGGATGCTGTGACCTACATTTTATGTATATTATGTCTCCAGTGCTGATAATGAGCAGAGAAACCTTGATATATTATCACTTACTAGGCAGTATTTTTCCCTGCCTCCATCTTTAGGATGTTATATGGCATTTCTAAACCAAGCTGTATTTTCTTTAATTTATGTGAAATGCTGAACCTTCTGCAAATATTGCCATTTAAAAAACTACCAAGGAGCACTCTTTGATGGATTTTTTTTTTTTTTTTCAGTTTGAAAATGCTCATGAATTTGCAAACAGAAGTGCAAATTGGAAACCCAGCCACAGAGCCACGCTGCCCACAGCACAGCTGCTCCAGCCCAGCATCGGAGCTGGGATGCCTCAGTTCTCTGCTCTGGAAGTCCTGTACTCATTCTGGCTGTCCATCTGCTCACCTGACAGAGCCCACATCCACACCCATGCTACACAGTAAGAAATCCCTTACAGTGAGATATGATTGTGGTTAACACCAGACCATGCAACAATTTATTTTCTTCTCCCAGAGAGCGCTCAGCACTGCACAGCTGCCCAGGGGTGGGGGTGGGCCAGCATCCCTGGGGGTGTTCCAGAGCTGTGGGGATGTGGCACTGAGGGACGTGGGCAGTGGGCATGGGGGGTGGGCCAGGGTGGGCCTGGGGATCTTGGAGGGCTTTTCCAATCTCAGCGGTACTGTGATTCTGCAATTCTAACCAGAACTCAGAGCTGTGCTAGCTTGGGCTTTTTTCCTTCTTCATTTGTAGGACCACCAACAAGAGCTGGTTGTTGCTACTTTACACGGTACCGGCCTAAGAATAAAACAGCAATATATTCATTCCAGAATGCACAACCATTCCAAAGACAACACTACAACAGCCAAAGGGCAATGGCAGGAGACCAAAAGAGGCCAGTTATTGCAGGAAAACAAGTTTCAGAATCAATGCTGAGAGCCCTTGAAAGGTCCCTAAGTGGGTGCCTTTACGGTCTGAGTAAATCACGCACATCAGGATTAAGAAAAAAAAGGAATTCTATGCAGTAATCACTGAATTCTGCACATGGGAAGGCAGGAGCATGCCAAGCAGCTCTGCAATCTCAATAGTACTGCTGGTCAGCCACCACCAGAGCCAGGACACACACAGGAGCACTGCCTGCTCCATCCATCACACAGATCTCAGGGCAGCAGACATCTCTCCTGCCGGCCCCTGCCCTACCAGCCTGCTACCTACATGGCCAACCAGCTTTATTACAAGTAAATTTCCCCCCTTTATTTTTTCTAAAGAAAGCATTTATCAAAAATTTATGTAATTGTGATCTCTTTAAATTATTCTCAAGTCTTTCTTCTTTTTTTTTTTCTAATTATTCATGGCCTGCTTAAACTAACTCATGGTTCCTAGAGGTGCTGTGCCATGAGAGAATGCCAAAATGTCTCAACAGAATTAGATGCTTTGCTTGTTACTTATCTAGGTACAATTAAAGTGTAGAATAGTTGTAAGGATGACATCAAAATAAGTGGGGATTTGTGTTTTCTCTCTCTTTCTTTTCTTTTTTTCCCCCCCTTTAGGACTTTGAAGTGATGCAGAAATGTTCAATGGTTGCTAAATCTTCCCAGCTTGTTCTCACTTCATTTCCTTGGAGGTGCTAAACATCAATGAAGAGTATTTCTCCAAGGCTCCTCTCAATCATGGGCTTAATCCAAGAGCAAGAGAAGAAAAGAAGATTTGGGTCAAGCCCTGTAAGCACTGTGCTCATTCAATCAGAGCACAGAAATCAGCATCGCGGTGCAGCACATCCAATTCACCCCTAATGAAAGCAGGCGGAGTTTCAGGAAAATTTAGCATCAGATACATAACCCATACACAATCAATCCATGAAAGAAACATAGGACTCCAAGCCTCACTCTGCCTAATTGAACCAATTCAAGCAGCAAACACAGCTGAGCTCATCTTTTTCCGTTTCACAGACGAGCCCAGATTGGGCAAAAAATCCACATTTTCTGCACACATTCCCACTGTGGATCCCCAGTCCCACAGCAGCCCAGAGGCCGGGCCACCAGCCCTGCCCACAGCCATCCTCACGGCACAGGGCTCAGCCAGGCACAACTCAGTGCGATGCTGCCTTGGTCTCTTACAGACCATCTCCAAATATTAATTCTTCATGGATACACTTATATGTCTGAATGCAGAAAGTATCGGTGAATTCTAAATCCTGGGAAGTACTGCCTGCAACCTCTCTTTCTGCCTCCTCTCTGTGACGTGTGTTTTCAGCAACATCGAGCCCCCTGGAGGCACTGCTCCCAGTTATGCCACCATCACCAACCCATCCCAGCACCCAGCTGTTAGCAGAACATATTCTTTCTGATGCCCAAAGTGGGTTTTGGAGCTGGGCTGAGGGCTGCATGCCAGAAGCTGTTCCCACCACAGAGCTGGGGCTGATTGGTGTCTCAGGGCTGAAACAACAAACAGGTTGCAGCAGGAGTGAAGCCACTTATTGCGATCTCATTTCTTATCGGCTTGCAACATCACAAAATTACCCCTGGGCAAACAGGGGATCAGACCAGTCCGATCAAATAAATGAAAAGCACCATCTTAGAGCCTTCTGAGCTGAGCCAGAAGTCAACGTGCAATTAACCCTAAGCTGAGCCAGGCAGACATTGAACCCAATTGAGTCCAAGTGCTTTGGCTGTGACGTCGATGCCTGCACTGCTGCCAGGCTCTGCCCTGAGCTCTCAAACTTCCCCTGCTTCCAGGAGGCCAGGTGTCTGTGCTGGATTTACACCTCTTGTTCCTGCCTTGTCCTGCAGCGGGATGCTCTGCACCTACAGACCACACTGTGTTGTTCCCTGCTCTCATGCTTTCAGTATTTCCTGTTTGTTTCTAGTGGGCTCTCCTGGCCTGCTAGTGCTCTCCTGCACTGGTGTTTATCACTGTGGGGAGAGACAGAAAAAGTGAAGGAAGCAATTTTCACTTCCTAATGACTTCTCCCTGTCATGGACACAAGCCTCCACTCCTTTGAAGACCACAGGCCAAATTATCAGTTGTCATAAGATCACAAACCTCTACTGACATCAGAGATGTTGCAGCAATTCACACTGGCTGGAAATATGCCTGGAAGCCTTTGCAACTAATTCAGTTGAAAGCAAGTGAGAAATGGCAGATGCTGCAGAGCAGATTCCTCTGTGCCCTTTAACAAATGTGGTCACCAACTCACGGATTGCTGCTTCAGGTCCCCACATGCTGCAGGAGATCATCTCCAGTAGTGTCAAGGATGTGTAAGCATCAAAGCCACAAATAGAAGTACGGCAAACATGCAATAAAACCAAAGAAGGATTTGGTGTAGATCTCTTTCATTTATGATGCAGTAACTGCTGGAGAACGTGGTTAACAAACATCGGGCTGGCTGCCCTAATTCATGGAATCATAAAACCATAGAACTATTGAGGCTGGAAAAGCCCTCCAAGATCCCCAAGCCCACCCCCAGTCCAACCCATGCCCACGTCCCTCAGTGCCACATCCCCACAGCTCTGGAACACCCTCAGGGATGGTGACCTCTCCACTTCCCTGAATTACAGGGCACAGTTGCACTGGGGTCATCATGGTTTGATGAAGGCTTATCCACTTTGGGGGGAATTTTATAATGACTGCGATACATGACCTCCCTCCCAGTCTCATGAAAGTCATGCTCTGCTTTTTATACCTGGCTAAGAGTAACTTCTAAGATGACTTAGAAAATTAGAAAATCCATACCCACACACAGGCAGCCAGAAAAGCTCATGGTGATCTTTTTTGCTCCATAGCAGGGAGATGAGAAAAGGAGGGTAAGGGGAGCACGAGGTTCTCTCTCCTTCTGCTCCCAGACCCAGTGGTCCTGGGATGATAGAGTCGCAGCTACCAATGCCCCAGTGCATGCTGCCAGAATAAAGGCAAAGTTCCTTCACTCTGTTTTTCTGAGTCACAATCAATAAGTCTATTATTATCCAGCCAAGGGGAAAGCAGACAAATCAGCCTTAGAAACATTGACGTCTGTGCTTCAAAACAAGGGAACTGCCAATTTGACCCCATGGAAATATTGATGCTTGCAAAAAAAAAAAAAAAAGCACGTATTTATTCTGTCTCATTTTGTAAAAACGTAATTGCTAGGAGATGATGGCATTAGGCTGGGCAGGGAAGGCTGGCAGACCTCCTGCACCAACTCAGCAATCTCCAACCCAGTGCCCAGCAGCCAGCACTCAGCCTCCACGGGGGGGAAATGAAGCACTGCCATGCTGTTGCTGTGGCTTTGGCCTTGTCTAATACCTTAATCTGCTTTTCTGGAGCCCAGCTCCTAATGTTTAATTAAGGCTCCACTCGGTGCCCTGATTTCCTCTGCCCGTGCTTAGTGGTGCGTCCGTGCAGACTCCCTACTGGGTTCAGCCAACAGAGCGACCCGCAGCATTGCCATCTCTCTGTGCAGGGCAGGCAGGGGGAAGGAAGACCTGGAAAGACCCATTAGCGGCACAGCAAGAGAGCAGCAGATCCCATGTAGCCATGTGTGCACACAGAGCACCCAGCACCTCCCACCTCACTGCCAACACTTTCTGAGTGCCCCCTCCAAGGCTGCACGTGAGGCCTTTGGGCTCTATTTGCAACAATGAAAAACCAACACGTGGAGTTCTTTTTAACTTCCAGAGCATATAGCATATTTCTGTCCCTCCATAGAACAAATTAAGTATTTGATGACAAATTCACCAATTAAGTAGGAGCAACTCAATTGATTTCAGTGGAGTTTCACTGACTCACTCCTGCTAATTCTATTAAGCAGGCTTTACATGACATCTATACAGACATATTTCTACCTCCCTCCCCTGTCTGAATACAGAAGCACCCCAAGAAGTCCGTGGATCATTTTGGGTGGAAAACACTGCCAGCATCAACCCCTAAGCAAATCTGGCTGCCTGCAAATATGGCTGCATGTTGGGGATTTGGCAGCCAGACTTCAGAAAGATCACTGAACAATAGAATCATACCAACTTTGAGCTAACACTCTAAAAATAAAGAAAAAAAGGAGAACATGGTTATTGCATTTTAAAACAGACCTCATTTCTAAATGCTTGCACAACAGCTTGGAGAGCACTGCCACACCTCAGCACACACAGCCTGTTCCTGGGCACAGTCCCACCTCAGCTGATGGATGCTTTCTGTCCATCCTGCCATCTGCTTTCCAGCTTTCTGGGTACTGTCCCGCCCTCTCTGCTACCTGTTGCTTTCCTGCAGGCACTCCGCAAGTTCTGGTTCATAACCCACAGTCTGCTCAGTTGGACCCCAGGACTCCAGCTGCCTTTTCACAGTAAACACCAAAGTAGAATAAAAGGACCTTTTGCTAACTTGCTGTAATACTTTTCAACTTCATTATGTGGAAACCAAATTATGCAGGTTTCACTTGGAATCAATTGGAATGTATGAGACTGCAATAAAAAACACTACAGATCCATCTTAAAAATTGCATTATTCCTAAAAACTACATTGAGGTATCTGTAAACACATCATGGCTGTGCTCACAGTGGCTCCTTTGGGCACCTTCAGCAGGGATGCTGGAACGGCAAACATCAAGGTAAAATAAAACTAATAAGTAAAAAATTAGAAATTGGTGTCTGTAGGGGTGAGCATCCTGCTGCTCCATCTGCAGCATTTCAAGTAGTTGCTCTTATATCCATGCATACAGCTGCAGCCTGCACAGAGGGACAGTGGCGTGTCCTGAAACCATCACAGGCTCAACAGAACCAACCCTTGGGCGTCAGCTCACTCAGCAAATGCACTTCTGGAGCCTCCAAGTATCTTGAAATCGAGCACAGTAAATTATTAGCAATACCGCTAATCGCTTCAACTGGGAATTTAATTCTGTACAGAGCAGAGACAATTGCATTTTCACCAGGCAGCTCTGGCCACACTTGTTACCAGTTACTGTTTGGAAACAGTTTTCAGCACTGAGGTGTGCTGGCAGCTAAGAGGCAGGGCAGGGCACCACAGAGGCTAAGGAGAGGAAACGTGATTCAGAAACTTAAATAGATGCAGAAACTGGGACTGGAGAGGTGCAAGAAATGGTAATTCAGTTTAAAAGAGGGGACTCCAGCCATCAGGGCCATTGGGAAAGGAAGGGGATGACCAGCTCTGAGCTGCATTTAGGGACAGCACTGTCCCCGAGCTGCAGCAGTGGTGTAGATGGGATCAAAGCCCCCCCATCCCTAAAACTACCCAGCAGGGCTGCAGCCCCACTCAGCACAGAATTCCTGACTCTCACAGGATGGTGGCATCTCCACAAGAGTCTGACTGAAAACCAGCAAGATTTGCTCACTGGAGAGCTAGCAGCTCTGCAATGGCACTGAAGAATGTGGGAGCATGCAAAGCCATGCAGCACCTTTGGGACACAGCTGCTTGTGCAGCAACATATGCTCTGCTGCGTGGTATTTTATTAGCAAAATTAACCAACTCAAATCCACTTACGAGAAACACTGCAAATAGCAATGTTTGAGGAGGTGAGTTGGCTATAGAGCAGCCATTCTGAATACACAGCATCACAGAAAGCTTCACTGCCACAGCAAAGCCTCCTGTAAATCTTGGAATACTTTGAGAAGAAAGTACTTCAGGGAAAAAAAAAATGCCGGAAAATGCATTTTTGGGGTGTGTGTGTGAGGAGCAGGACAGGAACGCAAGGGCTGGGTCTGAGATCCCAGACCTCCCACCACACAACACAGGTGCTGGAGCTGACAGCAAGCTCCCTGCTGGGCCATCCTGCCCTGAGAACTTGCAAATCTGAGCTTAAAAAATCCAGCTAGAAATGCTCAACAGCTCCCATATGCCAGATGTGAAGGATGTTTGTTACACACTGAACTACTTCTCTGCACGTTGCCCTCCTGACACAGTTCTATCAGCAGACAGAATGCCACGTTTGGGGGCAGGAGTCTGCAAAACTCACAGCACTGCTTGTGGTGCAGGTAGGCAGCTGGAGGGGAAAGCCCTGGGCCCACCAGTCAGGTTGCTGATACTTTGTATTTTTGGATACTGGTCAATAGGTGCTACTTTGTGCCACTGACCACAGAGCGCCAGCAGCAGCACGCAGGGATGCACACTTGCAACGAGAACAGTGATGACGACAACAAAAATGTTGATGATGTTAATGATGATGATTTTGATGACACACAGTCCACCAAGCAGCTTGCCAGCCCAGGTCTCTGGTGAAATTTGTCTGTGCTGTGCAAACTTCTGTTGCAGCAGGATGAGCCTTTCCTCTCCGAAGTGCCACCACTTGTGTTAATTAAATTTGAAGAGTCAGGAAAATGGTAATTGCAACAACACGCTTTGAGAACATGATGAAAAAAAAAAAAAAAAAAACGTGCTTGCAGCAAAACCATTTATCTGCTTTCCAGGTAACCTTCAAAGAGCCACATCAAGATTAAGAACAGAAAACATTTCTGAAATGCTGCCTTTCCAGACAAACCACTGTTCCTGTGTTTCACTTTCACTCCACCATTCCCTGACCAGCTCTCCTCCTGCCTCCTGAGGGCTGCCATGTGCTGTCATCATCACCAGCTTTCAGGCAGCCACACGCACTGGCAGAGAATCCAGCCCTCCTCCCCACAGTGCTGCCGTTGTGCTGATGCCAGCCAGCTTGGGCTCATTTTGCTGATAAGAATTACAGAAAAAAAAAAAAAACCTACAAAAGGCGTAAATCAGCAGTGCAGGAGGAAGGCTGGTTCCAGACCCCGTGTCAGCACAGCTCTCTTGCTGGTGCACAGCCTCACCCATTGAGCACATTTTCCAGTCTCACAGCACCACAGCTGCAGTGAAGATGTTTATTTGCACTGCAGTGGCACCACAAACTCCAGGTCTGTGCTGGGATCCAATTATGTCAAGTGCTTGCTGATCTAACAAGGCAGTGTGAAGGCGGGTGTGAGCCAGTGGCTGCAGGTCCCCAGGCCCCCCTCCTACTCCTCACACCCCAGGGCCTTTGTGGAGCTGCTGCTGGGGACAGATCCCACACCCAGACACATGCTGTGCTCCCTTCCAGCTCTGCAGGTTCCCATGAGCCATTATCAGCTAGGAGAAGGGGGGGGGGGGGGGGGGGGGGGGGGGGGGGGGGAGCAGGAGAGAACCCTCAAAAGTAATTGAGAAAAATCTCAATCTTCTAACTGTTTTTAAACCTGCTTTTGTTTTGTTTGCTTATGCTATGAAATCCTTTCTCCACGTAAGCATGTTCTGCATCACTTGCTCTAGGAAATGTCAGTGACTGCATCTGTTGGAGAGCATGCTGCAGAGATATACTTTACAGTGAGAAGTACTATTGGAAGTGGGCACCAGTATCAACAGCTTCTCCTGCTGTTGCTAAGGGTTAAGGACAAGGTAGGACCATCTTTGGATATGCCAACATCCCAACACATCTGTAGACCAGGATGTTATCTAACAAATAGCACAGCTTTCAGATCCTTCTCTCTCCCATTTAGAGGTGAGGATGCGGCATTGGACCACGTCAAAGACCTTGAACAAGTACAGGTAAATGACATCAATTATGCCTCCTTTGTCCACCACTAGCGCTTCATCATAGAAGACTCCAGATTGGTCAGGCATATCTAGGACAGAGGTGAAGAGGAAATTCTTTGCTCAGAAGGCAGTGAGGCCTCGGAACTGCTGCCCAGACCTGCCCCATCCCTGGAGAAGCCCAAAGCCATGCACCGGCCCTGGGCAACCTGAGCTGGGGGATGGCACCCAACCATAAGCAAAACTGGAGAGGATATAAGGGCTCTTCCAACCCAACCATTACAGGATTCTGCAATACTAAAGAGGGGGAAAACTCCCTTTCTGCAACACTCACATCTGCAAAGGGCAGGAATACTCATTGGGATGTCCCTGTCAGCAGTCTTCTTGCCCTAAATGCAACAGCTCAGCACTGGCCATGTTAGGCTGAGCTGCCTCTTGCTCACACCGCTGCATTTCAGTCCCTTCTGGCTGTTGTCAATACACTCAGGGAGACTACACCAGCTACAGTGATTCAGGATTAGTACAAATGCACAATACCTGGGCCTTTGGGTGCAGCTCAGCACAGATGCTGGGAGGTGCAGGAGCCCCAGCAGTGCCCAGAGACAACAGACACACTTGGAGGTATAAAAACAACAATTAACACAGAGACTTGAATCTAGAACTAACATTCTAAAAGAAAAACAACTAGGGTGAAAAGACATCTTCAAAACAAAAGTACTTTACAAAGCACTAAGCATGGCCACCTTGCTTTCTGTAATTATTTGCAAGTTTATAGCTCCACTTTCAGATTTGGAGCTCAGCTCTCCTTCAGTGCTTAATGACATAATTCTAAGCTCCAAAAAACTGGCAGAAAATAGGTATTAATGACTTCTCTCTTCTTCAGTTCACAAATACTCAAAGAGGCAGAAAGTTGGTTTTATAGCTGCCGTTCTATATTGTTTCCCCATTGTAAACGGCCATGCACCCATGTTAACTTAGAACCAGGGGCACACCATGGCTGGTACCATGCTAAGGAGTATGGCTGGGCTGTAGGTGTGCAGCACCCAGTCCTGTGCTGTTGGCTGCAATGGCATCACCACAAGCTGGGTCAAAGTACAGATGGGGGAATACTGTGAGACTGGCTTAACCTCTGCTGCACAAGCAGTGCAGTGCAGGGTCTGTGTGGTAGGACAAGGGAAATGGTTTCAAACAAAAAAAGAGGAGATTTAGATTGGATATAAAGAAGAAGTTCTTTATGCTAAGGGTATTGAGACATTGGCACAGAGTGACCAGAGAGGCGGCAGTGCCCCATTCCTGCAGATACCCAAGGTCAGGGATGGGGCTCTGAGCACCTGGCGGAGCTGTGGGTGTCCTTGTTCATTGCAGATGGCCTTCAAAGGGCCCTTCCAACTTAAATGGCTCTATGATGCTATGATTCTAAAAGGCAGCAGGTGAGACAGCTGGTCATGGTGGGCAAGGACCACACAAGGACAGCGTGCTGGAGGTGCTTTCCTCTGCACAACCTCCTGCAACATTGACTTTTCCTATTAAGAGCCACGACGCACAGTGGTGAAGCTGCTCCCGGGAGGCTTTCAGCTATTCTGGGCTGAGCGGAAGGAACAGCGCTGTCAGAGCACGGAATGAGGGATAAAGGAGCTAAAAAGAGAACAGTGGTGACTTCACCCGCGTCTGCTGAACGTGTTAATGCTCATCTTACAGAAGTGTTTGTTTTCCTTTCATGACGGTCATTAAGTCTGACTTTCAAAGTTAGTGCCTTAGAGAGATAAGTATAAGAAGAATGAAATCAAATTCAACATAATCAAATATCTGGAACTCAGGCAAATGGTATTCAGCAAAGACAGATGAAATCCATAGTTATTGGATTTTACAGGCTTGACACATGCAGAAGTTTGAAACCCTTGGCACACATGGACATCTCCTTGTGAAGCACCCAGCAGCGGTGCAGCCCTGACCCAGTAGCACTGCTCATCCCCACCCTTCCACACTGTGTTCCACCACCGCAGTCCCAACACCACAGTGCTGCCCATGACCTCTGGGTCACAGCCCTAGGGTATAAGTTGCGAAAATTGGAGACAGTGGGTCAAGTAAATCCTTTACAAGAGGGATTTGGGATCAGAATCTGTTCAGTTAAAAGGAAGAACAATTATTTACTTTTCAACAGCCTGAAGACCTGCTGTACCAAGCCCGCTCTGAACAACAAACACTCACATAGCCAATGTCTAGCCATAATCCCTATCAAAATAGCTTGCCAATGGCTGGCTGTGGTGACACCAGAGCCCTGAGGTCCACAGGGACAGGTCCAGCAGCAAGCACTGCCACAGCCCTGTGCAGGATACAGAGGCACCCACGTGGCAGAGAGATGGCAGCAGGCTGGGTCAGCATCTTTCTCGCAGGCTGGGTTGCTAGCAGCGTTTATAGCCTTGTGTGGGAGGAACCCACTCCAGCAGTCTGCATTGCTACAGGGATGTCCCAGTGCTGCCCAGGGGCAAGCAGCAGCCACCAGGCAACTTGGTGCCCTGGAACAGCCCCCAGGCAGGTCCCCCACTCACCTTAGGAGGGGTGAACCCCTTTCACACAGCTGCCTGCTCAGCAGCAGCTTTCAAGAGCCATCTCCTTCCTGCTGCATCCTGCTGATTTTCCCCTATTTTATGTAAATCAGACAAACGAAAGGCTTCAGTTGAAGATGGTGGGTTTGCCACCACCAGGACAACCCTCCTTCCCTCGAGGTTACCTCTGTGCAGACAACTACACAGGGACTGGGGGTTGCCCAAAAGCACACTCCAGTCCCAGAGCCACGGAGTAAGGCAGCCAAATCCCAGCCAGGAACCTCCGCTAAGCCTTGAGAACATCCAACTCCTGAGACCAGCCTTGCAGGACATCTCTGAACAGAGTTCAAGTTTTGTTTCCATGCCATGCTACCTACACAGGTACCTGCCACATTTTGGGGACAAAAACACAGGTGGAAATACCCACACCTCCCTACCAACCTTGGCTGTCAAAGCACACACTGGGGGCAATCAAGCATTTCCCACTATGTTCTTGCTCACATTTCCTCTCAGTGCCCCACAAGGAGAAGTGGAGCACACCTGGGAACACCTGTGTTCATAGAAATTTAAACATGATTTTTCTCTTAGTGCAAATGCAACTTGATACTTTCGGAAATACTTCAGCTGGTCACAAGTCACTCTGGGGAAGCGCTAACATTTTCAACCCTAATCTATTTTCCCCATCTGGACATAACAGATGTGTCCAGTTTCTAATTCTTTACAGTTATTTTATGCTATTCAGACAACTCGGTGATGTTCTACAGCACTTGTGACAAGCTACAGTGTACGCATCAGTGGAATTCTGAGGCCCTTTGCATGATTTCTGGATATCAGCAAGAGGAAAGTGGGTACAAGGGCACCTCTCCCTGTGTTCTCCCCATCCAATCCCTCCCCAGTCAGGTTCCCAGAGCTCTCCTTTGCATAAGGCTGTTCCTTGAAACAGAAGACTGGGAAGGAGAAAAAAAAAAAAAAAAACAATCAATCCCACCAGAATAAATGCTGTTCTTGTATGAAGATGAGCAGAACAACAAGCAGACACCCTGTAAGTCACAGAATGGAGAAACAGGGATATTTGCATCTCCATAACACAAGGTAGATAAGAATTCTCATGTCATCAGAAATAAGGAAATGCAGACACTCCAGGTTGAGGTTGGTTTGCTAACAACATATTCTCATACTCCAATGCAGTATAAGCAGGCAGACACTTCCCCAGATAAATTATATTCAATTACAGTTGGTGAAATCCAACTGAAGCAGGATGCAGTCCACAACACAACTCCTGCTTTGCAGGCTGGGACCTCATTTTCCTCTTTCTGTAATTACAAATAAATCCCTTCCTAAAAGGCTGCCAGCTTGGGGTTTGCTCTCCATTTTTAATCATCCTTCTAATCTTCCCAAGCACCTTGGAGCCTCCCTGGTACAGGCTGCCCAAGCTGCTACTTGCACGGCATACATTCAGTGCTCAGAGGGCAGATGTGATCCAGAGGTGGGAAATCAGGGGTGGAACCAGATGACCTCTAGGGTCCTTTCTGACCCAAACCATCCTAGCATTCCACGAAGGCAGAGACTTACACACACCTGCTGCACTAACAGACCAGCAGCACTATCCTCAGGGCAAGGCAAGAACAAGACAGCAGGTGGCAGAGTCAGGGAACCTGCACCAAAGCACCAGTGTATAAATAGAACAGATGCTCCCCATCACCCCCAAAAAGCCCTTGAGAGCCAGGCCAGAAATGCTCCTGCAGGCTTTCTTCCTTCCACTGCTATAACACAGAGCAAGCCATAGTGAGCAGCTGCTGGAGGCAGTGTGGCATGAGGAGCACCAACACATCCAGACTTCCCCCTAGGTACAGAGCAGGGAACTTCCTGATACACATCCAAGTAGGAGAGTGGCCAGAATCATAGAATCCTTCAGGTTGGAAAAGACCACTAAGATTATCAAGTCCAATTATCAAATGACAACAGGCTGTAGAGCCTTACTGGGGCAGCAGGAGCTGACAGAGACCTGCAGGGACAAAAAGAACATTCCATGGCAGGCACACAGGTGGCAGTTTGGTCTCATGGGGCTCTACCAGTCCCTGGACCTGCCGACCTGCCCACTGCAAAGCAGATATCCTCTGACCAAGGAGGGAAGCCACTTCTTAAGCTTACCAGTAAAATCCCTAAGAGTTGCAAGCCAGATCTGCTTCGGTTACAATACTGAGCCCAGCCTTACAGCCATTTAGCATTGATGCTTCAGGGCTACACAGATTTAGCAAAACATTTCCCAGGAGGCTGTCAAATCCTCTCTTCTTGGAGTTTCTGAAAACAAAATGCAGTTTGCTTATAAATTTGTGATGCAATGGAATTACAAAACAGTCAGCTGGAGGGGTGGGAGACACTGCCTGATATCTTTCCTCTTAACGTAACCACACCCATGACTCAATGCTATGCTGCTCCAAGCAAATGCAGCACACACAGAGGGTTGTTGTCAGTGGCTGTATGTCCAGGTGGAAGCTGGTGATGAGCAGGGTCCCTTAGGAGTCTGCCTTGGGACTGATACTCCTTAACACCTTTATCAATGATACAGACAGTAGGATCAAGCGTACCTTCAGCAGACTGCAGACAATACCAAGCAGAGTGGTGCAGTCAACACAGCAGAAGAAAGGGATGCCATGCAGAGGGACCTTGACAAACTCAAAAGTTGTGCCCATGTAAACCTAATAAGGTTCAACAAAGCCAAGTGCAAGGTGTTGCACCTGGGTCAGTGCAATCCCAGCTACGTGTACAGAATGGGAAAAGAACTCCTTGAGAGCTGCCTCAGGGAGGACCTGGTGGTCCTGGTGAGCAAAAAGCTGGAGATGAGCCAGCAGTGTGCACTTGCAGCCTGGAAGGCCAACTATATCCTGGGCATAGATAATTATTGCCAGCAAGCCAGAAACCCATGTACTTGTATCCTTATAAACCTGTAGGGGAATTAAAAGTCTTTGTACAACTGGAAGAAATCCCAAATACCAACGGCACTTCTGTCTGGTCTAAGGGACAAGAAGGGCCCAGGAGCTTCATTAAGGTAGCAGCTCTGAGTGCTCTCTGGGTGGGCATAATCTGAAGGGGACAATAAAACAACTTCTGGAATTATCATCTGCATCCTTTCCAATGCCCCCTGCAAAAAAGGAGATGTCAGGATTTAGTTATGACACCAGAATAATTATGCTGACAGCAATCAGAGAATAGGGAGCAATTTCAACATCCAGAAAGCTTCTGAATTAAGCGCATTATCTGAGAGCCATCAGCTTCAGCTACACTGAGTGTGTAATATGTGGTTTCTATCAGCTCCTAAAAATGCTGGGAGATGATGTGCTGGCTGCTACGAGGACATGCTGAGAGCTGGGGCTGTGCAGCCTGGAGAAGAGAAGGCTCTACAGAGACGTGAAAGAAATTTAGATTGGATATAAGGAAGATGCTGTGTGTGACAAAGAGGGGAGAGGCAGTGGTGCCCCATCCCTGCAGACACCCAAGGTCATGGGAACAGAGTCTGAGCACCTGGTGGAGCTGTGGGTGTCCCTGTTCATTGAGAGGGAGTGGGACCACAGTCTTCAAAGGATCTTTCCGACTCAAATGGTTCTATCATTCTATAATCCTGAGCCTGACAGAGGTAAAGACTTCATAGAGTCACTTAACAGCTCAGCTGCAGGACCTCACCCACAGCAGGGCTCAAAACCCTCAGCACGCTCAGAGGAGCACAAAATAAAAAAGCTTAAGGCTTCCAAATATTTAATACTGGCACATGACAACTTTCAATCCAAAACATTTTTCTAATCATCAATGAAGGATTCCATCAAAAAATCCAGAGTTTCCTCCCTGCCTGCCGCATTCCATGGAACTAGAAGGATATTGCCCCAAATTCCCAACTGCCTTTGAGAATGTCTTTCAGCAGCAAAAATTTTTCCTCCAAAAATGACAATGAGTCTGGAGGTGACCAACAGACATGGAACAGGAGAGCAAGGCAAAGGATCTTTCCTCCAGCATCCAGAGGCTGATCCAAATGTGAGGCACCCCGTTAGCACACAGCTCTCCACTCCCACCAGCTCCCTGCCAGGACGTGCAAGGCACACCATGAGCCAGCCCTGTTGGAGGCACATGGGGAAGGAGCACTGTGGTCACAGCAGCTGGGCAGCCACCATCCAGCCTTGCCACATGTCACACACTGACAAAGACAGAGTTGCTTTGCCACTTCAGATTAACAAAGTCATCAGATTCTGTTAGGATACCATCAGAAATGTCTCACTTTAATTAGAGGCAGGATCGCCACTGTTAAACTAAACAAAATGACTTCCTTCTTCCTGGAGATGCTTCACTGAAAGAAATCCCTGGCTGCAGCACCCAGGGCACATCCCTGCTACTGCAGCACTGACCTCAGCGTTTCTGTAAATGTCCAACACTGACAGTTTGTCACTTAGCACATTTTATATGAAAATACAGGAGGAAATACACAAAATACAGCGGAGAACATTGCACCTCCATGTAGGTACACTGTACCAATAAGCCTAGTGCCACTGTCAGGTTTTATTAAAAAGCTTCTGGAAGAAAGGCTTTGATTACAGCTGCCTGTTCCCTTGCAGGTGTGGGGTGAGGGACCAAAACATCCTCAGGCATCAGGCTGTGCCTCAGACCTTGTTTTTCTGTGCCCAGCTAAGCAGCACTCTATCAGAGGATGCTGTTGAAAACTTTTACAGGTGCTGCACTGCAAAGAGAGAGCAGAGGAAAAACGACATTTTTCTACAGGGAAATGCACTGCAGTCCCCACAGGGAGCAGCTGCTGCCATCACTCTCAGGTTCCTCCATGCCAGTAGTGATGGTGTTCAGCTTGTGGCAGTGAAAGATGTCTCCAGAGTGTCCCAAGTGCAGTGCTGCACCTGAAGGCAACGCATGGCAGCAGTTTGCTGTATTATTTTAAGCAAGACCAAAACCTGCTCGATGCCACCCACTTAGTGAAGCTCAGGCTCCTGGGCGCTGCTTCCCAAAGCCTGCACAGTCAGCCTAAACAATCCTCCTGGGAAGAGGCTTCCTAATTCACCTTAGTGACAGCCAAAGTGCCAGGTAAGAAATGCAATACATAAGGAAGAAATTTTGCTGCAATTTGCTCCAGGGCTCAGCCTGAACAGAGCAGAGCGCATTGGATCTCTGTGATTCCCCCAGCACCATTCCCAGCACACACACAGGGACCAGCTCACAGGACTCAGGTTGTACCCAGCACAGCACCAGCGGGACTCACTCCTTCCACCTCTTTATCTTACCAGATCCATTTCCACCTCACTGCTGTGTGGAGCCACGAGTTACACTCAGTGATCCTTACAGATCCCTTCCAACTTAGGATATTCTACGATTCTAATTCAAGAGGGGAAAACATATATGTTGCTTTTACATCACCAACTCCCCAATTCTGGACTACTATAGAAGAAAAATTTGAGTGGTTCTGCTAAAGCAGTACTCCTTAACTTATAGTGCTCTCCTCTGATGCACTTTCTGATGTCCTTCTGGTGATGTCTTTCTGATTCAGTGAAATAATTTAGTTTCACATCTCTGCAAAGGGCTGAGCCAAAACCCAGCCGCTCCTCTAACCCTGTTGCAAACCCTACAAACCCACCACAAACCCCTGAGCCTCTGCTGTCCCCAAAGGTCCCAATGCATGTTGTGTTGTCCCCCTGTCACCACAGTAGTCTCACTGCCTGCACACCCTGTCTGCAGCTGCACAGAGACAAAGTGTTCTGACCCAGCAGGAAGAGGAACCCATGGGCAGCAGGGAGGGAACACACAGCCTAATGCTGCGGTGTGGTCAGTTCTTCAGATGGGGCTACTCAGAAAAGTTAAACTTTTTTTTTTTTAAACTCTAAAAGCAATGCAACAATAAAGACTTGATAAAACCTTGAACTCTCTCTGGTATGTTTTACTTGCTTTCTTGACCTTCTAATGGGTCATCTTCACTGGGGTGCACGCAAGTCATCTTGAAAGGGCTCTCTCCAAAGTTGTACCAAGCTGTTTTCATCCACCCTCTCTCGCCCATAAAGCAGGACTATTTCTGGCCACAAGCACTGTGAGACTGCCAAAAGCATTAATCTAAATCACCACCATACCTTCCAACTGCAAGCCACCATAAATATTTTGTTTATTTATACAGAATTATTCATTCATTTGATTTTGCAATTCAAAGCTCAGCAAACCTCTCCCCTTCTCTTCCCTGCACCACCGACATTTTGGCAGTGGGAAGCACCAAGGCTGGGGGGGCAACAGGCCAGAACACTACTGCAATGGGCACAAGCACTTAGCTGCAGCTAAAATACTCAAGTTAGAACACCTAAAAAAGAAAATTAAAATTTAAAAAAATCAGGCATTTTTATTTTTCCTCTAGGAAATGTCCAGGGAAGCAGAGTTGAGTTTTTCCCTGTGCTAAGGCCCTTCCTGCAAGTTCAAGCCAGTATTTCCCCCTGGTAACTAGAGATGGGATGAGAGGTGATGGACTCACATTGTGCCAGGAGAGAGTCAGGTGGCGTGTTAGGAGGAACCTCTTCTCCAAAGAAGAGTGAGCACAGCTACCCAGAGGGTGGAAGGGTCACCATCCCTGGGGCTGTTCCAGAGCCACAGGGATGTGGCACTGAGGGATGTGGGCAGTGGGATCTGCAGAGCCAACACTGTGTGGTCCTCTCCTGCCTTCACAAGACAGCTGACACTGACTTCTAGCATGGTGCTAGCTAGTGAATATAAGAGCAAATAAGATACCTTCATTTTTCATGGCCAGGTTAAAACGCAGGAAATAAGATGCTGGAAGAAATATGCTTTGCCTTGCACAGCAGGCAGATTGGATGCAGAAATCACTGGGTGAATGATTACAGGACCATGAGGTGTCACCTCTACTGTCACTTCTTTGCTGCTGCCTCAGTTGGGTGCTGGCGTGAATTTCATGGACAGGAGCTGGATCTTTAGGCTTGTCCCAGCTCCCATGACAGTCCTGGCTGGGTCCCTTCAGAGTGCAACAGCGAGCACCGAGGTGCTGGAGTCGGACTTGAGGAACCTATGTGAAGCACACTGCCAGCCTGGCACTAATTACCATGCTCCATGCTTAAATCATCGGCTTTTCTCATTTGGCTTTCAGTGCAAAATTACTGTTATTTTAATAGGAACAGAAAGTACCCAGCACATTTCTGCATAAATCCCAGCCTGAAAGCAGCACCGAGGCAGGGGGACTGCACACCTCCACCTGCACCAGGGGCACCCAAACCCCCCCCGGAGTTGAGATATGTGAGGTTCATGGCAGCAGGTGGGTTCCAAGAGCAGGAACCAGCACAGTTCTCCCCCAGCTGGACAACCTGCCAGGGGGCCAGCTCCCCATCCCAACAGCATCACCCCACAGCAGGCACAATCAGCTTTCCCAATAAAAAGAGTTCCTTATTTTCTCCAAAAGGTTAAAAATACTAGAACATAAATTTTGGGCATTTCATGAATAAACTGTGCTTTTTCCCCTCCAGTTCCTCAGTCTGTCTCCATAGTTACCAAGACTGGCTGGGCTGCCTCTGCCAGCTAATTGATTTTCAGGAGGAACTGATTAACGAAGAGAAGCAGTCGCCCCATTTTGCAGGGCAGCTCCTTGCAGCAGCCTCTGCCTTTGGGTTTGGTTGGCATGCTGGGGATGGGTTGGCGGTTGGACTTCATGATCTTAGAGCTCATTTCCAACCTTAATGATTCTATGATGCTACAATTCTCCCCAGAGCTGGGTCTGCAGCATGAGAGCTGCGGCACAGCACAAATCCACAAATCCAGCAGGGAGTGACAAAATAGATGTGCACCCTTAACTGGGGATGGCTACTGCATTTATCAGAGAATTATGTACTGTAGAAAAAAACCTGGACTGGTGCCAGGTGCTTTCCATTAAGCTGGCATGCTCTCCTCTTTGAGCTGAATTGCATTCCTGGAAAGCAGACACCTGGGTGGCACAGCAGCCAGCAGGGAGGAAGCTGCTCACTCAAGTTGCTCGCCAGGAGCTCAGGGACAGGTACAGAGGGACAGAGATACGCCCATGGTTTTTAAGTGCAGGCTACTGGATAATGCCTCTGCTGGGCACCACCAGTCTAGAGCTAGAGATTGCACTGCGACACCACTACAATGCTGGAAATGCAATTTTCTACATTTGGTGGTTGCTGCAACGTATGTATGTGCCAGCAGCAAAAGAAGCCCTCAGGGTAAGAGTAATGACAAGCAAGAGCTGCCTGCTGTGCATGGGATGCAGCACAGCTCCTGCATGCATTTCTCTTGTTTGCGATGGCTCCTTCCTTTGATTTGTCTTTCCTGCTGCACCCTCAGTGGTTGGGCTCCCTGGAGCTGCACTCTCTGTACCCAGCAGGATAGGGGGCAGCAGCCATGACACAGTTCTCACCTGCAGCCAGGATCCTGGGAAGCAGTACATCAAGGCATGCTTCGACTTCATGGGTGAGCAGAGGGCATGGGAAAAGCCCACCCCCATAAAACAAATAAGTAGTCTTAAGAGTAGCAAAGTACCAGCCCATGGCACTTTCAAGGATGTATTTCTAGAACTCCACGCAGGTACTTTTTGCACATGTAAAGATTAAACCCCAACCCATGCAACATCAGGCCTGTGCTGGCCCATAGCTCACTGCAGAAGCACAGTATTGTGCTCATATTTTGCTGACCATGGAAGAGGCCAACCCCAGGGTTCATTCATCTCCTGAAGAGGTTGGGAGTAACCAAAAGGAGCCGAAAGCACTCTGCCCGCAGAAGACATTTCACAAGCACACACCTATGCAGCTGCTATACAAACACTATTCAGTGAGGCAATTCTTTTCTCAGCTTAAAGCAGGAGTGACGTAGCAAATGGCCTGTATGGAGGTGAGCGGCGCTACTGGAGGTACTGGGTGTGCATGCACATCTAAGGTGACTACTGTCCACACATTGGCAACTATCAGTAGTGTTTGTTAAGGCAAGGGAAAATACAGTTACCTTTGGTCTCCTTCCCAGATTGCTTTAGTGTTACTGGGTAACATGATTCAGATCAATCAGAATAAAAGATGAAGGAGCTCTGTCTTGCTGCAGTGTGCACAGCTGAGAAGTGAGCAGCTAGCTTGAAGAAACAGACACAGCATTATTTATGACACATCCTCAGTGCTATTTCAGTGATTAAATAATTGGGAAGAGATTAAAAAAAAAATCACTCTAAATGAGCTGAATTCTTAAATGCTCTCTTCTCCCCTACCTAAGGGTAGCATGGTGACAGCCTTAAAAAGAGAAGATCATATCCATTGTGCCCAGCCTCATCCACAAGAGCAATGGGGGTTATTCCCCACTCTGCTCTTTTGCTTGCTATTTCCACATTATATTTCATCTAGGAGCAATAGCTGCCAAGTGACATGCTTGCATGGAGATCTATCAAATTGCCACTGTCCATTGAGTCAAACAGGTAAAAAAAAATCCCTGTGGAGGTGCCTTGACACAGCCCGTGCTATTTGCTAACGAATTTCCTCCTATTTAGAGGAGACTTACTGAACAAATTGCTTTAAATGGCTGCAATAGGGTAGCAGGGAATTTGTGGGAGGGATGAGAATGGGGAAGCAGCTGTGAAAATAGAAATGTCAGACAGGCCAGAGCTAAAGGAAGGTAAAAGCACTGGCTCATAAATGAGACCATTGTGCTGCTGCAAGGCGCGCTGCAGAGCATTAGTGCACCTTGGTCAAAACAGATGCTGCTTTGAGATTGGGAAACAGTGTTAAGCTTTTCTAAGTGTTTATACTAGAGGTCAGTCTCACTACAGGACAAGTTTGGATGTGCTAGAGAAATCCCAGAGCGCATCTGAGTGATGGCCATGCAGAGGTGCCCATGGTCAGTCTGGAGACAGCAGCATAAATAGAATCACTGAATCACTGAGGTTGAAAAAGACCTCCAAGCTCCTCAAGCCCAGCCCCCCTCCCTCCACCTCGTGCTCATCCCTCAGTGCCACATACCCACAATTCTGGAACACCTCCAAGGACGGTGACCCCACCGCTCCCTGGGCAGCCTGCACCAGTGGCACTCTTTTAGAGAAGGCATTTCCCACAGCACCCAGCCTGCCCCTGCCCTGGCACAGCATGAGGCCATCACCTCTCATCTAAAGCCCATTCCCTGGGAGCAGTGGCTGACAACCCCACCCCAACCCCAGCCTCCTATCAGGAGCTGCAGGGAGTGACGAGGTCTCCCCTGAACCTCCTCTGCTCCAGCATAAAATAGCCATACAAAGCAAAACAGCTGAAGGGTGACAGCCATTCTCTGCCCCTTTCTCCTGTCTAACACCGATCAAGTTTAGCAGTAAAACTCCATGGATATAGCAGAGAGGAGCAATCCACAGGCAAATCCATTAAAAAAAAATGAATAAAGTAGTTTAAAACCCCTGGTTCTATGAGTGAGTCCAGGCTGGTAGCACAGAGCTGGGCCTCGTCAAAAAATCAAGACAGCTGCTTTCATCACATCCTCCTCTTTATGTTTTTTGCTTGTGCACACATTTTGCCACTTTGGGTCCCATTGTTTTGTGTTTTCACATGTTTCAGCTGACAAAGTGCTGAGAGCTGCTCTGGCACTGGGACCAGCATCCTTCTATGCAATATGGTCTTAAAAATGAGTGCCTTTTGTCCCTCTCCTTTAAACACACACTGTATACCAGTTTTCGAGGTTTGTAAAGGCAGCAGCAATTTCCTGCTCAGTGGCTAATTTTGCGCCAGTCGTAATGATTCATCAAATGGGCGAGTGGCTGCGGCTGGCAGAAGAGCTGCTCTCCACAGCAAACCTGGAATTTTCAAAAGCAAACTTCCCATTTCTTGAACAACACTCCCTGGTACTTCAACATTCCATTAAGTTTCATTTTTTTTTTTGTAAAAAAAAAAGAGGTTTAAATACCAGTTACCCAAAAAGCCAGAACATCCCATAGCGACAGACAGAACAGCACGTTTCTGGTGGAAATTGCTGACTTCCAACACCCATCAGTGAGATGGGGCTTCTGGAGGGGTTTGGGGCCTCCAGATCGTGTTGTTAGCAGATTATTAATGAAAAAATACTGGACTGCAACCAAGCACTCCCCAGAGCATCACTGTACAGTGTGCCCCATCCCCTGAGCCACGTCACTGCTCACGTACCATGCAGTACAAACCCACAGTTCCAATAGTTTTCCCAGAATAAGACCTTTTGGAACTCATCCAAACATCAGTTTTTGCCGTATCTGCTCAAACTGAGATCAGAAAAGGGAATACGGGAAGGAATTTTCACCTAACTGTAGCTGTTGATGTTCATCTGTTTCTCACTCAAGCACATAAGGGAAATAGTTAACACTCCAAAAGCTTTACGGTATTTACTAGTTCCACTGAACTGCAGGACACGTGGGCCAGTGCATGTAGTGCTGCCTCAATTTTAGGGTGAAGCCTCTCTCCATGTCCCACCTCTGGCAGCTCGTTGCACTCACTCTGACACATGGTAGCTGAATGATGGTTTCCTGGTCATATTTGAGGTAAAGGTGAAAACAGTGCTTTGAGCAGAATATATCCATCTTCCTGATGGTTCCAGACACAATAGGTACATTATTTGCCACAAAGTGACTTCTACATATACCCTTCACCCCCAGAAAGCCAGACAGTCCACTTTGCTACACCATTTCCAGCTATGACTTGTAGCAGATCTACCCACTGTACTGGAAATACTTCACCTCTTGCCCACACCCCAGGAACATTAAGCATCCACGAGCCTCAGGATATGGTATTTGCACATTTCTGCTTTATCCTACTCAGAAAAGGAGATGCTACAGTTGATCTCTTCTTGCTAAATTTAAGGCAGATTCCCATGTTCTCCCTGGCAAGAAGCACAGCACCTCCACCCCTGACACACAAAGCAGCACACAGTGGGGAGCCCCCTCCCTACAGAGGTGTGCACTGCTCAGCTGCTCTCTTCACCACAAGAGCAAAAAAAAAAAAAAAAGGCACAGACAGAAAAGCTTGGCTTACAGAAAGATCTCTGAAAGTGAAAATGCAATTAATGCTACCATGGAGCTAAGCACTGGAGGAGGGGCAGTGGAGATGGGGGTGCATGGAGAAAGATGCTGTGGGGATGGGGTGCATGGTGGGATGGCCAAAGGGGATGTTAGGCAGCAGTTCTTCCAGGCAAGAGATGTGCAAAGATGTCTTCTAGAAAAAACTGAAACTCACTATTCTCCATGCAAAACGATGAGTCCAAGGAAGCCTAATTCTTATTTCACAGAAGATAAATACTGCTATCACAGTACTGTGATTTATTATGCATACTTCAGGTCCCGAGCATCCCTACACACAGGCAAATCTAATGCCTAGAACAGCATCGTTACTACAAGGTAAACCTATATTTGTGATGTGATAGCATCTGCTCAGCTATAGCTTTAAATTAAAAGGTTGGCATGGCAACAGATGCTCCCACGCTGCTGTGTCTGCCTCGTGCTGCCATTTTGCTCAGGATCCCTGGTGGGTTTAGGATTAACCGCCCACAGTATTTCACTTTGACTAACAAAGCTGGCTTGGGCTGAAGCACCAAACAAACAGCTGACATCACATGGACCTTCTTGTCACCTGGCTTCTCTGCCACTTCAAACCCTGTCCATCTGAATCCACACTATGCCAGGTATGCCAGGCTCCTCCTCAAGGTGCTGCCAAGCACCAGTCCCAGCACATGGCCCTGGAGTCCCCACCTTTGAGGTAAGATATTATGAAATATTTATTCCCCAAAAAAGCAATCAGACACTGGCAAAGGCTGCCCAGCGGGTGGGGGGGGGGTCACCATCCCTGGAGGTTCTCCAGAGCCATGGGAATGTGGCACTGAGGGACACGAGCAGTGGGCATAGGGATCTGAGAGGGCTTTCTGAATCTTAATGATACCACGGTTGCCACAGCACACAGAGCTGTCCACACGTCAGTGTGGGAGCAAGCAGCAAGCCATCATTCCCCATCTGCAAGCAGATCTTCAGGACTTTTACAGCATTTCCTTCATTTGGGGAGCATGCATACAGTGACATATTTCACAACGTAATTGCTCCAACTCCAGCAATGTACCAGCTGAACAAGGTAAACCAGCTCAGGTTATCCTGCATGTAACCTCTGCCCAGCTCACTCCAAATTTCCAAAGCAGAAGCTCTAATGAGATATTTTGGGTTTTTTTTCCAAAGCAAAAAGAAAATTCAGTCTGAGGATGCCGGTGGTATCTCCTGGTTTCTCAGGAATGCTTTGTATGAATGGCAGCACTTCCCACAGCTCAAGATTTTGGGTTCCAATTCACTGCTTTTTCCTGAGAAAGCATGGGACACTTCCAGTCATTTCCAGGCATAACATACACATGGGACTCACGTGACTCCTGAGGATGATCAGTCAACTCATAAGGATAGATGGAGTAAGCAGCCCTTAACAACTGTGATCTCTGTGGTCCTTCCATAAATTAATGGGCTTTTTGTTTTTGTTTGTTTTTTTTTCCCAGCACAGTAGTGGTTGCCAGTGTAAATGAGCCCTGGAGGGAGATACTCCAAGGACAAAAAAGGAGGAATGAAGAGGTTTAAAGATGAGATCCTTCATGGTCTGACCTGTTCCTGAGACATTTCCCAGCATGGTAGATCTGTTGACAGCCCCTCCCAGCACTAGTACTTGCAGCCTGGCCCATCAGTGCCATACAGATGCTGCACTGCTGGGCTTGGAGTCATTACCAAAAAGTCTTCTACAGTGAAATGCTGTATAAACTGTGAACCACTGGTTGCAATGCTGAAAGTTATAGAGGAGCTGGGGCAGAAACAAAACTTCAGTAAGATGCCTCCAAATGCATCAATAAAACCAGGAAACAAAATCAACAATTACACGGCTAATTAGGAAAATAAAATCCTCATTTAAAAATACTGCTGTCTTGTAAGGAGTGGAATTAGCAAAGAGATGTGCTGTACAGAAGACGACTGAATCACAGAGACTACTAACAGAAAAACAACATCTAGGTTCATCTTCCAGACATAGCACTGCTCAGGGTCCAAGCTATCTTCAAAGCACCACATAAGCACCAGTTCAGCTTCACACTTCATTCTTCAATTTAGCTTGTTTTAAAACCCTCTGTGCAGCACAGTTCATCCCAGAGCTCAGCCCCCTCAGGTTCTTTATCTCCCTGTAATTACCACTATATAGGTGTTTCACTCTCACCCAACCTGAGCTGGCAGGCCCACAGCTGTGCCACAGGGGCTGTGGGCTCACCTCCTAACTTCTACCAACGAGCCAAGGCAGGGCACAAAGGCTCAGTCTCAAGCTGAAGTGGTACGTAGTGCCAGTGCTGACCTCTCTTAGGAGAGGAGATTTCTCCTAATATCCAATCTGAAAAAAGTCCTTTTTGCATGCAGCTGAGCATCCTAATAAGAGCTCTTCAGCCTATGTACCACTGGTCCTGCAGGTCTGGGTGACACAGACCAATGCATCTCCAGACATCAAGAGCCACCCTGAACAAATCACAGCTCTCGCATCTGTAGCAGCTTTCAGGACCAGCAGGTGCCAACAGGCTCTCTGGTGAGGAATATCCATGTCCCTGTAGATGCCTTTACAGTAAGTCATAGGTTAAAGGCAAACATTTGCCATGGTTTAAATTCTTTTGAACATTCTTTGTTGGAAAACATTGCAGTCCCTGGGGCTGCTCTGTGGACACAGACCTCAGGGGCCAGCATTGAGCTTGGCTGGAGCTCAGCAGCTTACTGACACAAACAGATGTACTGCTCTCCTAACTCAATCCACAGTCATGCTCCTACATTTATCTACACTAAATCTCGGTAGCTGTAAAATTCAGTTCTCTCAGTCTAAACTTCAAGTTTATACTCAGTAAGTTTATTTTTTTGGGTGGTTTCTTTGGTTTTTTGTTTGTTTTTTGTTTTGATTTTTAAACTGTAGAGCCATTTGAGTTGGAAGGGTCCCTTCCAACCCGACCATGCTGTGATTCCATGAAAAGCCTCAAAGACATCAAGCAGTTCTGCTGTGAATCTTGCGTGTGCCTAAAGTATTTTTCCCTTAATTAGATTTTTCTACTGTTCAGAGGACACCAGGGGATCATTATGATCTCTGCTACAACGCAAGAAAACAAAGCTTGCAGCTCCACACTTACGTCTGAAAAATTTAAATGGAATGGTTTACAAAGCCCCAGTTTACTAAACACAACCCATGCAGTCCATGATGACAGGTTGGATGTACAGCCAAAAGAATTGGTATTCTCATATCAAACCAGTTTCAGGTGCTACAGAGCCCTGTGGAAATGCCATTGTGTGCGAGCGTCCAAGCAATGGCTTCATGGTGCTGCTGTTCTGATGCACTCAATGAGAAACCACAGAAACCCAACTGCAAGCACCAGCACAGTAAATCCACCACAAGCTGGAGGAGCAGCATACTACCTTTACCTGGAGCAAAAGTCTTAAGGTGACTGCTATTCAAGACTCATTTTTATTCTGCTTTTTGTTTTGTTGTTGTGTCGTCGTCCCCCCCCCCCCCCCCACAGGTCTCACTACATTGCTAAGCAGCCCTGCTCCCAGTACAGCCTCAGCTCCCAGCACTGCATGCTCACCTGCTGCACCCGAGCATCTCAGGGTTCCCCATTTTCTCCTCATTGCAGCATTTTGTGAAGCCCGCTCAGGCCAAGAAGGATTAACATGTACTGAACATGATCCTGCAGGTTCAAAGCAAAATGTAAAGCAGCACACAGTGCTGCAGATCAGCCCAGGGCCCCCTGCACCCCAAGGAGGGCACAGAGCAGTCACCCCCTGAGCTGTGCTTCTTCCATGGAGCTGAGCACACACCCACAGTGCCATAAGCAGTATTTGATCTGGATACCCTTCATCCTGTCCCTCTTTGCCATCTTCCACCTGAATCTGTTCTGAAATTGCTTTGATACCAAACCCACAAACAACCAATTTCAGGCCAGATGACCCCACAGTCTCCCTAAGCCAAGTGTTTTGGCAAATGTCTGGAGTGCCTTACAGCTGCAGCTTCAAAAACTTCCTTTCCTTATCAGCTTCTCTCTTGTTACACTCTAAATGCATCCATAGGAAAATGGATAAAACCCACACACAATTCTAGTAGCATGCATTTCTCACATAACATACAAAAGGGGCTTCTGTTGATTAATGCAGTGCTCTGTATGGCAGCAGGTCTCCCCTGTGTGCAGAAACCCATCCAAGACCTCTCCAGCTCTTGCTGTATTGCCTCTAGTCATGCTGAGAGTCCCATTACATTTCATTTATCTATATATAGATATATCATTGTACTCCATATTTTCTTCCAGTTGAATCTCACACTGAGGTTTGGATCTTCATGGAACTCTCACATCTCATCAAAAAGCATTTTTCCCTCTGAAAAGCAGTTTTGCAGAAAGGCTCCACCTGACTCAGCAGGTCAGCTCCCCATGTGCATTCACAGTGCTAGCTGCTGACATTAGGGACAGAAAAGTTCTTACTGACTTTTATTCCCACAAACTCTACAGTCTGTGCACAGCCAAGGCCAAAATGAGGTCTGCTGTACCCCCACAGGTTACCACTCAGTGCTCACTCCTGAAATTCAGAGCTGCCACAGAGTTTATTAATGGCTGGAGCTGCTCCAGGGGCTCAGACTGCATCTTCAGACACAGCAGTCAGGAAAACACCACCCAAGCCTCTCTCTATGCTATCACAAAGCAATTTCTCAGTCCGGAACTGCACTTCAGAGCCACTCTCCTTATCAGCACTGCTAGTCCCCAGTGTTGCCCAACATCACCACCAAGTGTAATTTCCCTCTTCTTTCCTCTTGGGCTCTTACTCATGCCAGGCATAAGTATAATACTGCTCCCACTTCCTCTCTTAAATGCTAATAAAAATGTCACATCACTCTCATAGTGGTATCAGTTCCCTTTAGTAGTGACTTGCTGGCACAGACAGGCTTCCCCACCTGGCCCTTCTGCAGAAGCCTCTGCAGTTATCACCCAGCCTCAGCCCACAGATCACAGAACACTCTCAGGGCTGGGCTGCAGCTCAGCAATTTCCTCCAGGATTCACAACCTGGGCATCTGCAGCACAGCAGCTCACTTTGAAGTCACAGGATCTCAGAACCGTTTGAGATGGAAGGACCCTTTGAAGGCCATCTGGTCCCCTCTCAACAAACAGGGACACCCACAGCTCCATAGGTGCTCAGACTCCATCCCCTTGAGTGTCCATAGGGATGGGGTACCACTGCCTCTCTGGACATCCCGTGCCAGTGCCTCACCTCCCTTAGTGTAAAGAACTTCTTCCTTATATCCCATCTAAATCTCCCCTCTTTTGGTTTGAAACTATTTCCTCACATCCTGTCACAAGGGATCACTTTTGTGGCCCTGGTACAGCTCTGGTAGCACCGTCTTTCCCTACACTAAGCAACTATTTTGCCTTATTCTTGCATATACATAGCAAGACACAATCTATTTTGAGCTCCCACATACATATAGATTCAAGCAACAGCTCTGCAAATCAAACACCACTTCAAGTACAGCAAGCATTAACTATAAAACACAGCACTGATAGCTATACAATACTGCATCATTTTAGTGGAAAATCATAACTGATTTAATTCAAAAGTGGGCTGCGCATATTAAGACTTCATATTTTATTAATAAATCAATTTAAATTCAATGTTGATTAAATAAGTTTTGTTCAGAATCACCAGGAGCTGAAAATAACATAGGACCTCCCTCTCCTTGGTGAAAACAGCAGGTACAGTTTCTCAACACAAATGGCAAGCACAGAGCACACGCCTGTTTGGAAAGGCTCTTCTCTCATGCTGCTTGATGGCTGTCACCAAAGCAGAGCTCAGCCCTTGCTACACACCAATGGCAATTGGCGTGCACTGCCTCATGGGCTGGGAAATGACTCAGGATTCAGCAGTCACCCTTAAAATGAAACCAGTCCTACAGCAAATGCTACAGGTGACTCAAATTTAACCATGTTAGTAAGTAACTGTCTACTTCATATTGTTACGGAATTAAAGTAGTTTGAATTTCCCATAGTAATCCCAGGAAGAGCCCACGTGTTACCAAGCAGCAGCCTTTCAGTAACACTCACTTATGGAGTTGTACAATTTTCCTTGGAATAACTGCTTGGAACAGTGAAACCCATTAAAATTTGTGCTCTGGTTCACAGCAAAGACAACAACACCATCCTGGGGTAATTACAGTTCAATTATTCTGTTGTTGTTGTTTTTTGTTTTGATAATGTCTTTTATTTCATAATTCTTCTCTGAGAAAACAAACTCATACCTCTATCAGCCATGCCCACCCTGACACCATGCTCAGTGCTGCCTCCAGGGGCGCAGCCAGGGCTGTGCCTCCAGGGAGTGGGACCCCAACACCCCAACCCACTGCCAGGGCTCCAACACACAGCTGTGGGCCTGGAACACACAGCACACGTGGGACCTGGGGAGTAAGCAGAGAGAAGCCCCTGCTGGGTGCATCTACCCTGGCTGGGGCACTGCCCCAGCACCCACACCTGGCACTGGGAACATATCACAGCCCTGAGCTAAGGCCAGAGATGTTGCAAGCCAGCCTATTTGATGCTGAGGAATTACAGTTTGTCACATTTTGCATGAACAAAGGTACACTTAATACCTTATGCTTAATATGCCTGCTTCTTAAGAGAAAGGAAGCCAGCTCTCAGTTTTAAGGCAATACCACAGTGCTGTAAATCTCCATTTGCACACACCTGGAAACACTGCCTGTGGGAAAATAAATATTGCTTGAATTAGCAGCACATCACATCAAGTTTAAAAAATCCAATTTCTCATCTCCCTGAAAACCTGCAGCTACAAGGATAGGATGACCAACAGGCACCATGCTGCACTATTCCATCAAATCAGAAAAACAATTCCACCAGTAAAAAGAAGGCTGTACTTCACCTACTAGTTCTCACCCAGACATCCAGCTAAGCCCTCGAGATTTATTCCTTGCCTGATAAGCAAAAGCAATACCAAATGTATAATCCAAAGCAACAGTCCCATCCTTTACATTTAATCTTCCCAGTTGGGCTCTCCACAAGCCAGCCCTCAGGTCTCTACAGCTCATCCAGTTCCTCCAGCACGATGCACAGTGCCATTCCAGACAAGCAATGGAGCTCTTAATGGATGCTTAATATGTCAAAGGCACGTATTTTTAATTAACAATGTATAGTTTGACATCACAGGTAATTCGCTACCCACACATCTGACTAATACACTGTCTCCAGACCAGCTGAAGAGATAAAACAACAATAATAAAAGCAGCTTTTATAAATCCAAGCACAAAAGAGCTTAGGACCAAAGCTGGACATAAGCACATATTATTGTCATTCCCTACAGTGGCTTTTCTCATCACTGAGGTGGCCTTTTCCCATCACATACTACAGAATAAAGAGATTTACAAAATCAAGAGCATCATAGAGCTGTTAGGCAGGGAAATCTCAGAACCTCACCAGCATGTGCACTGTATAAAATATGATGTTGACATTCTGCCAGCAAAACTGTGAGAACTCAGCCATCGCTTTGTTTTCTCTTCTCAGTTTCTGGGCTTTCTGAACAAGCATTTAAAGCAGCAAGTTAGGTAGGGATGATTCCCACTGGAAACCAGAGCTGCACAGTTATCCTTTCTCATTTGGGAGGTGCAAGAGCCATACTCAGAACAGATGTGTTGTGAGGTAAGCTGCTATGGAGCTTGGGCCATCCTCTCTGAAAGTCCCTATGGAGGGTTTGGTTTGCAGAGGTTCTGATTAAGAAGTTTACTCTTTGTGAGATCAAAGACAGGTGTGGGTTCCTGACTGGACTGTAGGGAGGATGGAGGCAGAAGCACCTCAAGCAAGCACATGGTGGACAGAGGTCCACAGCAGGCTCAGACCCAGTTGGAAGGGGGCAAGAAAAGCAATGGATAGAGTCTTTTCACTGAGAATGCAATTAAAAAGAGCCTGATAATCCATTTACCTCAATTAAATCAAGGAGGTAGGCTGGGCTCATAAACCAGCAAGTTTTCAGACTGCCAGGCTCATATCTATTTTACCCATAAAATACAATCTGTGTTGTGTTTATGCCATAATATACAGTGCCAAAATATGATGTTTCAGATAGCAATACTGTATTGAAAAGGGCATAAAAGTCAGAGGAACAGTGGCCTACATGTGCAAGCAAAAATATATCCTAGACCAGCAGGAAAGAGAAACATGTGGTCTTCAAATAATAAATCTTCATTATTCACATTCTTTTAAGTGTTATGAAGTGATCTTAAACATTCAAGTAAGCCTCAAATGACCTATGAATACAGAATTAATAGACATAATTAAGAGGCACCATGGTATGTTTATGGATGAGTTTGGGCACAGTGGAAGCAGTAAAGACAAAATCAAGCACAGAGATGTATGATGAAAAAGGTGTGAGGGGCTGAGGAAGGACAGGAACATGGCTGCCCCCACCCTCTCCCCCAGGCACTGCAGAAGCCCTGCAAGGCATCCACTGCTGAAAATGATCATAGAATCATTAAGGTCAGAAAAGAACTCTAAGATCATGAAGTCCTATCATCCAACCATCCCCACCATGTCCACTAACCACGTCCCTAAGCACCACATCATCAATGAGTAGAATTACTTTAGTGTTAGAATGAGCATTAGAGGGAATTGGACCTAAAAAACTGGATTACCTGCAATAAAGTGCAGTAGCACTGATACTCCCTGCTAAAAACACACAAAGTCCCAGATACCTGTAGTAAGTAAGAGAAGAAAAGCCCCACTTTCCAGTGATATACAAAGCAGGCTGCTGCTCTCTGCAACTTGTGCTGTAAGATAAGTGATGTTCTTTTGGTTTAATAGTCTGCAGAGCTCAATCAGAAGTGTGGGAACTCCAGCAAGGTAATATGGGTCAGTTCTCACAGCCCCCGCACCAAAACCTCTGTAGAAAGTTGAGGAAAAAAGTCCCAACAGAACTTCAGCACACAGGCAGCAGGAAGTATTTGGTTGTGACCCATAGCACCTCCTTGATGAGGCAGAAAACTGAGCTGGATGGTGTAAGGGAACAAAAGGAAAGGAGAAAAATAGCATGAAAGGGGCAGAACAGTTGAAATCCAGAGTATTTCTGTTAAATGAGGGCAGCATATTAGGAGAAATCCTCCAGGCTCAGAACTGCTTTCAGGAGCGCAGCCATAATCTACAAAGAGCCAAAGGACTCCCGGCTTTGCCTTGGCCCTAGGAGTGGATTAGTTGGGAAAAAAATCAAAACAAAAACACAAAGACCACAGCTGAGTTCTCATGGCTAAGCCAGTGTACACAGTATTGTATTTAAAGTCCTTTACGGATCAGTGGCTTCCACACAGCAACCGTGTTTGCCATAATCCTCATCTGTACGACCTCTCAGCTCTGCCTGGAGGAGGAGGAAGCTGCCTTGTCACAGACTGGCCTGTCTCTGGGCACTGAGGGCTAAGCAGCACTGAACTTCAGCAGGAACAACAAAAAAAAAAAGCATTTGCCCTTCAGAGAAAGATGGCAAAATTAAAGTCTTCATAAAGAAAGCTGGAAGCCAGAAATGGAGGTCCAAAACCAAGAGACTTCATGATTTGGAGGTAGCTAGGAAACCACACAGCATAGAGTGGCTGAGAGTGCTCAGAGGAAAGCTGAAACATCCAACATCCCAGCATAAGATCCTCAATATTCCAATCACAGCCACCTCCCAGAAGGATAGATTTTTTTCCTTCAACAGGTTGGAAAAACATACTGTTTTGGCATAAACAAGGCCGAGTAATGCTACGACAGTTACACACGGTGGAACAGAGCAGAGCAGTGCCCACAGCTGCGAATTTGGGCTCCTGCAACCATTTTCCCGAGGGAAGATGAAGCAAGAGCACAAACTAAAGCATTGCAGAGGAAAGTAACTCCAGAAGATGGAAACCCAGAGCACTTATTGATGACTGTGCTGTCACAGACACAATTTAGTGTCACGCCAGGAGTGTACAAACAGCTGACATTAACATATAGCAGAAGGTTTGACAAAGCGTTAAGGATGAAATACCTTATTAGAAAAAAAACATTCTGCAAATAACTGGTGAAGAATGACTTCTGAAAGGTTTCACATAAATAAGCTTAAAGTTGCAATTTTTCCTGCAGTGTTGTCAGTCTCACATCAGAGAACGTCAATGAATATTGACTTCATCTTTTGGAAGCTTTTGCATTTGGGGTTTTGTTGTAGCAGTAAGACATGATGGGGAAAGTAATTCTTTATCGGATTATGTTTCTCACCCTAACAAGAAGCATTCTTACTAAAAGAGAACATGGGAGCATTGTATTAATGCACTAACGTTAATAATTACTCATTTTTGTGTCATACAAGTGGGACAGAAATGGATAAATTATCTAATAAGATTTTTCTTATGACCAAATCAAGCATAAAGGTAATCTGCAGAACAAAAGACTGGCTCACTTCTGTACTGAAACATTTCACCTGATTTTATGCGCACTTCATTCTCCCGCACATCGATATGGGTTGTAGCTCTGGTTCAAGATCTGTTTATCCAACCACTGTGTTCCATCAGCCTGTTGTACCAGCTCCAAGAAGCACAAAACGTTTTTGACAGTTGAGTTTGCAGGACAAATCTCCAATACAGGAGCTTGTCATGAAACATTCCCAACCCCCAGACTGCTCCAACCCTGACCCCATTTACTTGTCTCCTCTTTCTCTTTCAGATCTGTGCTCGCCCACCTTGGGATTGCCCTATGCTGGGCTCTGCCAGAGGGACCCAGGAAAAATGAGGCTCAGAGGGTTGAACTAAAATTGGTAAGAGTTGATGTACTGAAAAAAAAAAAGAACTAGTTTTAGTTGCTACCAATATGTACACTAACTTGGCTCAGCATCAAAGTGGAAATAAGTCTAAAAGTACCTTAAGGGACCAAATACCCAGGATGCATTATTCAGAAAAACAAGGGAAGAGCAGTGCAATTCACATTAAAGATGAGCTGCCAAGTATTTAAAAAAAAAAAAAGCTTGTGTGAATTTGCTCGTGAATGGCCTTGAAAGACTGTCTGCAATGGCTTTGCTGCATTTGCTCTTTGTTTTGTCTTTAAAATCTTAGGAATGCCAATATTAGCCTACTTTTCCTACAGATTTCTTGAAGATCCCAAGGACATACTTTTAAGCCAAGCCTTAAGCAGAAATGCTGGATTTTTAGTAAAACCTTCCTTTCTCTGAAATGTTAATTAGCCACTGAAGTGGAAAATTTTAGGGGAAAAAAACAAAAAGCAGAAATTCACAATATTTTCCTCTCAACCTTTCCTTTTTAAGCACAGTTTTCACATCCTTTCTTGCTGAAGCTCTCCTCATTTTTCCAGGCTTTTTTTAAAATGGTTTTTTTTGTTTGTTTGGTTTTTTTAATCAAACACCTAAAAAGTTTAAAATGCCCTTCAGTCCCTTAAAGCCTTTTCCCAGCCACCAATGCCTGGTTTCTGACATGGTCTGGCTTATTGAGGGAGCCAGCAGAACCCTATTTGCCAGGCATTTACAGGCTAAAAAAAGTTGCAAATTCTCCACAAATAGTCACTATAAATATCCATTCTTAAAGCACATTACTCACATTGCAAGCGTATCACCAACTCTTGACTAACAGTACTACCAGACAAACTGTGAGCTTGTCCTTTTTATTACAAGGCAATTGATAACAAACCAAGTTACCCAGCTAATCATACAGCCACATCCTGAACTCACTGCGGGTCTTTCCCCTAACAGCTTTCCAGCTCTCCCTTTTTAGCAACAACCTGAACAAAAACATCACATTATGAAGAATAGATAAAAGGAAACCAAGGACTTCTGATGGCCCTTTCATCTTCTGCAGGTCTTCAAAACCCCAGTAGGGTTCCTGCCTCCACCCAGAGCACCGCACGCACAGCACTGTACTGTGAACACGTAGCAGCAGCACAGAGCTCTAGGCACCACAGGCTGGATTTGGACTTCAGGAGATCACAATCATAGAATCATTTGAGCTGGAAGGGACCTGCTGCATCAAGGAGCCACCACTCTTCAAAGGTTACCTCCCCCCAGCGAACATGGATACCCACAGCTCCATCATGTGCTCAGAGCTCCATCCAGTCTAACTTCGAGTGTCTGCAGGGATGGAAGCACACACCATCTTCCTGGGCAGCCTGTGCCTGCACCTCACTGCTGTTATTACTAAAAATACATACATAAAAGCCACCCTTTTTCCTTATATCCAGATATGAGATGCACAATGTAGAGATGCTGCACCACTCTTGAGATTCCTTAAGGTAAGCATTCTGAAAAGTTGACACCTCAAGTATGACTTATTTTCAAGAGAAGGTGGCAACTTTGGCACAGCCAAATTCTGTTAGTGAAGCTCATTGCACAGGATCACGGTCTGGTTGAGTTCGGAAGAGACCATCCAGTCCAATCTCCTTGCCTGTGAAGTGTTCCAGCTACACCTCGCCCTGGCTCTATCAGACAGCTCATGCAGTGCCAGGAAATGCTTCAGCAGCAAGGTGCACACAGCTGGCTGCAGGGGGACACATGGACAGCAGGAGCAGTGGTGTTGACATTGGAGGCACAAATGTGCACCAAATCCACTCTGGACCTCACAAAACATCCCAAGTTGGAAGAGGCCCACATGGATCATCAAGTCCAACCCCCAGCTACACACAGGATCATCCAAAATTCAAACTGTATTTCCATTTACAACTTCTTGCAACAGACACTGAAACCAGCCCCCTTTATCACCTCCAAAGCATGCAGCAGACTCTCCTTAATGCAGCACATCAAACTCCCTTTCTTTTGGAGACTCACACCTTGAGAGCAGAGCCTTCTCAGCAGCCAGTCAGACAGAGCCCAGCAGCCACAGTATCTGCTTTGCTCACATGGCACTACTTCCATATCTGTGGTCTTAATCCCACAATAAATAGGCTTTATTTTTTGCAAATAAACCCACTGCCAAGTAGTATACTATCTGGCACAGCTTTGTTTAACTGAATAATTTGCTAGGACCGAATTACTATCGCCTGTATTAAATGTTGAGATTATTGAACATGTGCTTGTTCTGAATTAATATTTTATCGCTCCCGGGCCCTGTGTGGGCTGGCTGTTCTCCTGGAGTGCTTTAGCACCATGGAAACGTTGGGAGATATTTTCTCTTAATTGCATGAATGGTTGACAGATAACAGTACAGCACCGTGGAATTAAACCCTGGTTGCTGATGAATTCTGATGAGCTGCTACGTTGTTCCTGTTGTTTTAGTTTTATTTTTAAACCTGGCAACATCTGTCCTTGTCCATTATGATTTCTGAGAACTTCAGTATCAGTGGGTACTGCATCTGTGTGACACGTGGGATGTAATTACCACGGCCACAATTCAGAGGGGAAACCTTGAAACTTGAGAGAACTCCAGTTTAGGAAGAAAAGAAAGAAGATCTCGCGAGTGAATAAAAACTTAAATTGTTTATTCTCCTTTTAATTTGTATGCTTATGGTATGGTTAATTCGCTAAATAATCCCTTGGTTCTACAGTAGTCAACAAAACACTAGTTAAGCACTTACTCACAATTATTGACAGTAAATATAGATTGCTGGCTATAAATTGACTTTTTGTATATCTCGCATTAGAATTGTTCAGTAACTTGTAGGACAAAGTCCCAGAAATCACTGAGCAGTATTATACGATTAGGCAGTTCTGCAGGCTACTTTTTAAAGTATAATTTCTGCTGCATGATTCACCATACTGTAATTGTTCAGGATGAATATTATCTTTGAGAAAATATTTAATCTGCCCATATAAGCTTCGGACACGCACCTTTCTTGCACCACTTGCTCTGCTTTATAGGGTACTGCTGAGGTATTCCATGTGCATTTACTCAGCATCACACAGCTGTTTGCTGGATAGCAAATTACAGATTTATCCCTACTACTACAAAAGACAACAACACTGTGCAAATGAGATGAGACAGTACTGAACCTAAGCACGGCAACAACCTGTTGGCATGGCACAATGACGACACTCTTGGCACTGGCAGCTGGTGGCCCAGCTCTGTGTGCCTGCAGGTGGGAACAGCATGCTCCCCAAGCACCTCCATTCAGACAGAGCAGTGCTTTTACTGTAACCTGTGGTAGGGGTTTGGGCTAGAAGCTCTCCAGAGATTCCTTCCAGTCCCTACATTTCTATGATTCTGTGATAATGAAGTCTGCGTGCTTCAGCCCTTTGCTGCCAAGCTGAGGGCCAGAGTTCAGCCTGCTCTTGGGATTGGTTGGACAAGTCCATAGCACAAGCAGAACAAGAAAGAACAATTGGGTTTGCTTTTTTCTTTATTCAATGAAATCTTGCATAACCTACAAATTATATCCCTTAAGACAAGGGATCAAACAACATATTTAGCTACAGTTTTTACCATTTTATAAGAGCAGAGTATTAAGTATTATATGGCTGAAACTGTGGGGGATCACTGCCCCCAACTAAGCATCCAAGTCCATGCTTTGGCTACAACCTGAATCCCAGTGCTGCATCAAGAAGCCACCACTCCTCAAACATTTTTTATATGCACTTTAAGCACAAACTTTTGAAGTACTTTCAAAATTCTTTCCTGGCTTTAATCAAAGCACATCACATACAGAGAAACTGAACTTTGCTATAGGTGACAGACTGACAGCCTGGAAGGGATCCACAGGTTTTAACCCACCCGGTGCACACAGCAGCAGGGAAGCAGAGCACAGGTGGTACAGGGCAGGTCTGAGAGCCAGGGATCACACTATGCCATTGCCCACCTGCTCCACTGCCTATGAGAGCTCCCAAGGAAGCAAGTTGTATTAAAAGCCATTTATCTTCATTAAAAAATATATGCCATTAGAAAGTTCTGGTAAAAACTCTAGTTTGGAGAGGTCTTAAATGAGATGGATCCAAGCCAAATTCCAGATTCCAAATGAGACATCTATGAAAAGTTGTGGAATTCCAGTTCTGTACTTGGATCTAGATCTGATTTTGTCACTGTGGCCTTTTTAAATATGCAGTGGTGAAGGCTAGAATTAACTGAGATCTTAGCTCCGAGGTGTTCCAAATCCAGGTTTGAGCTATCTGCTCTGCGCTCATCTGTGATACCATCAAAGGATGGCATTCCATGAAGCCTAAAGGGCTACATTTCCATGGAGCTTCACAAACACATACAGGTGAACCAGTCCTCTTCACAAACACACCTCAGCTCTTTCATTCTTGGGAAAGAAGGACCAAGCACAGCTTGGCTGCTGCCTGACCACAGCTCTCCAGCCTGAGATGTACATGTTGGTCTTCCCACACTCAGTTCCTGCACACTTCCCTTTGAAAATACCAAGACGACAATTACGCTTTTAAAGTCTAAATTTAGTGAAGCTGTAGCTAAATGAGGCCATGATATCAGAATACATCTGTTTATCTCAACAAAGATGTTAAGAAAAATGAGACCATTATCTATGTTTTAAAACACACTCAACTACCTTTAAAATGCTCATCTGTCAAGGAAAAAAAATCATTTTCCATGAGCTATGGTCCAAACAGAAGAGTTTGTTTTGTTTTGTTTTTTTTTTTAATCAGCCAAACAAAAAATTTCTATATGTAAGCTGTGAAAAACTTCACCATCACTTTGAAAGTGTAGAAATGAACGTAAGGACTGCACACCTTCACCTTATTGAGTATAAACCTGAATTCACCCCGTGCATGGCTTCTAATCAGCCTGAATTCAGATGACAGACTTAAAGGACTTCTGCCAACGTGTGTGCACAATCTTAATATTATTATTTGCAGGGTATTAACATTACTGAAAAATTCATGAACAAGCATAAACAGACCCTTTTGGGTGAAAAACAGCTCAGTGCAGTGACTAACCTACGTGCATGCTTAACAAACAGTGGGTAAGCAGATAGTTCTGCACACACAGAGCTGAAAATATAACTGGCAATGCAAAGCATGACTCCTTCGGTTTGCTCTTTGGCTGCAGATACGTGGGTAGCCTGGCACGTTCCCTTCAGCATCATTCAACATGAAATCAACACAATCTTCAGCACATTACTACAATACTTTTGGCATTGCTGAACGTGCCTGCATATCTAGTCTAAAATTAGAGTTGTTGGAAACGTGTTATCACGGGAAAAACAGGCAAAAAAGAAAGAGTAATAAACTAATTGTGGATGGGATTGGTTGTGTTTCCAGTTACTGAGATTGCTCAAGACGCAAGACTGCATTTGCTTAGCAGAGCTCATATAAAAAACAACTTCGACTATTTTATTACTGTTTCCAACCCACTTCAGATTAAAAAAAAAGATCATCAATAGTTTTTATATGCAAGTCCAGAGGGAAGAAAACCCACTTTCCAAAAGCAGCATTGGAACTGGAGCTAAGGCACTCTTGGGATAGAGAGATGACAACTCCTAAGTGGACCAAGGACTTAATCTCCATCTACCATAATCTGTGGTACCATCTATTCTGGACAGGATGAAAGGCATTCCTTTTGGACTGCTCTACTGTGCATAAATACTCATCAGAAGCAGCTGAAAAGAAGCCAGGGCAGGAATATCACAGACTGGCTGCACAAAGATGGGAACAACTGGATTTTGAAGGGAAGATGCATTTCAGGTATGCCTAAGGTGAGAGGAGTCAGACTTCAAAACTGGACACAAAGGTTTCTATCCACTAGGACACACCATCAGACCGGGTCCAACATGAAACAAAACTACTAGAAGTTCCCAACTCTATCACATTGGTTCCTTCATGAATCTGGCCTTCTCTTTTCAGCCTTTCTAGGTTCAATAGTTACAAGATTATTTCTAACCAAGCACAACAGAGAGGATCAAGTCTTTCTTCTCAACTCTCCCAACAGCTGCCACCAAAGGTGCAGAAGTTCTGCAATTTCTTCAGGTTCAAATTCCTCTGCTCAGTTAACAGCCCAGCAATTCTTTTGGGCTATCAAGATCTACTCTGCTGAAATGAAAAACTTATTTTTAGCCTTCTATTTAAACAAAATAACCTACTACTGCATGAAGGTCATTTTTAACAACAAGCTCTAACAATTTTAGAATAGTAGCTTGTCTTTGAGTCAGAGAATATTTGGGTTTTTTTTTAAAAAAGTTGGGTAGAAATTGAATAGTTTTAATCTGCTATAAAGGATGCCAGTTGATAATAGTGCACCGTGACCTAGAAAAATATATAAGAGACTGACATTTTTGTCCATAGCTTACAAATTAGATACAGAACTGTGAAAAAAATCTTTAACTCTGCACAACTCAAATCCTACTCACTGTAGATTATACTGTAGTATTATTATGAGTCTACTGCAGGTATGTAAGAGTTGTGTTGACTGAACACTCTTGATGTGTTGTCAGTGCACTGCACTGCCAGATCTGCAAGTGAGGATAATAACATCCCTAACCTCAGTTACAAGTGTGCCCTCTTTGTCAAATTATACTGAACTTAACGAAATAGAAAAGATTCAAGTACCTACATCAAGCAGCACTGTCAAATGCCCAATACATTTAATCTTTACAGGAACCAGCTCATAAGTGATGTTCTGATCTGCACAGCATATGTAATTAAAATGCAAGTGTATGGCTTCCTGAGGGTGATGGGGCAACAGAGAAGACAACAAAAAATTCAACAGTGGCCCTATCTCACCAGAAGTATCAGTACTTGTATGTTAATTGAGAGAATGCTTACTAAGCCTCTCACCTCCTCAGTTCCTCCTGTCCTTGTTTCACATGGCCAATTTGCTCCTCTGTCTTCCATCCAGGATTTTTCTTCAAGTGTTGTTTCTAATCAAATCACAGTGATTTTCAAGTGGTTTTCCCATCTACTTGAATTTTTTTTTCCTTCCTTGAGTTAGTCCTCTGAGAAAAATGCTTGCATAAAGCAAGTCTACCTTCTGAATGTTTTCTGCTTACACATCACCCACAGATTAGGAAGAATAGTAGAAATATGATCAAAATCACACAGGAGATGGAATAAGCTTGTTGCAGCAGAATAGAAACTGCGTTGCGCCTTCACTCCTGCCAGCACTGCCAGCCCAGGCAGCTACTGACATGGATGCTTCAAGACTTCCTCCACATGGTCCAGGCAGGGGACAGGAGAGAAGCAAAGGCTTGCTCTGAGTGTACTGCTTCCACTGATTCATTCTCTTGTCCAAGGAAATCCCCTACTTCCAATTAGGGCAAAACCAGAGGACTAGTTCAAGCTTCACAGTGTCCATTGAAAAGATAAGTGTCACCTGTCTGTACCACTAAGCTACAGCACACAAGGAAAGTTCAGAGCAAGACTAACAAGGGATGAATGAAAGAGGGCCACATCAGTTTTATGCTTTCTTCAATGACTAGAGTCAAGCTCATTTGAATTCCTGCTTGAGTTCCTGCTCCAAATTCCAGCCTGCAGACAGACAGCTAAGGACTGCTGGATATCCACACCTTTTCAATTGCCTTTCTCCACCACCTCACTAAGCTACTTCCCAGGCTTTCATATCCTTACAGATCCTATGAAATACTTGGTCAAGGAGACCTGGACCATATCAGCCAACTTCAGGAGCTCACACTTAGCACATGCTGCTGCCTCTGCTGCTGAGCAACAGCACACGAATCATTGTCCCTGAACAAGATGGCTCCCAGGCTGACAAGCAAGGTATCTGCAGAATTCAGTTTGTGTTAATACGAACTTGAACTAACACATTCCCATAATACAACACCTAAATCACACTCCTACAAAGAAAAAAGCTTCTGAAAACTAATGTTTAATGACTCGAAGTAGATTGTCTGCAGGTTATCTGAAAAAAGCTCACTTTTTTCCTAACAGACTAAAGCAGTCATGGATCACCAAATGCAATGAAAGTTATTAAATGCAAAGGCTAGGAAGCTGGCAATAGCAGCTTTGCAACATCACAACAGATCTGTTGTCTAAAGCTGACAAAGTACTGTTACACTCCAGTTGCAAAAGCAGCATGAGAACTGCTACTAAAACAACGTGCTGTTATTAAGTTGCATTTATCAAATAAAGCAGTTAGTGGTCCTAGAAACAACTTCTCAGGGTTAGAAAAAAGCACTACCACCACCACGTGGCAGAAATCAATCACATCAAGAAAACAGTAAGGACGTGAATCCAGAAAAGCAAGGGCTTGCTCCACCTCCTTTGGAAGTAGTCAGACATCCTAGAGCAGGCTCCTGAACTCATTGATAGAAGTAAAGGTTTGCTACGGGTGTACTTCTGCTACCATTGCTCACTGCAGTGCAGGACTTCGAACTCTGAGCCATGGACCACTTGTCTGCTTTGACTTTCTAGAAGTCATCCCCAGTGCCTATGAGATTTCTCAGGCATCAACAGACACAAGACCGGATATCACAGAAAGCATGCCTGCACCCTTAGACCCTCAGGGCTTAGCTTAGACTCTGATCCTATAGCTCAGCAGTCAGCGCTGTATTGACACAGTCAGTATTGGCACACCCTACCAAGCAGCCAAGCACGAGCCTATTTCCAAGTTTCCCAGTCATCTCTACAAAATTTGTAATATTTGAGAATACTATAGACAATTCAAGAAAAAAATTCTGCTTTTTGTTTTCTTAATACATTCTTCACTTTTTGCAAGCTGTTTGGATCTTCCAATTTGCTTTAACAGTTCAAGAGACAACTGTACTTCAAATTAAGAAATAAAATTGTGCAGCCCCAGCTGGTAGAGGCAGCACGACTAACACCAGCACTAGCCACCATGACTCCACGTGCACACAAACGCCACTCACTTTGCTGGAGAGTCCTGCAGACACTACAGAGGAGCTGAGAAAATCTTAGTGTTATTTCTAGTGACAGGACTGCTCCTTTCCCGGTTCCTCCCAGCATCTCCCTGCTGCTGCTGCCGTGCCTGCCAGCTGCCACCCCCCGGAGGAACACCTGCCCTTCAGAGGCTCGCGAAGAACGAGGAAGCACCAGGACCCGTTGAGATGAATGCCTGAAATCATGTACAACATCCACGCCTACTGCTTCCCGGCTGCTCCCAGACAACAGCAAGATGAAAAATGGTAAGTTTACCGCCTCTAATCCGAGCATTTCCCCTTTTGGATGCGAGTCTCCGCCTCTCACTAACAGCCAGGAGGCGTGGACGTGCACAGTAGGAGAACCATACCCCGCATACGATCCCATCCTTTGATCTTTTCAGTGACTGCCTTCCAAATTGCTGCACTACAGAGCATTTTAATGTATACTTTGTATGGATGGTTACAAGCAAATGAGTGATTTAGTAACAAAGTGTTTGGAGTAAACCAATTGAGTAAAACTGCAGAGGGCACGTGCAATCAGACTGGGTTTGAGCAACAGCTGCTACACATTTGTAGAATGGATCTGATGAACTACTTTGTGAGAGAACCAGGCACAGCTGTGAGGCAATTCATAAATGAAAAGCAACAAATAAGCAACTGCATAAAAGGATTGTTTGTCAGACCAACCTCACCAAGTCTGCATGCTCGCTTTTTGTCAGATTTTGCTTCAGTTAGTTCAGTGGATAAGGGAATCAGGAAGAAATATACCTATATCTGAAGCAACTGCTGTTTACAGGTCTGCAGCAGAGTCAGTCACTCTTCTTCCAGTACAAGGGCCAACAATGGAGTTCAGTAAAAGCTACATGAACAGACATAATGAAGGGAATGTCTGCTTTTTGTCCAGAACACCACCACAGAAGAAAGCTCCTAGCATACCAAGTAAGAACACTGAATTATTAGATGAACTTTTCTTTCACTGTTACACCCCAAAGGAAGCTATGATTTGCACCTTCCCTTCTAAAAATTACCTCAACAGGATGTCACACAACACAGGAGTCACACAGTTTGCACAAAGCCATTAGGGATGCACATGCTAACGGGTTATTTTAGACTCAGTGACAAACTATACTATTCTGCTGATAATTCTTAAAAAGATCAGAGCAAAAAGAGCAGTTTAATTACTTTGGAGCTACATTTAAACAAAAGGTGGCCAAAGATAAATAAGTAGATGCACATAACATTGGGTTAATAGAAATTATAGCATCAGTTAAAAAAAACACTCCACAAAAAGTGCTCTTACTGGACAGAAATAGTGCCATTTGTTATTCCACAGTGTAACCCCTCACTGCAGATTGCCACACAAATGAGGCCCAAAACTAAGTACAATATTCCAGCTGTTACCCCCACATCCCAAGCAGAAGCAATTAACCACATGCCTTGAGTTGCTGGTGCTCTTGCTAGTTAATGCACTACAGCACAGGCCCTCATTGTCATAGAGGCAGGCTGCAGCCCATGCCCAGCTCCATAACCACCAGGACAACCAACTTTTCCCTGCAGAGCTCTTCCAACACAGCATTCACATGTACTTCCTTCCCTTCACTTCATAATGATCAATGATTCTCTGCTCACCCATACTCCCTCCCAGAAAAAGAAAAACCTAAGCAAACCATCTAGTTAGGTGGTTTTGCTCTGTTTCCATCAGAGGAGGGTACTCAAAAAGCAGAGGGATATCCAGCCTTCATGGGAGCTGTTAGTTGGTTTGCTGCACTGCTCATGTTTCATTCCACAAAGAACATTCAAAGAATGTTCAAAGAATTGAGAGATCAGCATAAGCAAGAACAGCAAAAGCTATTGACACCTCCATAAAACAGCCAAGTTTTATAGACTTATTTTTTTATCATAGCAGTAACATAAATGATTTGAGAAATGCTTTCCGGAGTAAAAAAAAAAGTAACTGTTCAGATACAAAATCCATCGCAACAACCAGAAACATCCACCTTATTTTCATACATCTGCTAGCAAGCTGTAGGCAGTGCAGAGCAATAATGCTCTACAGGACAGAGGTGATGTTGTAATTTATTCTTAGAGCATACTTCAGCAGAATTACTTCACTAATAACCTGCTGCAGTACACAGTAATACAGCAGCCCACGGAGTACAGCTGACAGCATGAAAAAAGAATGATTTTGTACAAGAAAAGATATTGATTTCACAGATTACAGCAGAGGTAGCTTGCTTCCAAGGTTCAGATCTCTCCTACTTCCTCTGCCTATTTGTCCTTTCCAAGGTTTCACTCTGCATTTTGCTGGTGCAGTAACTGTAGCTCTTAACAAATCATAGGAGGATTTTCAATAGTCTCAAAGCCATTGAAATCTCACTATGAGAAACTGAGCTGAAGAGCAACTGCTCAGTCTATTGGGCATGCAATCACATCAAGCAGGACCAGCATGCCTTGTACTAGCTGAGTCTTCCTGTGCTGTAATTATCTAACAAGACTCCCACAGCCCCTCCACTGGAAAAGTAACCACATCAGTGTAGGCAGCTCAAGATTTTAACCACCACATTATTTAGGAAAGCATTTTAAAGTACATTTATATACTGAAATCAACTATAATCAGCTTTTCAAAAGCACAAAGGGTTGCCAGGTGCCAAACTCATTAAAATGATCGCTGTGGTTCAAAGCCAACATATTAGGCAGACATTCACCCCCTTGGCACTGCAAGCTCCAAGTGCTTCACACCAGTGCCTCTAGTTTGAAAACTATCACAGGTTGCATTTTGACCAGTGCTCATCTGCTGAGAACAGCTTTCCTGGAGCACACGCCTCTCTCTACTGATGCTCCGTATTCCTTGTCATGACTGGGAAACTTCACATTTCTAAGCACAGTCAACATCCTTCTGAGCAGAGTTAAAACCTCAGCCCAGGGCAGCTGCTGCAGTGACAGAGCAGAGGGATTGCTGCAGAGCACCAGTCAGGCACCACAGGAAAAGCACACATCCTCACTCGAATAGAAAATTATGCTAAAACTGAGTTTTACTACATTAAATTACCTAAAGAGCAGCAGGAATCCAAGGAAAGGCAGGTATAAAAATACAGCTCTAGGATGTTGTTACAATCAGAAGGGCCAGCGCAGCAGAAGGGCAATACAAGAGCATAGTAGCAAAACGACTAGCACCATTGGAACAGTGTTACAAAGGGAAAGGAAAGGGAAAGGAAAGGTGCTCACCCATCTCTGAAGATCTAGCTTCACAGTGAAAACTCCACCAGGCAGGGATCTCCAACCAGAGATCCTTCCCCAGTGGCAGTCAGTCCTTCAATGGGGTCTAAGAGAGGTGCAGCCAGGCTCCACCCCTTCCCGTCCCACAGCTGAATTGCCTTCACCTGTGCTCCCAGGGCTGATCGGGTCCTTTCCCCAGGTGCTCAATCAGTGGGTCAGGCCAGGGCTCTACAGTTCCCATACACAAGCAAATTCTGATAATGAAATAATGTAGAACAGCTTTTACCCATTGAAAAGTGTGTTTAATTCATGTTCTCAAAACAGTAGATACAGAGGAGTTAGATTCCAAAATGCCTTTGGATCTATGTAGCAAGCCATAAGCACTGCACACACCAATAAGAAAAACACTCAAAATCCAGCTCTCCTACCCCAGATGGCTGAGAATTTTAACACTCCCCCATGCATCTCCGTACTTCTGAGAAACTTGGTTTGTGGATTGCATAAACCAAAGGACGTTTAAGAGATGCATCAACACTGAAATATTTTTTTTTTTTACATTTAAATGTTGGAAAGGAAAAGAGAACACCACAGAGTAGAAAAACCCACTTAACAAATCTGCACTTCAGTTTGAAATGCCTGCAACTACACCTGACCATGATTACTCTCATCCCAGCTGAGAAGCCCAGGGGGAAAATGTGTGCATGCCTGACTTGCATACAGGCATCAGGTGCACGAGGCACAGAGCCCTGTGGGGAGGGACCGTGCTCCTCAGTCAGAGCCAGCCACCAGCACCACAGGGAGCTCCAACTGGAAATGCCACCATCAACTTACAGACCTTTTCTCTGTAATTTCTGGTCCCTGTACAGCCTGCACGTGGTTACTCCAGAAGGACTATACAGGGCTGCAGTAGGCAACTGATATTTATGTATTTCTGTGTTTCAGCAAGGTGGGCTGGACCCCACACCAAGCACGCACCCCCTGCAGAGTGAAGCAAGCAAGCAGCTCCATGCTCCTCCTGCAGAGCTGAGCTAGCAAGAAGCACGCCCAGCTGACTGCCTTCACTAAACTACACTTGCAGCCACCATTTAATTAAGTCTTCAGCCAAATGACTAGGGGGAAAAAAGCACGAGTTTATTAATATATCATGATCCCGTATATAAAGAACCTTTGGCAGGATAATAAATGATATATGAAAGGCAAAGCAAAAGGGGCCTAATTTAGGATTACTTCAAAAATACCTCAGGCCTTAAACTATCTGCATTAATTGCTTGAATCCAGAATGTTTCATGCCTACACTTGCAAAGACTTTATTTACAACTAGAACTTCAGATGCACACAGTATCAGTACTTAATCATCTCAAGCATAGTAGCTGAAATAGATAAAAATGTCATTTTCATGCATGGTATCTTTGAAGGCTATTAAAAAATAGAATAGGCTTTCACTAAAGTTGCAGCCTTCCCCTAAGATGGTTACAAGCACCAGTTGTTAATTATAGATTAAACATCTCTACAAGACTTTGAAATCGTACTTGGAACTAACCCCAATAAGCTGAGCTCTGAGCTCAGTGGAGCTGAAAATCCAAAGATCACACAACTTCATACCCACTTTAATTATTTGCACATATTTAGTACAACATGAAGGTTCTCTTGCAAAAAAACTCACAGCACACATCACCCTACAGTAGAATAACATGCATTTTATGACTACTTGAGGCACAGATACTTACATTCTGTTAAGCACAATTCCCTCACCTACTCAATAGATTTTTTTTAGTCTTTTATAGCAGTTAATGTTAATATTAATAAGAAAATGCTCCTTGATTGTTGTTGCAGCTCCAGAAGGGTTTTGCTAACAATTTCATTTGAGCCAACATTAAGAAGAGTTTATATTTTTCAAGATATAACATGAAAGAAATGAAACTCCTACAAGATAAGAGATTGTATAACTATAAAAACAAACATTACTGAAGGCTTCATGACTCCTCTTTACAACTTCTACAGAATATCACTGTACTTTGGTAATCCGCTACAGAACAGCTACTTAAAGCACATCTAGTAGAAATAGCACCCAGACAAGAGAAAAAATTGAGCAGTGTTTATCCTACCTGGTCCAAGGGAAGGTTTACAGCCTTAGTAGTTAATGTTGGGATGACTGCTGCAATGACCTCAGCACCTACCAGCAAGAACAAGAAATGGGAACAGCTCTTAAGCTTTATGGTCTTTATTACTTACTTCTGCTAACCAATACACCTGGGGAGTGACCCCACCCTCATCAGAGAGAACATGCTGCAGCTGGGGCCCAAATCATAGTACAGAGGACAGCTGAGCAACTTAGAGAGCATGTGTCTTTCAGGCATCAAACATCTCTATGCTTTTTGTTTCATTTTGCTAAATATCAGGCAGGTTTGTTTTGCCTACTGTAAGCATGGAAACTGTCCCCTTAAACCCAAAATGTGAACAGACGTGCATGAAAACCTAGAACCCAGAAGCAGGAGTAATTCTGGCCACTCCCTCCCAGCCCCCTGCAGAGCAGGAACAGCCCTAACAGACCTTCCTTTCCTTGCCCCGTTCTTCTTCTGAGCCCCCACATACAGCAGCCAATTCTAACAGATCTCAAAAAGTTGTACTTCTCACCTTTTTTTTTTAACCTGAGAATTTAACTTAAGCTGAAGGAAGAACATTAATAGATAATATGGGAGGTCTTCATCATTCTCAGTACTGTGCTGTCTATGTGGATACAGCCATTGTCAAGGACTCTTTTGCTCAGCACGTAGCAGAATAGCTAACACAGCACCGAATGTGCAGGAAGTCAGGTAATGAATCATATAAAGGAATTCATCCTGCTCTGAAAACTCTAACAAAACAGTGATTCAATTTAGTCTGGAGTAACTGAGTATTGTCTTTGTCATTCAGCACACTGAATGAGAGTGGAGAAAAGAGGTATAGAAGTGAATGAAGGCATGGGAAAAGTTGTATGGAGCAAAAGTTCAGTCTGGCTTACTTTGCATGGCTTACAATGACAAAGCAGAAGTGACAAAAGTGGGGTAGGCAGCAAATGCTTTGGAGAAATCAGATCTCTTCTGCATGTCTCACAAGACATGAAAAAGGCTTTACTTCAGTTGAGTGGGTTGAAAATGATTTTTTTTCCCCCATACTACACAGCTCTATTGTGTAACCTCTCGCTTTAGGAACAAATAATTTTACACTATTGTGAAAGGACCAGACAGTGACATATGAGGAGAAGCTGAGACAGTGGGTTTGCTCAGTATGAAGACATTGTGCTGCTGTCTGCAGCCATCTCATGAGAGCTGTAGAGGTGGAGCCAGCTCTTGTCAGAGGTGCACAATGAAAGGACAAGCAGCAGCAATTCTGACTGTATGTGAACACCTTTACCAGGAAGGTGGTCAAACAGAAGCAGGAGCCCAGAAGGCTTGTGGGGTGTCCATCCCTGGGATAAACAAAACTTGGCTGCCGGAGGTCCTGAACAATTCGCTCTGAGCGAAAGTCCAGGCTGGGTGACCTTTGGAAGGTGTCATCTCCAAACTACACAATTCTGAGATTCTACCTAAAATTACATATATATAAGCAGGGATATTAATTCAGCTGCACTAAACATCAGCAGATCAATAGTAAGAGCTTCTAATTAGCTTTGTTCCTATGTTTAAAAGCAGTAAAACAAAGACTTACAGCTCACACCTCCTGTGTGCCATAACACACAGCAACAAATGAGCCAGAGGGACAGCCACAACCTTGACATTTTAGATGAACTCCACTCATTTCTGCTTTACTTTCTACTGCAACCAGTGGCAGACAATACCAACATCAAACAGTTGTGAAGGAGGCTGAGGGGAAAGGGAACAGCCCTCTCTTTTCTCATATCTTTACCTCGTGTGCTTGGCAGAGCTTCATGTGTGGGGAGTTGCCCCGATGCCCTCCTGCAGCTCGGCCGGGCCAGTATTTGTATGCCTCTCTAATGAGAAAAAGGACAAAAAACCATGTGAAACATAAGGAAATCTCACCGTGAACTCATAAAGCTGGCTTTAAGAATAATTCTAGTGACCCAGAAGTATTTTGTCATTCTAAAAGACTGCTTCTATTTCCCAGCAAGCTCATCACTCTAAGACCGCGCAGTGATAGAAATACAGAATATCTGCCTCTGCGCAGCCGTTTTTCTCCAAGCAGGGAAACCTACAGGCAGCAGCGGGCTTCAGACTGAGCTGTAACAGCGGGAGGAACTCCAGTCTTCATCTCCGAGGACACTGACCACAGCACCGCCGGCTCTCGCAGCACAGCACGGCTCACATCAGGACTGCGGTGTTTCCCAGTCCTCCCTGTCGCTGGGCTTCCCAGAGGTGCCTCCGAAGTCTCTTCACTCGATCTAACTTTGACAAATACAGCAAACATTGCATGCTTTCGAATGAGCCAACAGGGGGAGTACGGGACGCAGTCAGTGCAGGCAGGGCTGCTCCCATGGCTTCGTGCGGGATTCACCGGAGATCTCCCCGGGACGCTCGGTACATCGATGTGCGCTCCCGAGCAGCCTCACAGCCCGGTCGCTGCAGAAACCAGCGCCGCTTTGAACTTGGCAACCGCTCACCAGGTGGTTTTGTAAGCAACACGAGCAGGAGGGCAGTCATTAAAAGCTGGGGATGACGAAAAGTGTCTCTAAAGGCGCTTATGATATGTAATTGCGGCCCCAGGAGACGGACGGGCGTGCTCAGTGGACGGGGCAAGCTACGCAGTTGCAGCGTTTGCTGGTTTAGGGCTTTTCCTTCCTTCAGCTTCCCGTCACGCTAGCTGAGATACCGCCCTGTGAGGTGGACGGGAGAGGTCCGATACCCTAGGGCTGCCTAAACCGTCGCCCCACGAACGAGGAGGAGCAACCCACGCCGCCCGGCTGCGCGCACCGCCCCTCCGCCCCAGGCACCGCCCTCTGAGGGGAGGTGCCGTTCCCGCCTCCGCCTTGAGGCGGCGCTGCAGCCAGCCCGCTCTCGGCACGCGCTCGCCCCGCTCGCCCAATCAGCGGCCGCGCAGCAAATTCAAACCGTGCGGCGGTTGGGCCGCGTCTGGGTGGGCGCCCCGGGGTCAGCGATGGAGCGCCGCCCGGCAGCGCCGGGGCCCTACCGCGCCACTGAGCTGGTGAGCACGGGGAGGGGGGCTGCCGGCCGGGCTCTCGAGCTCCGGCCTGCCTGTGGGCCTTACGGGCCTCTGTCGTGGCTGCGGGGGGGAGATGCTGCATTGCTGGGGGTCCCTCTGCGCGAGGATGGCACGCTCGGGTTTGTCTGTAGCATCGCAGCTGTTGGAAGGGCCCTTTAAAGGCCCGCTGGTCCCACTCCCCGCAGCTGCAGGGACAGCGCAGCTCCACCGGTGCTCAGAGCCCCATCCCCACCCCCGGGTGCCTGCAGCGATGGGGCACCGCCGCCCCTATGCGCACCCTGCGCACTGCCTCGCCGCCCTTGGCGTACAGGGCATTCTCCTTCGACCTGACCCAAATCTCCCCTTTTCTGGATTAAACCCCCCTCCCTGCCCTATCACAACAGACCCTGCTTTAGGGCCCGCCCCCTCCTTCCCGACAGCCGCTCCTCAGATGCCGAGCGCCGCTATCGCGTCTCTGTTAAGTGATGCACTGTGAGCGTTGCTATTTGTTAACACATCAACCTGATTTTGCTCCTACGATTGTTCCTCCCGCTCTGTTCTATCCGTTTGTTGTTGCCATCTTTCAGCTCTAACCTTCTGTCCCTCGTCGTTTTGTGTCCCGTGCAGTGGAATGAAATCACCCGGTACTTCCGAGCCGGCATGCCGCTAAGGACGCACAGGCAGCACTTCAAGAAGCACGGCAGCTGTTTCACGGCCTCGGAAGCTGCAGATTGGCTGCACGAAGTACTGAGGAGCAGCAGTAACTTTGGGCCCGAAGTGAGCAGGCAGCAGACCGTCCAGCTGCTAAGGAAGTTCCTCAAGAATCACGTAATTGAAGATATTAAAGGAAGGTGGGGGGCAGAGAACTTAGAAGACAATGGTGCGCTGTACAGGTACTGCAATGGGAAGCAGTGGGGAGGGATTTAACTGGAGAATCTTATTCAGTGTTCAGAGTTATTTAAAAAAACACCTCACTTCGGGTTGTCCAGCTGAGCCAAAAGTCATCATTTAAGTCATTAAAGTCATTAGCAGAATTTTCCTCAACTTGGGTATATATCCTGCCTGCTGAAGGCTGTGCTCGTGCTTCTGTCTGTCTGGTTTTTTCCTTGACGTGGGTGTTACATGGAAGGGCTTCAGAGGGGATCCAAAGCAAACTTATTCCAGTAGTTCTGTGCTGCAGTACTGATGGCCTCACTTCTGAGTCTGATCTCAGTGCTGTATAAACAGCTCAGCCATCTCCAGCTTGACTTTGGAATTGAGAATAGCCTGAAGTATATCTTATAAAATGATTATGTTAATCAGTGTTCTAAGGAAAAAAAATCAGCACTTTGAATTCCCCAAATCTTCTCAGAATCTTACCACATCATGCTGGTAAGCTGTGGCTTCAGGTAAATGACTGCTTATGTTTTTTTATGTATTCTAAATGCACTTAATGTCTTTCCTGTTAACTCCAGGTTTCCTTCAACCTCTCCAGTTAAACCTCTACCAGCTCCATGTCGCCAAAATGAAAACTTACAAACCTTCTCTAAAGATAGACTTCTTAAGCTGCCACATCTATCAAGGAGAACTCTGAAAAAACACCAATTGCTGACACCTCTGGTAGTAACACGTTTCTTACCTAATCTTCATTACCAAATATCTCCTTTGTCATTTAAAAACAAAGCAAAGAGCCCATACTGCCTGGTAGCAGTCATCCTCTAGGGAGGCAGTTGTGCCACATTCCCATGTGAGTGCAGGAATAGGTCAGTAGGTCCTTCTAGACAGCAGGATAGAACATTTATATAGGTTTGATAGAAAAATGCAGTTCTGTTTTGTAACGAAGTGTTTTGATTATGTGTGCTATTTGTCTTGTGTGTACAAAAATATCGTATTAAACAACTGATAAATATTCAAGCAGAATTCCTATATGTGAAATATGCAGAAATGTAAGGTATGTAACATAGGCACAGCTGTAACACAACATTGGGAATGCTGAGAGGTAGAGCTCTAGAAATGAGCAGCACGATATGTTCTCAGTGGAACTTTTTGTTTGTTTGTTTTCATTTAGGACAAATAAAAGGCACAAATTTGCTAACTGTTCTGCTTGCTTTTTGAGAGAAAATTGAATGTATTTGGCCATTTACTTTTTTTTTCAGGTTAGTGTGTGCACATACTTCATGGTCCTAAAGACAGACTCTTTGCTGAATAATATACTTAAATTTGATGTGTTTCTGCCCTTTAAATTACTGTCTCCTGAAGGGCTTGCATTAGGCCTATGCATAGTGTTGCTTTTGGCTTTCGAAGTGCATATGCTTAATTTCAGTGCTGACGTGGGTAAGGTTCTTTGCTGAATTGTATTTTGGAATTTAATATTCTTCCCAAAGGCTCCTGTTTGTTTCTCTTAGAGGCTTCTTTTCGTTCAGTATAACATGCATAAACCACTCACTTTCAGGATAATGTGGAGAAAACAAAGCTGGATAAAACAGCAGAAAATGAAGAAGATGCACTGTGCAGGAAGGAAGTGAGCCAGGAATATGTGCAAGAAACCTGGAGAAATATCATTCTAATACAGTAAGAAAGAAACTGCAAAAAGTTCCTTCCCTTCCTGTGCCTATGCATTCTCTTTATGTCAGCCCAGTGAAGGGTTTGACTTGCAAATTCTCGAATTTTTTAAGAATAGAAGTGAATATTTTGACTATTATTAATATATGCTTTCCAACGTATTTTCTAACATTAGTTCTTTTGCTTAAGAAACTTATCACTTGTGTTGAGTTATATTTTAACCCAACAGCTGTTCGTTCTTCTCCTGTTCATTGTTTTTCGGTGCTTGTCTCAAGAATAAGCATGCCATCGAACTCTTCTTCTGTAAGAGAGATTTCGTTAAACTGCAAATCAACTTACCAAGCAACTCTTGTTTGAATAGATGCTAAGATCCTGATTTTTGGGTATGGTTATTTTAATAACAGACTTCCTAAACAGCATCCATTTTCTTCCTCTCTACAGTTTGCAAACCATCTTAGGCCTCCCATCCTTGGAAGAAGTTTTGCAGCCAACACAGATAGTTCCTGAGCATGTCATATACAATATGACACACACAAGCAAACATGGTGTTGTTATTTTGCAGAACAAATCAGGTAAGATTTTTCATAGCTTTGCTTAAAGTTTCTGGGTTGTGTAATTACAACAAAGGTAGTAATTAACTATGGCAATAGATTTCATAGTGAGGCTTTTACGTTTCCTTCTCTAAATTAGAATACACTTCAGTATGCTTGTCTGGGAGGTTTTGTAGGTGTATTACATTAATTTGCAAGTACATATGCATAGTAATATTTAAAATTAGCTTTAAATTGAGTCTACTATGTTGACTGTTTTTAAAACCTACCTGTTATTGTTTGTATTAAGTCTTTAGTAATCTGTATAACTAATGCACTTATTTATTTTAGAAGACCTCCCTCACTGGGTGTTGTCAGCTATGAAGTGCCTCGCGTATTGTAAGTAATGGAAGAGCTTTTAAGTTCCAGAAACTTACAGTGAGGGTTGAAAGTGAAATACTCTGGCATGTTAAGATCAATTGCAAATTTCATTTTCAAATTCTGGGAAGGTCGGCATTATTGTAGTTCAGAGATGAAGGAAAATATTAAGCATTTGTGACTGTTTTGATGAGGAATATATAAAGGGCATAAATGAGTTTTGACTTACTGTAGTGGGGCAGAACAGCCTGTTGAAAATGAGCAGAACTCCTCAGTGGATACTGAAAATATTTTACGTTGCTTCTGCTTACAAATGATGTAGTGCTGAACTAAACAAATTACATGTATATTGCTGGCATGGTTCTTCTCTTGTGAAACAGTTATTCCTACAGGAACAAGCTTTCACAATTCTATTTACACCATTTATTTATTAATAAATGCTGAATTTCCTTTCTTCACCTCTTTTTAGGGCCTAGAAATAATGATATGAGCCAGCCAACGTACAGTGGGTTTGAACGGGATGTCTTCAGAACAGTTGCTGATTATTTTGTCAATCTCCCTGAACCATTGCTTACTTTTGAGTACTATGAACTTTTTGTTAATATTTTGGGTATGTATGAATTTAGGAATAACAGGGCAAGTTATAAGTTCATATCACCTGGGGGGAAGAATATATCTGTAACTCAAAGTGAACCATGACCCCATTAATCTGTACGGCAGCTTGAATCTGAGGCTTGTCTTCAATGCTATCATTCTGTATTACATCATTAATTGAAATGCAATTGTATCTCATTCTGTGCAAATTACCATCTGAGATAACTTTCTAGATGTTCAGTAACAGCAATTTAAAAGCACATGCTCATCTTTGTCCCTCACTTTTGCAGTCTGTTGGCATTCTTTATTCTTGCATGTTGGTTGCAATTGATTGCTTGGGGATTGAGCTCTTTTTTTTTTTTTTTCCTTATTTTACTAACTACTCAGTGTCTTATTTGTTGTCCTGTTCAGTTAGCAACTACGTTTCTTTCTGAACTTGTTTGCTTTCATACCACTTGCATCTTAATTTATATTTCATTTTCTGATAGTTATGTGTGGCTTCATCACAATTCCAAATACATGCAGTGGAAAACATTCTGTCCGAGATGAGACCCGTGACCCACAGTCTTCAAAAATTCCTCACTTGAACTCTTTCAAATCAACTGAATGTCTTCTTCTAAGTCTACTTCGCAAAGAGCCAAAGGAAATAAAGGAGGATTATGAAGCTTCCTGGAAGTCATCTTCAGAAGAGTTAGCTGATCAGACACAACGTGCAAAGAAATTGCAGCAGCATAAGCTGGCAAGTAAACAAGGCAGTGCAGACAATCTCATAGGAGGAAGTTGTCAGAATCTTTCAGGTTTCAGGAATGAACAAGATCTATCCCTAACATTTAAGACAAGATGTTACTCTTTGGAGAGAATTGGAAACACTGCCTCGAGAGTACATAATAAAGGAGAATTGGATTCCCTCAGGAAAACTAATGTCTTGAGCACAAGAAATGAGAAACAATGGCTACCATGTGTGTCTAAGACTGATTCCGTGTTGGAGTTTGGTTTTGAAAACACATTCCAAAAACAAACTGATGGTTCAAAAAGAGTGTCTGCCCCAATTCTTCAGGATAGAGAGCTATTTAAAGAAAATCTTAAATCAAAGCAAATATGCAGGTCTCAGGGTTTACTTGGGAGCAGGAGCTCCAGAAGTTGCACTAGCATCAATGTCCCAATTGCTGAAATCACAGTAAAGCCGAGGTCTCAGCTTTGTGGGCAAGGAAGACCAAATACCTCAGTGGCTACTTCAGTGGGCATCAGGACTGAGGTTTCTGACATCACCGTCAGTAAGAGACTCTGCAGAAGTACCATAGAACTTTCAGAATGCTCTTTCACTCACTCTTATGTGTTGACTGGCACGCAAAGTAAGATGGCTTTACAAAGCATGTTGTATTGGCTTACTGTGTTGACTAACTAATCTCTGCTTCCTTACTTTCTTCGACATGGTTACTAGTTTTTTTTAATATCTATTTAACATAAGGACTTAAAAGAGTTGTGAAGTTGTAGCGTTTAAAACTATTTTCATAGCTCTGTTAACAAATAGTAGTGTTATCTTTGGCTTCTCAAATTGGATGTCAGATCATTTCTGTACAGGTAAGCAATGATGCTTCTGACCTCAACACCGTCTGAAGGAGAACTCGCACAGACCTGCCTTTTGGGGATGTGTTTTTACAATCTTTGAAATGTGCTTTCTGGGAATGCTCTCAGAAATAGCATTAGGGTGTTATCTCAATTTACTATGGCCTTAATTGCACAAGCAGTTTATAATAATGAAGTGAACTGGGGATCCGCACACACAAAAAAAAGCATGTAACATTGATCTACAGTGTTACAGCTGATTGACTGCTATGAAAATGAAACATGGATCGTGAAACTGAAACACAGATCCTCTTCATTGGAGGGGGGGCAATTATTTTACTGAATAAAAATCCAGAAAGCTTGTTCAAGTCTTAATGACAACTGTATTACAATCAACTTGTAGATCTCCTTCAACCTCACTTAGAAAGGATTGCAGTTGAAGCACTACAGATATGCTGTCTGCTGCTTCCACCACCAAACCGCAGGAAGATGCAGCTCCTGATGCGAATGATCTCTCGGATCAGTGAGAACGTCGATATGCCACAGCTGCACGATGCCATGAGCACACGTTCTTTGGTAAGACAACTGTGACTGCTGTGTACCCATGGTTTAAAAATATTGCTGAAGGAATGCTGAGGATACTAGCAGTAATCAGGACTCAAGTGTCACTGACTTACTGTAATTAAATAGTGATTGACGGACAGATCTTTGATCTCTAAAACGTTTACAAAAATCTAACTTGTGGCAAGAATTTCCTTGTATCCATACTAATATGTTGCAAATACTGATGTTGCTTTTGCAAGAAAGAAGGAGGGAAATAATTTCTCAAAAGCTTGGGTATGATTGTTTGGTCTGATTTCTCAATCCACTGCCGTTTCAGATTTAAAAAATGTTGGCAATGGTGTTTGTGGATGACCATTCTTGGGCTAAATGTTTGTGTAGTTGAAGTTAAGACAATCCATTCTAGAGAAGAAGAAAGACTTTGCCTAGCAAGCTTACAGGCTAGCTTCTAGGTCTGAAAGTAAGCTTTTACTGGAATGATTCAAGTTGTTAGTAATACTTGTACCAAATAAGATTAAAGAGCATTATCTGCACATGCGAAGTAAGACTGCTGACAGCTGGGGAAAAAAAAAAAACTATAAAGTTTTTAAAAGCCATTTCAAACTGATTGCTGATATGCATTACACCTTGAACAGCTTTAGAGTCAGCCTAACCTTCTGGCATCCCAGTGGCTCAGGACAGCTAATAGAATAGGTACATTTTTCTACTGGGGGGAGGACTTATTACCATCTTCAAAATATATTTCTTAAAATATATTACTGTAAGACTTGTACTCTTCTGTACTGAACAGTATTTTGTGGGTTTCTTTTTTCATCTGAAATAACCAGTTTTCCTCCTCTCTTGACCAGTCAGCATGGACAAGAGAGAATGCAATGAAAGTAGTCATTGGAGAATTCATTGTGCCACAGTGTGGAGTGGAAGACAAATCCCTCAATTGCACATACTAACGATCTGCTAAATACTTCTAGATGATACAGACTTTTTCTCGATGTGTGTTATGCTGTGCAGAAGAAGTAGATCTTGATGAGCTACTTTCTACACGATTAGTCTCATTTCTAATGGACCATCAACAGGAAATATTTAAAGTACCAACTTACCTGCAGGTTGCAGTGCAAGATCACCTAGAATACATGAAGGTGGCTCAGGTTAGTGGCATAACAGAATTTTAAGTACCTTTGCTGACTGTGGAGTGTGTGTTACTTATATGGGCTGGATGAGAACTGCAAATAAAGCCACAGTATAATAAATGCAAACTTGTATTAAGCTGTTGGTGCAATCATAGGCATCGGCTACTTTATAACCCCTTGCAATTTGTGATGTGGCTGTAAGTTAATATGCTTGGATGTTAAATATGGTAGCTTCTTACCAAAACAGGACATCATGTGACTTTAGAAGACCCTTTCTTTGATATTTTTTTTTATTTTTTTTTTTAATTTCAGTGCAAATATCCAGGTGAAGAAATCTGTGCCATATTACCAACCTATTCATACTGTGAACAAATAACCCCTCAGGAGTTTGAAGAACAAAAGGTTTCTACCTCTCAAGCTGCTGTGGCAGAGCTGTTAGAGAACATAATCAAAGATAAGAACTTATCTGTGAAAGAAAAAAAGAAAAAGTTAAAACAGGTGAGGAACTTACTGGATATTTAAGCAATTCTGAAAACACTTCATGTGAGGAGAAGAGCTCAGTCATGAGACACCATTATCAGAGCCATGAGCAGACTATAGAGAAAATGCCTGTTTTACAAGGAGCACTAAGTCTGCTGTTTAGAATCATACCATACAACTGAAAAAACCCCACTATTTTAAGAACAGAGCATCAAATGCTATTTTACACAGTCTAGCAACAGTGATGTTCAGTGATCCAAAACAGCAGGAAACTTTTAAGATGCTCTCTATTAAATAAGGTGTTGTACTGACTACACAGATTGTCATTAGAATGACATAAATGAGTATAAAGTTAAGAGGAGAGACAAAAAGAGACAAAAGTAGTGGCTTTTTTTCTCCTTTAAAAGGTTCAACTCAATCTATTCACAACTCTGAAGCATTCTTTTCTGTGAAATTAGCTTTGTTTTGTAACGTGTATATTGCTCAAGATTATCTGGCATTCCTATGGCCTACTAACGTGTTGCCTAATACTAAAGCTGAAGTGCAGCAATTCTGGCAGGATTTAATACTGGAGGTTTTTTTCTTTTTAAGAAAACCTTTGGCAAGTGTTTCTGAGCAATTGAATAGTATTGTACTTGTCCTAGAATCTCTTAAGCAAGTCTTGTGACTCAAATTTGAAAAAGCAGCTTTTCAAAGCAAGCATGTTTGTTCTGATGTCCCTTCCACCAGCCTCTGCAACGCTGACTTCCATATGTGTGCTGGGAGCTTAATTTTTCCAGGACCAAACTTCAGAAGCCTGGCCTGTTGTTCAAGTTCATGGAAGCTTCCTGCATGTAAAGAAGAGTAGTTAATTACAGTTGATTTAAACCTAAACTTCTGAGTGAGCAAGCAGTAAGAAGTGATGCGTGGCAGCACTTAGAGCAGGTGAAGCAGGAAGGAAGGAAATAAACTAAAGTAGTCTAATAGTAAAACCTGAAGTATATGCTCACATTTTTGTGAGTTCCCACAAAATCCAAAAACAGCTTATACTGTAAGAGCCATGTTTTATCGGCGGTTGTGTTAAACTCTGTAGGATAGCTGTATTGTAGTCGTGCTGGCTGTGCTGAGATAGTGAGCAGTGTGATAAATCTCAGCTCCTTGCAGTGAGGATACAGTTTTGATGCTTTGAATTAGAAAAAGCCAAATGCATGCCACTTCCTAAGGGGTTACATCCAACTTGCATCAAAATTACAAATGATGTAATAATTTTCAGCAGGCTGTGAATTCTACTTAAGACTCCCAATCAACCTTTCAAAAGAAAACAAAGGATAAAACCAAAATATCTCCGAAGCCAGACATTTCTGTCCATCCCTGTCTCTGCAGGAACTGAAAAATAACCTCTCTGAAGTAGTTATCTCTTGAGAGAATGCCTCCAGAAACCTTCTCAGTCTTAACTTCTATTTGGTGAAACGTGTCCATCACTGCGATTTTTTTTGAAAGACAGCCATCCAAGCATAAACAAAATACCCATATTGACAGCATGTCTTCAAATGGTGACTACTAAGTCTTACTTATAGGGTAAACACTGGTCATACCGTTCAGAATTAAATAGTTGGTGACAGAAGCAATAAGCTGTGTTAACTTTTATGCAATTGTTCAGCATCATCACAAGCAACTGCCATTTCAAATGGAGATAAGGGCAGGCAGTCACTGGTTGGAAATGGGATGGTGTGGTGTCTGTTGGAAGGGCTATGCTGGTTACAACAGTTGAAAACCATGAGAATAAAATGAGTTTTCTCACTTCAACAGAAGATGAAGGTCTGACAGAACTTCTCATTCATTGTTTATCAGTTGAGCTCATAAGCACAAAGGGCTGCTGGTCAAGTGTCACAGCAGAGGTACTTCACAAACTGATAGCATTGCTCTTCCTGCTGATGTGTATCTGTATGCAGTGATTCTTGCTTGCATCCCGCATAGCTGGCTTGCATGTGTTTTTGTTGCTTTTTTTTGGTGGAGTCTGATTTAATGTTTTCTTGTGTATTTTCTAGTTCCAGAAGGAATACCCTCTGATATACCAGAACAGATTTCCAACCACAGAAAACGAAGCAATGCTCTTTGAGAACAAACCTACCATCAAACAACCTATGCTCAGCCTAAGAAAACCCAAGTTTCGCAGCCTGAGACATTAATGTCAGCTGCACATTTCCTTTGTGTTGTCTGAATGGCTGCCCAAGGGGTGCTTGGAATGGAAATGTGCAGTGCCTGTGCATGTAGGAGGAAGACATTTACATGAACACTACGCTGAGAAGTGCCAAAGTAACTTTTTATGGAAGTTACTTATAAATATTTATTCCTTTCCTAGAAGTTATGTAACTGTTTACAAATTAATCAATATATTGTGCTCAGCAAAATAAGTGTGAAAATGAAGCTACTAATTACCAAAAATTTATGTATGGTTTTCATATGGGAAACTAATGAGATGCATATTGTGATGTTTGTAATGTTTATTCAGGAACTGGTGCCATGAATTATAGTTTGTGTGCACTCCTAATCGTTTGCTTGGTGTGAATAAGTGCCTGCATCGTTTGGTTTAAAGACAAACATTTTGAGAAAGCAAAGTTGAGTTTGGAACTAAATTAAAACTTGTTTTTGTTATTTCTAAGGGGGTCAGAAACTCACCAGGAAGGGATTATCTGGCTCCTTAAAATACTTGTTTCCTCTTCTCTGAATCACTTTTAAAAAATATTTATTTATATTAAAAGCATTCTGTGTATTTCTGATGTTCTCCTGGAATGCTCATTTGGGATGTAATGATATACTTCTCAGACAGTGCTGGATAATGTGATGGGACAATGAACAGAACCCCAATACACTGAGTTTCCCTATTTTGTTTCCAGGATTAAGAAGTGGATCTGCATTAGTGTTCCTGTGAGAGAGAAGCTTGAAGTGCTTTCATAAATAAGGTTCCATCTTACGTGTGTGTGTGTGTGTGTGTATGTACACACACACACACATACTTTGGTGGTGTTATTCATAAGGCTCTTAGCTGAGGATTGTCGCTTCTACATTGTACATCATTACTATGTTGTTTTGTCCTTTTAGGATGAACACTTTGTAGATGGCAAACCAAGGAACGCTCAGTTTCAGCCAATTTCAGCCTATATTAGTACCACTTCAATGTCCTGTGGGTACCTTGGTGCTTACATAGCAGCTGATGGATGTGAGTGGTTTGTAACGCCTGTGGACAACTGCTAAGCATCCCACACCTGCCTAAACTTGCTTCTGCTTCTTGGACTGTTAAGTGTTTCATGAATGCCCTAGTTAGTTAGTTGTGTTCTAATTAAGCAACTTACCAGGCTCACATTTCTTAGGATTTGCCTTTCAACAGCTTGCCCTTGTTATCCAGAGTCCTTGATCCACATTATTTAATGTTGTTTAATTATTTAATGTTCCCTTCTGAGGTTTTAACACATTTAGGAAAAACTTGAATAAACAGAAACTGACCAGCAGATGGAGATAGAATTTTAACGTAAGCCCTTCTTAGCCATCGTTTTGTCTCCAGTGAGCTTTTAACCAGTTTTTCTTTTGCGTATCTGTAATTCTGGCTGGGGAGCAGCTCATCAGGCATGAAGTCACAATTGGCTGTAACCTATCAATGCAGTGTAATGGGATTATCTGTTGCTTGGAGTACAGCTGTGATCTAAGAACAGGGATAGGAGGAAGGATTTGTGGTTGTCTTGCATTCACATGGGAAGAAAAGACGTCTCAGTGTGGCTGTAATGGTGCACACATGCTGCTAATGAGCTCTCAGCACTGCACAGCTCAGCAATGGCCTGGTTCAGCTTTGTTCCCCTTAGCTCTGAGAGGGGAGGTTGGTGTGAGCGAAGGGCTTAGGGCTGCATCTCAGGTTCCACTCTGCACTTACAAAAGCCCATGTGCTCGTGTACACACACTGTGGCTTTTTAACTTGTTTTCACGCGAGAATTAAGCTCCTATAAACATGTTTAGTCTGCTTTTCTTAAAACCCTTAATTTGGTTTGAGTGTTGTGGTTCACTTGGAGTAGATTCATTTGAAAAACATGTTAAGCTGAAATGTCACTTCCAACACTGGTTAGATCTCATTGATAACCTGGGCTGGATAGCAGGAGATGCTTTTTCTCCTAAGAGGCTCAGCACTGTGCAGCTGCCTGGGCTGGGGGTCACCATCCCAGGGGTGTTCAGAGCCGTGGGGATGTGGCACTGAGGGGATGGGGGGTGGGCTGGGGAGCTGGGAAGGCTTTTCGAACCTGAGTGATTCTGTGGTTCTAGGAGAGAGGAGACAGGCAGCGGGTGGTGATGCTGGGCAGTGACACCTGTCCCCTGCCATCACTGGTGTCACCTGGTTTCACAGCCTGGCACAGGATGGGGATGCAGTGACTGCAGTGCAGAGCTGAGTTCTGAAGTGCAGCTCCAGTTCCTTTTTTTTTGTTGGTTTCTTTTTTTCTTTGTAATCTCTTCTGCTCGGGAAGAATCTAGGTCTCTGAAAAACCCCTCAAAGCTGCTTTTTGTGTGAACAGCAAGACAAAGCCTCGCAAGGCATCGGGAGGATTTCGGCCTGAAAGCCACCTCTGTTCCAGCACTGAGCCCATTGGCTGCACACAGCTCCAGTCATTCCTTCCTGCACTCCCATAAAAACCTGCATGCAGCTCCAGGAGCCTCAAATCCTGCACTGAGACAATGTACAGCCAGTGAGTGCTGCCGGGGCTCTCCTCTGTGTGGGGTGGGGTGGGGTGGGGTGGGTTGCTCCTTGGGGTGGTGAGGTTGGGATGGTGCAGGGTTTTGGGGCACCGAGGTGATGGTCCCTGTGTTAGAGGCAAGGACCAAGTGCCACGCAGACTGCATGCTTTGCTATAGATGGGAATTGGAGCTTAGCAAATAATTCTCAACTGTGTACTGTGAAACACTTTGCTTAAAAATGTAAAAATTACTCAAGACTTGGGAGAGGTAGGGTGGATGTCCAGTACTGAAAGGTGTCCTGCTTCCTGATGTGTCAAATGTCCTCGGTTTGTCCCTTGTGCCCATCATATACTACTTGCTGGGGATGAGGTGCCTACTGTCCTGCTGCTGGTTCCTCCTCTGTGCCCTCAAGACCTCCTGTTGTTTCTCCCTGCTCCCCTCATTGGTTTTTGCAAGCCACAGCTTTGTCCTCCCAGCACCACTCGGAAGCTGCCAACGTAGGTCTGGTGTCCCTTGCAGGGTGGAGCATCCCGCGGGAGGTTACAAGAAGCTCTTCGAGACAGTGGAGGAGCTGTCCTCACCCGTCACTGCTCACGTCACAGGTTTGTGTGCCCTCACCACCTCCTTCCCTGTGAGCCCCACACTGTTCTCCAGAGCACTGGGGCCACAGAACCCACGCCTGGGGGGCTTGCAGGTCCTGGGACATGGAGTTAAAAGAGATCAAGGAAGTTTGCATGTTTGGGACATGGCTGAGTTGATGTACTGGGAGCAGAGGAAGGACAGAGCAGCTGAGTGATCCTTGGTGTTCCAAGGATCCTTGTCCTAGGCTCTGCAGAGTAAGAAGAAACCATAGTCCTAAAGATTCATAAAGGGCTTCTCTCTGGAGCAGAGAAGACTCAGGAGAGACCTCATCACTCTTCACAGCTCCTGGCATGAGGCTGGGGTGAGAGGGGATCAGCCTCTGCCCCCAGGGAACAGCGATGGGATGAGAGGTGATGGCCTCATGCTGTGCCAGGGCTGGGGCAGGTTGGCTGCCAGGGGAAATTTCTTCTAATAGCAATCAGCACTGCACAGCTGCCAGGGGTGGGGGCTCACCATCCCTGGGGGTGTTTTAGAGCCATGGGGATGTGGCACTGAGGGACATGGGCTGTGGTTGGGCTTAGGGATCTTAGACGACTTTTCCAACCTGAATTATTCTCTGATTCCAAAAGCATCCATGATCTTGCCTTTAAATAATAAGAATTTTTATAACTGAATAGACACAGGATAGAAGAACAGAAGATGAAATGTTTTGACCATGCTGCTACATCTCATGCAGGCAGGATCCCCACCTGGCTCAGAGGCAGCCTCCTGCGATGTGGGCCTGGCCTCTTTGAAGTCGGGGCAGAGCCGTTCTACCACCTCTTCGATGGCCAGGCACTGCTGCACAAGTTTGACTTCAAGGAGGGACATGTCACCTACCACCGGAGGTGCGGGGATGCAGCCAAAGACTGCTGCTCTTCTGGGGTCCTTGTCCATTGGAGGAGCTCCAGCAGGGAGCTCTCCCGAAGCAAGGCACTGGGGCAGGCTGCCAGAGAAGTGGGGGTGCCCCATCCCCAGAGGTGCCAAGGCCAGGCTGGATGGGGCTTTGAGCAGCCCGTGGCACGGGGTTGGAAGTGGACAGGATGGAAGGTCCCTCTAACCCAGCCATTCTATAATTCTGTGAACAACAGCACACTCAGCAAAAAAAATGCAGCTTTTCCTACAGTTCAGAGATGTTCTGTGAAGATGAGGGCAGCAGGGGCTGCCTGCAGCTGCAGTGACAACACACTCCTGGGGGCTGCAGCTGGCCACCATGCCCAGGGCTACAGCAATTCACATGCTGCAACGCAGCCCTGGTTGCTGCCGGGGTCTGGACTGAGCTCTCAAGAGCCACACCACAAGAAATATTTGTATTATTTTAATTGCATTGCCTGTTGTGTTGGTGTGACTGCCTGTAACGTGCCTCACTCCCTCAGGTTTGTTAGGACAGATGCTTATGTGCGAGCCATGACGGAGAAGAGGATTGTGATAACTGAATTTGGTACCTACGCCTACCCAGACCCGTGCAAGAACATTTTCTCCAGGTATCAGGGCCCTGCCAAGCACTGCAGCTTTGTGCCGTGGGGCCTCTGCTGACCTTGCTGCCTTCCTCCACACAGGTTTTTCTCCTACTTTAAAGGGGTGGAGGTCACCGATAACGCCCTCGTTAATGTCTACCCTGTTGGTGAGGACTACTACGCCTGTACGGAGACCAACTTTATAACCAAAATTAACCCAGACACTCTAGAGACAATTAAGCAGGTAGGTTTTGGCAGTCAGCTCCTATCACATGGGCAGCCTCACCTCTTTTCCCAAATTGCTCACCCTCATCACAGACGGACAATGCCCACGGCTGCCCGTGCAGCCCACAGCTCCCCACACCCCATCCCCAGGTGGATCTCTGCAAGTACGTCTCCGTCAATGGGGCCACAGCTCACCCCCACGTGGAGAACGACGGCACAGTTTACAACATTGGCAACTGCTTTGGGAAAAATTTCTCGCTGGCCTACAACATCATACGGATTCCTCCACTCCAGGCAGGTCAGTGCAACACGCCTCCAAATGAGCTCGTGAAAATCTCGTTCTATCAATTACTACTTATTCTTCAAATGCATTTTGTCATCAGATTTCTTTGTTTGGCCTCCCTTCTTTTCTTCAGCAGTAGAAATGTTATCTTTAACACAATTATTTACATGGTTCTAGACTATGAGCATCCAACCTTTTGGCCTGCATGGGCCAAAGTGACCAAAGAGGAACTGTCTTGGGCCACATATAAATCATAATATAGCTAATGTATATAAATTACAATTTTTTTTCTATTAAAGCATTAAAAAAAGGAGAGGGCACCAAAACCATAAAAGTATCAAGTTGGACACTTATGTTCTAGATCACAACCTTCCTCTGTGCTAGAGGCAGAGGCCTTGCTGGGCAGGCACTGCTAACGCAGGCAGCGCGTGGCTGGAAGCTCCCCTGTAACCGTGTGGCTGTCCTTTGCAGACAAGGAGGACCCAATGAACAAGTCAGAGGTGGTGGTGCAGTTCCCTTGCAGTGACAGATTTAAGCCCTCCTACGTGCACAGGTAACTCCTGCCAGGCTCAGCTGGCTGACTGCAGACCCACTGAGCTCTGGTTCCTTGTTGCATGCAGCATGCTCGCCATCTCAAACCAGCTGCTTGGGCAAATGAGTCCTCCCTGACAGAGCTCACTTCTGGAAATGGCAGCAGGACTTGGTTTTGCTTGTAATGAGCAACGAAAGCAAGGGCTGGTACCGACATCAGGGTGTCTGTATCCCTGTAGCATTAAGCTCTGAGTACTGAGTCCTGTGCTCCTGCACAGTGTATGGAGCCTCCATGTGCTCTGTGTGTGTTCCCACAGTTTTGGCCTGACCCCAAACTACATTGTATTTGTCGAAACCCCGGTGAAGATCAACCTCCTCAAGTTCCTCTCCTCCTGGAGCCTCTGGGGAGCCAACTACATGGACTGCTTTGAGTCCAACGAGACCATGGGGGTAAGGCATTGGGCCACATAGGGCCTGTGCCCACCACACCATACCCACTCACTAGTGAGTCTGGCCTGCTGCTTGCCTTTCAGGTCTGGCTTCACGTGGCGGAGAAAAAGAAAGGGCGGCTCCTCAATATCAAGTACCGGACCTCAGCCTTCAACCTCTTCCATCACATCAACACCTTCGAGGATAATGGGTTCCTCATTGTTGACCTCTGCACATGGAAGGGGTGGGTGCCAACACTGCCTTCATAGAATCACTACTCTGAGACCCCCAGCCCACCCCCTGTGCCCATTGCCCACACCCTGGGCAGTGTGTGCCAATGCTTCCACATCAAGATGGAAACATGGCCCCGAGCTGGTCTGGCGCTGCGACTCCCAGTGGAGCAGAACAGGGCTCGTGTCACTTAATTGAATTCTAGGGAAAAAAAATAGCTGTTTTGGAACTCATTCCTGGCAATGACTTCTTTGCTGTCTCTGATCCCATTTCCATGCAGATTCGAGTTCGTTTACAATTACCTCTACTTAGCCAACCTCCGAGCAAACTGGGATGAGGTAAAGAAGCAGGCTGAGAAGGCCCCCCAGCCCGAAGCCCGCAGATACGTGCTGCCCCTCCGCATCGACAAGGTACGGCACACAGCCCTGCGCCAGCCAGCACTGCTGTCTGCACAGCTCCTGCACTCTGTGGCCAAGTACTCCCAGTGCTCTGCCTGGTCATGCTTAATTCAAAATTCTCCTTCCCATTAAAAGGTTTAATCCTCAAAGCAGTGGTGAGCCTGGTGCAGAGCTGTGTGATTTCCAGCTCCCCCTGTTGTGGTCCTCCCCACTGGATGAGTCTATCTGAGCTGTACTCCATCTTGCACTGCTGCTCAAGCAAACCATGCAGCCCACAACAAGCCTCCAACTGTCCTAGTGAGGGGGACAAGTTACATGCGTGTTCACCTAATAAGCATGCTAAGGGCAGAAATACAGGCTGGATTTAGCCTGATTGATAGGCATTCTTATTACACTAAAAGCCGATGAAGAAAACAGAAGAATCAACCATTTCTGCATATGTTTCTATTCTGCAGCTTCGCAAGGCTTTGCTGCATATTGCTAGCTTCCATGCAGGTACGCTCAGAAACTTGCTTCTCCATTTGTCTTGGGTGTTGTTCTTTGTCCCAGGCTGACACAGGCAAAAACTTGGTCACCCTGCCCTACACGACAGCCACTGCGACGCTGCGCAGCGATGAGACCGTCTGGCTGGAGCCAGAAGTTATTTTCTCAGGGCCACGCCATGGTAAGAGAACAGCTCAGAGCCACAGAAGCAGCATGCATACCATCAGCCATCCATGTCCTGCTAATCCTCATGCATCTATACCTATTTTTGCAGCCTTTGAATTTCCACAGATCAATTACAAGAAATACGGTGGGAAACCATATACATACACGTATGGGCTTGGACTGAATCACTTTGTTCCAGACAGGGTAATTATCAGGAAAGGGATGAGGCACATCTTTTAGATGAGCTTTTGCTTAAGGGCAAGTAAGGGCATTTTTGAGATGTGGTTTTATTTTCTCCACTTAGCTTTGCAAGCTGAATGTTAAAACAAAGGAGACCTGGGTGTGGCAGGAGCCAGATTCATACCCATCAGAGCCAATCTTCGTTTCCCATCCAGATGCTCTGGAGGAGGATGATGGTAATTAATGATTTTTGGCTTGTTAATTGGAGTTGTCTGCAGTCTGTGTCCACTGGCCTCAGGTGTGCTGGTGCTAAGACGTACCCCCATGGTGCACTAGGGACATGCAGGAGCCAGGGGACCTGCAGGCCACTCCTGGGTGAGATGTGCCCTGTTCTAACACTGCTGGCCAGTTTCTGAGAACACAGGAAAAAATCTGTAGGTTCAGATCATCTGTGCTCATTTCCCAGCCTTTTTCCATGAGGAGCTACACTACTTAAAGAATTCCAGATGGCCAAGCTTTGTGAAATTAAACCTGTCTTGAACCAAGTATGTTTTTATTTGTAAACCCCTCCTCCACATGTAGGAGGGGGGCAAAATCAGGCTTTGGCTGTGGAGGACAGGGAGTTGCATTCGTGCCAAGCACTGCACGCATTTATTCACACATTGCCAGCCCTGTACCTATTTTTGAAGGTTTAAAGGGCAACTACTCATTCCCTGAATTCCTCATCCCTGAGCAGGAACACGTGAAGCCAGGAGAGCTCCTGGCTGTGCTGAGTGCCTGTTTTTGTCACCTCCCAGGGGTGGTGCTGAGCATTGTGATCAGCCCTGGCTCAGGGCCGAAGCCTGCCTACCTCCTGATCCTGAATGCCAAGGACATGAGTGAAGTGGCCAGGGCAGAAGTGGAGGTGAACATCCCTGTGACTTTCCATGGACTCTTCAAAAGAGCATGACTGCTGCCTGCAACACGCCGTGTTAGGCTTCTTCCAGCTTCAAAAAGATGCAGTCTCCATTTGCAAGCACATAGAAAGTGAAACTGAAGGAATTTAGGTCATTTATTTGTGAGAGTACTTAGTTCACAGAACTGTGGAATGGCTTAGGTTGGAAGGGACCTTACAGCCCTTCCAGTTCCAAACCCCTACCCAGTGCTGTGTCCATGGCCTTGGGCACCCACAGGTGCCTCACTGCCCTAATTAAGACTGAGAATTTCAGTTTTGTTGCTTATTTCTCAAAATATTTACCCAGATATTTCTCAAATGTACTCCATGGCCTAATTTCAAGATGTACAATACAATAAACCATACAGTTTCTTTTACAAAATTAAATTTTGCAGATGCAACAGAGAAAGAGATGCATGAAACAGCACAGTGTAACCTCAGACCCTGTACGCATGGTAGCATTATGTAGAAGTCAATGTCCTATTGCTGTTGCATGCTTTGAGAAGAGGTAGTTTTTATCCTATGGGGGTGTTTTGGATTGAACTCACCTCCTGGTCACTGTACTGGTATCCTCAGAGCAAGCTGAGGGGGGCCCTTCCACGGTGCTCTGGCAATCTGACTTTGCAGGCAGCATTCTCTGCTTTGCTAACACTTACACTCATTACTCTTGTCTAGTTTCCAGCCATATGTCTTCTCTTTCCCATTTCTTTTCTCACAGTGCCGTTTGAGTTCTGCATATTCTTAATATGAAAAAAAAATAAAAAAAATAATCAAGCAATTGTTACAGCTTAGGGTGAACTTGCTTTGTTAGAGTGCTACAGAATCACAACTCAATCCTTTCTTTCCACAAAATGACTATGTAGTAGTAACAGGCTGTACCAAAATACAAACTTATTGTAAACAGACTTGAAATCCAGGATTGTTTGTTTGCAATGGTTTAACATTTTATTCACGGTATCAAAGAATTAGAAAATCATTTACATTAAAGCTTTCCAATATAAGGTGCTAACTTCAAAGGGTGATTACTCGAGAAGGGCTGCAGTTACATTCTCATCACAGGATAGTGGTGAGGAGGTAGCACCTGGTACTTCTGCTGCTCTATAATCTGCAAGCACTGTGCAATTACCTGATTAAAAAAAAAAACACAAACAATATAAGCAATGAGCCTCTGAAACAAAAAGTCAGTAAGGGTTACTAGTTAAGCAGTCATTCAATAATGCATTTATTCTTATTTCTGCAAAACAGTGTGCATTTAAAATATACAGCTGCAGTTAGCAGAAACAGATGTCAGTGTAATGTATCGCTGGGTCATGGGAAATGCAAAGAAAAAGGATGCCTGGTAATTTGTTTCAGTTATTTCATAGCAACACTCCTAAGAGATTTCCAGTAACATATCAAGATGTTCTGCTCTTCTGCTGAAGTGCCCATCTTTTTCTAATAGGTGATATTTCTTGCTGCCTCATGAGAACAGGAAAAGAAAACACAGAACTGGTTTTGGGCTTTGAACAAAATCTTAATAGAGTATTTTAACTTTTATCCTCTGCTACATGCAGTAGTTGGCTTTGCCAACACCTTTTCTCTATCTTGCTGTAAATTTAAGAGTTGGGATAAGGATTTTCCCAACTTCACTGTGTGTATTTGACTGCGAGCACAGCAGCATGCATTGTCCTGAAAAAATTATTCTTTTTTAAAGGTATGCTAAATACGGGCAGATACTGTCAGTTCAGACAAAGCTAAACTGAAATTCCATCTAGGAGCAAGAGCCGGGATAAAGTAGCAAAACCACAGTGTCAAATAACTGAATAAATAAATATGTGAACATGAGTTGTGGCATGCTGGTGAAACCTGTACTGCCTGAAGAGAATCACAATGATTCAGTCCAACTGTCACATATTTTCTTCACTCAAGTGGTTCCTAGAGAAAGAGATAGGGTCTGAGCTCAAGCACTGGAAACGCTTCTCAGGGCTCTCCCATTATCAAAGTCCTTTTGAACACCCCAGAAAATATTCAACATTATTTAACATGTGGAGCGCCATAACTATGTACTCTAGCTAGAAGTATTAATTGATATCAGGATATATTTGTAATTGTTTAGCCTAAAAAAAAAAACAAAAGAGCCTTCAGAAACATCCCGTGACAAAAGAATGAAAACAATGCAAGCAGTGAAGAGGGAACTTGAGAGTAAAAACATGGATCATATGCATGACCATAAAAAGAAAGGAGTGGGAGACTGAACCAAACTGGAAAGTCAGTTAAGAGGTTCACTGAGGAAATCCTGTAGTCAGAATGCAACCAGAACTCAACAGAAACTTTTTAGATAGACCAAATAGGTCCATGCCATTAGATAGCGTAGAGAACAGATGCAAATTCAAAGCTAAATACCAAGAAAAACAGAGTAAGAACTCAGAGATCTGGTTCTAGGAATCAGCACGTTAGCTGACCGCGAGTGAACGAACCAGAGGCTTGCACGTTCATCACAAGATGAGATCTGAGGATAAAAACATATTATAAGTACAGTGGGAAAAAACAAAGCCACCTACCTTTCTGGTGTTCTGAGGGAGAACTACACCATCGTCCCACAGTCTGGCAGAAGAGTAAAACGCACTGCTCTCTTCCTCTAGCCTGGAGAAGAAAGAGCACGAAACACACTTAGAAGCAGAAAAGGTTAACAGAAAAGGCACCAGGCTGGTAAAACAAAGTTAAAGATAAAAAAGGCACATGTTTCAATTTCAAGCGAATGTGCTGTTCTAGTGTTAAAATCCACTAGGATCCAGCAAATACATAACCGATCTGATCCCTCTGTAGTTCAAAGATGATCCTCTGCATTCAGAAGATCACTGCTGGTTAATTTACAGCACTGACTTGACATTATGTTTTGTGCTTTCAGGATTTTCTAAGTAAAAATTTTGCATTTCCATGAGAAGACATGGAATTATACACAATTCTAAAATAGTTTTCATCAAATTCAGGTTTGTTTCAGTTGTTTGGGTTGTGCTGACCTGAAATGCAAGCATAATTAGGTATAAATGTCAGCGTAACTGCAGGGTTTTATTGCTTAATGTCCTTACTTCTGTTTCAAATGTTTTAGCTCGGATTCATCTGTACAATCACTGTCTCCAGCCTGTGAGACCATGGACAAATGTCTTGAATCCACAAGAGCAACTCTTGCATTAGGCCATAAGAACAGAAAGTTTGGACTGAATGATCTCCCACACTGCAAAAATAAAACAAAACAAACAACAACAAAAAAAAAAAACAGTAGAAATTCACTGAATTTAATCACAAAAAAAAAAAAGGGCCTACAATGCCACTATCAAGTTCAAGCCAAAACGTAACAGTCAAATTTGTAAAGCAATAGTGGTGCAGATTGTTTCCCATTACAGCTACAGCTTCTCTATCAGTACAGATCACAGAATCCTAGAATCCTTAGAGTTAGAAGGGACCTCTGAAGGCCATCAAATCCAACTGCCCTGCAATGCACAGGGACAGCACAGCACAGCACAGGTCAGGTGGTCCAGGACCTGATCCAGCCTGGCCTTGAAAGTCTCCAGGGATGGGGCATTAACCATATCTCTGGACAACCTGTTCCAGTGCCTCACCACCCTCACTGTAAAAGATTTTTTTCCTTATATCTAACCTAAATCTAACCTCCCTGAGCTTGAAGCCATTTCCCCTTGTTTTATCAACACAGACCCCACCAAAGAGTCTGTCCCCTTCTTTCCTGTAGCTCCCTTTTAGATACTGACAGGCTGCCATCAGGTCACCTCACAGCCTTCTCTTCTCCAGATCCCCTGCAGAAGTAACCACCACAGTCCCACTGCATTCAGTACTGGTATTTCTTATTTCACAGTGCCTAATGCCAGGTGAGCAAAGAGACCAGTGCACCTCCTAGCGGCATAAGTAGCACACATAACAACGCAGCTGAAAATGATGCAGTCCTTGACCACTGAAAACAACCGTGCTGAGCACACAGCAGTGTTGAATCCTCAGTAGTGGATTTTCAGACAATCTGATTTTCAGAACCCACTTTAGGTTCACCGCAGATCAAATCTGCTGTAATCACACCTTGAGATGCAGTTCTTATTTAAAGTTAGTTAGGATCACAAATCAAGTTACATGTCTGTACAGCAGCTACCAATGCTGAAAAAATGAAAGCACCATGAATGCTGGGCAAAGCCTTAAGTCAATTATCAACCCCACTGAATTCTGTGATACCCTTACCATAGCGTAACTTTCGCTCCCAAAACAGCCACCAATCACTATGGTAATTTTGGGAACAGCTGCACAAGCGACAGCAGCCATCATGGAGGCCTGGGCTTTCAACCTGTTGGCCTGAGCCTCTGCCTGAAATGAAAAGAAACATTTTAGTTCTGCACCCTTTTAGATTCCTTCCACTCCCACCAAACTTGCATCCTACTCCTAAAACAATTCTTTCTTTACAATTCTACGTGATCGTTTCTTCCCAAACAGCAAGGCAGGATCAACACACTAACCACCACAGCCCATGATACTGCTTCTTTTACAATGTAAATCAGCAGAACAGTTATAACCAGCGTGCAGAAACCTGCGATACAGAGCAGCTCTGGGTATCCCAGGCATCAGCAGAGCTCACATACAACAGAACTGCAGCAGGCTTTGTCTTAAGTGCTGGTGACAGCTGGGGGAACGGAGCTGCAAAAGTCTCTTAGCATAGGTTCTACAAGGCCTTCCAAAGCCCAGGAGACAACATACTGTACTTTAATGCCTCCATTTTATAAAAGGGAAATATTTTCTGTGGGTCACAGCAGTAGCAGAAGAACCAACAGGCTGTATCTCAAAGGGAAAAGCACTGCGAATTCTGAATGTTACAGCCTGCATTACCAGCTGGACTGCAGACATGCATACAGGCCTGCCTAAGATCAAAATCAAGTGAGAATGCAAAGGGAAGATTTAAGAAAGTTAATTATGAAGCTTCTTGATTTAACCATCAAAAGTGGATTAAGAATTAGTTTTCCTAGTAATTAATCGTTTTCAAAATGTATGTTAGTCAAAACAAGAGCCAGGTATTGCCTGAATTAAGCAGGGCAGATTAACATGCCATACCTGTGAGATGCTTGTTGGCTCTGCTGCATGTGGAGCAGTGTTTTGGAAAAAGAGGATGGGAATGCCCCGGTGACTGCACAGCTGTACAAAATGGTTACCCTTGAGAGCAGCATCATGAGAAAGCTCCCCATTGTTAGCCACTACTCCCACCAAGTGCCTACAAAACAGACACATGAACATTTTCCCTTGAAATGAAGAAAAGGTAGCACGTAGCAGCCTGCTGAGGGATGGAAGCATAAATGGATGGCACGGACCTGCCCTCTTATAGAAATCCAGACTCTAAAAGGATGCAACTACATGCATCATTTCATTCACGGAACCTCCTACCCCTAACAAACGTGACGTCTTATAGCACTCCCTATGCATAAAGCACAGAAGTATTAACACGGATTAACACTCAGAAGAAGGCAGATAAGGGTACAGGTGCCACAGTTCACACTGCAAGATAACAAACAGGGTGTCAGGATTCTGGGTGCTCTCTGTTTCCTCTAACATACAACACAACAGTCAAGCTGAAAAGTTTATATTTTTTACCAAAAAACTCTCTAAAGTATATTTTACTACTTTTTTTTTTTTTAATTAAAAAATTGGCTGGAATGTTGTATGTCTTATGAGTGTGCTACTAAGGCTGAGTCTGCCCTGAACTATGCTAGGTTCTATAGTACAGATACTATTCCATCTCCATCCTCCGGGAGATGGGATAACTTTGGACTCAGTTTGGGAAGGAACACTTACAGATGCTGCTTCTTACTTCTTAGAGAACCTGCTGAGATTTCAAAGTTCCAACTGTCCATCTAGTGACTTAAGTGCCCAAATAAATAGTTCCACAAAGCCATTAAAACGATTAATTTGTAATCACTGTGCTGCAATCAGCCCGGGACACAATGAATGTGAGGCCCAGAGATAAAGAATAAGGCTTTCCAGGAGTATTTATCATCAATTCCTTACTGATTCAGAACTCTGTAAATATTGTTATGGGAATATTGGAGACCCTGACAGTGGTACAAAAGCTACTTAGACGTACACATCCATGCATAGTGATGGTGAATCTTATAGCCTTACCCTTCCACGTGGCCAAATCCTGTTACTAATGTTGTTCCATAGTCAGCCTTGAACTCCTGGAACCTGCTTCCATCCAGCAGGCGGCTCAGAACCTGCAAAGAAACACTCAGAGAGACCAAACCTCACCTAGAACCACACAATAACAATACTGCTGTGCAGTTCTGCACGTCTCTGCAGAGATGTCTGGCCCAACCTCAAACAAATCTAGTTTGAATTTCTTTTTGTATTTTTGTATTTTTCATTAGGCATTTGATTTACAACATAGAGCCTACACCCCTTATAAAAAAAACAACAACAGGGAGATGGGAGGAAGCAGGACAAAAGCCCCTTCCTAAAGGGATTCATGTTCTAAACCAGCCAAGACAGTACAAGAGACGCTGATGTAAAAGCATCTCCAACAGTGCACAGAAACAGATGGGGATCAGCTGGTATAATCTGTAATTACCGTATCTCTAGCAGGCTTTCTGTTTAAATATTTTCAACAACTCTACAGAATCAGTGCCATTCTGTTTTGCTGCAGACTCAAGACTGGCTGGCAATTGATTAGGCAACCATACGAAATTTTTCAGGTACATCATGATTTCTCAAAGGGAGAAGAACACCTTATTGCCTATTAATCCGAAGATAACAGCTAGAGCAGACCAAAAGAATGAAGGAACACAGGATCTGCCAGCTTACCAATTTTACAGGAAGAGTACAGCTATAATCTCGTGGTGCCAGCCCCAAGAGTTCATCAGAGCTATAGAGAGGAGGGTCATGCTCCACAAGCTCTTCTGGCACAGGCTCATAATTCAACGTTGAGATAATATTTCGAACACACTCGTAGGCTTCCTTTTCTGAAGATGCAAAATGGTCACTGCAGCCACTGACTCTACGAGAGAAAGCAATATTAATTAGTAGTAATGAAATCTGAATTCTAATAGTAAACCCAAACTAAAGGAAAAACCCTCATCTCTACCGTGGAATATTTGACATCTCTGACAACATCATGCACTTTTGCTCCCATATGAATGAGCTCAAAACATTAAATCAGTGGGATTTCTGTGCAAACCAACCCAAAAATCAAATTATCCTCCCACATATACAACTCAATATCACTAACTTTTGTAATAATTCACCTATCATTTCTAACTTTTTTTTCACTGCACGTTTTCAAGTCCTTGAGAACCACAGCACATTCGGTCACTGGAGACAGCTTCAGTCGTGTTAATTCAGGATAGAATGGTACCTTCCTTAAAGCTAAGAGTGCTCAGCTCTCTACAATTTTTATGAATTATTATGCATACCTAGAGTGAAGTGTAGCTCCTCCTAGGTCCTCTGGAGACACATACTCCCCAGTAGCAGCTCTCACCAGAGGTGGGCCAGCAAGGAACAGCGTTCCAATTTTATCTACAATCACAGCTTCTTCTGCCATGGTTGGGACATAGGCACCTCCAGCAACGCAGGAGCCACACACCACTGCCACCTGAGGGATACAGATACAGAACCAAAACCAAACCAACATGCTAAAGAGAGCAGAATGGAAAGGCAAAGTTATTACTTTTACTTCAGAAATGTTGAAGAGACTAAACCACAGCCTGCAGACCCATGAACTAAAGGCACAAATACCAGCATGAACGTGTCTGCTCTTGGCAACACACAGCTTAATGTTTACTCTGAAACCACCTGATGACTTTATGCTTTCCATACAAATCAGTCCGTAAGCACTCAGAAGATTCTTAATGCTGAAGTCTTCTATGACGTAAGATACTATTTGCATCACTGCCCCACAAATAGAAAAGGTGAGCTTTCAAAAATGTATTGCATGTTTTAGAGCTGCTCCTATAAGCCGTATTAAAAGAGAACTTTACTACACATACTTGCATTCAAAATGACACTGTACCTGAGGGATTTTCATAGCAGATAATATTGCTTCATTGTAAAAAATTCTTCCACCATGCAACTTGTCAGGGAACAGCTCTGACTGCCATTAGAGAGAAGAGACACGGTGAGTTTCAGTATCAGCTACAAAAGATGACACTTCCTCTTCCTTCATTCGCAAAAGCATTGTAACAATTTTGAGAAGGTCACCACTAACACAACCACACCAGAAAGTTGGACCTACAGCACTCTCTGCTGCATTTGTTGTCCTTACACGTTGTGCAGTTCCACAAAAATACCCCTGGCCACTGTGTTTCAAAAGCACAGGAAAGCTTCTTGTGTTTTGTGATACCGATTTATTCCACACAAGCTTCAACTGTAACCATGGGGAAGGGTAAGCTCATGTTCACACTTGAGCTGTGAAATGACTTCAGGAGAGTTTCCCTTTTGACAGTGTCATCCAAGTCAGCCCAGCAAGAAAACAAAACAGAAATCTGGGGTTTCTATAAAATCAATATGATTGAGACAAGAGGTGAGTATATTCCTTTGCAAAGTGGTTCTGGCATTACCTGTAGTGGTAGGAATGCTCCCCCGCTGTCAACGAGGTACACCGACACCAGTCTGTTCTGCATGGCTATTTCCTGAGCTCTCAGCTGTTTCTTCACTCCAATTGGATAAATAGTTCCTCCTTTTACAGTTGCATCATTTGCTACAAAGACACACCAAATCCCACAGATCTTTCCAATTCCTACAAGAGGCAACACAGAAACGCATCAGACTCTCTGAGATACCATAAATGAAACAAGGAGTCCAAATTATAACTAGGGCATTCTTTTGTTAACACTTTTTAAGTAAGCTTCAAATTAAGTTGCAAATCCCATACATAGAAGGAATCTATAGCTCTTCTCTGGAATAAGAAACTGAAAGATAATGACATACATACACACAACAAACAAACAAATGCATCTAAATTACACAAGACAGAACTTGAAATACAGCTTACACCTGGTGACAATATAAGAGGTGAAAAAAAAAACATAGTTTGACTTCCAGCTCTTGGACTGAGTTAACAGGGAAAGGAATTAAAAATTACTGATATAAAACTGAATAATACAAGCCTGTGGCTAAAGAAAGACAGGATTTCACAATCCATTCTTCTAGTTGCTTTTTAAACTGGAGCTGCTCCTCAAAGAGCAATGAGTTTGAGAAATTCTATGATTTGAAAAGCATTACAGAATAAACGCCATGGGGGCTGTGCCATGCAGTAACGTGGTCACCTTTCATTCCATAGACATCAGTGAGTGTGACACATCATTCTAAATCTTTTAGACAATTTTTCAGCCTGCGCACGCAGACTACAACCACCGTACACTGCCTACAACCACTGACAACACATTCAACCATCCCCTCTCAAATTATTTTGGTTCAAAACCCTCCTCCTTTCCAGGCTGCATCTCCAGCATGGGCTGATCCAAACAATACCCTCAACCCATGCGCATCTTGAGATCTAATATGAAACATACTTAAAGATACGAACAATCAAGCAAACGAACTTCATGAATTTCCCGTTACATTTTCTAGCAATTACCAGTGAGGCATCCAGCAGCAGGGACGTCACCATATGGCATGCTGAGGCCTGCAAGGGGGGACAGCTCGAGGAAGGACTCATCATCGAGAAGCAGCTTCAGGCGCTCCCGAACAAACAGCTTCTTGTTTCTCTGAGTGTGACGCAGGACGGCATTCTCTCCCCCTCCTTTACTGACCACCTGTAGCAACTCTGAGTATCTGATTTGAAAAGAAAGTTTCAGTTAATGAAACCTTCCCTTACGTGTTAACCTTCCATAGGTTTCACCTGGTACTTGAGTGTATTGCACAGACTCCATCCCAATGACACAGGAACGAAGAGGAACTCACATAACTTGACAACGACAGTGAAGAACTGGCTAACAGACCACACTATTCTAATAAATAATATTCTAATAAGCTAATAAAACTGGAAATAAACATGGTACCTCAAATAACTTTGGTCTGAAACAAACCAGGCTGTGCATTTATTTTAAGTAAAACATTCTTTTTCACCAAGATGCATCATCTGTAAATAAGAATACCTCTTGACATCACTATTTACAAACCACACTGTGTATGACTCCAGTACCTCACTATGGGCTCCTGCGGGCTGCAGAGGTTGAAAAACCTCGGGAAGAAAAGGGCAAGGGTTTTTAACAATGTTGCAAACGCCACCACAGGAGGGCACAGTGTGTTTCCCATAGCTGCGCTTGCAGCTTATGCACCATCCCTCTGAACAAAGGCCTTTGAATTCTGCCACTGGATCCGTCAGAATACCTATTTTCCTGTTCTGTTAGCAAATCGTGATTCTTTAAATGACTGAGTCATCATTTCTCTGTTTTCACTCAAAATCAACTGTGAAATGTGTCTCATGAAGGCCCAGAAAAATAATTCTCTGCAATACGTGCAGAGCAATGTCATAGGATAACATTGAGACACAACGTGAACCCAGGTTTGGGCACTGCAGTCAACAGAAACTGCCCAGGGAACAGCAGAAAGGAAAACAGGCAGGGCTTCAAAGTGGCCAGGAGAAAAATTACCAACAGGTTGTTTTGGCCTAAGTTTTTAATTAGCAATCCAGCTTAAAAGCTCCCCAAAGCACCCGCACACAACTCCCCCATCACCTCGCAGGTATCAACACACTAAGTACATCACAGAAACCATTATTACCTTTTAATAACAGCCTCACTGTTCCTGAGGTTCTCTTCGAACACGTGTCGGTGCACGGACAGGACGCGTCCATCTAACAGTGGGTACATCTGAGCACAGCGGCTGCGTTTTGCTTTGCCACTTACAGAGCAGCCGGGCAGCGCACTGCGTGTCCCATTCTGTGCTGTCTGCGCCGACTGCTTATCGCTGCTGAAGCCCATACACGTTCTTTGGAAGGCATGAGCTAACGGTGGGAGTCTCGGCAGCAGTAATGATGCCGGGTGAGGGGAGGGCTTGCAAATGGAGCACAAGGCAACGCTGTTCCACATGACCCTGGGAATCGAAGTTTTATTCTCACTTTCAGCACTACCATTCAGATTCCCCACGCCAAAAAAAGCCCCAAATTAAGAAGCACAAATAAACGATGTGCCGGCTCTGACAGGCACACAGACAACCACAAATGTCTGCATTTCACCCGTAACACTCCGTACACAACAGAGGCCCCAAGCTTCGTTCTGAACCGGCATCGCCCCGCGGGCAGGCAGGGCAGGAGCTGCCAGGAGGGTCGCAGGCACCGCACCGCACCGCACCGCCGCCTTCCGCCCTGCCGGGGGACGCAGCCAGCCGCGGGCAGGCCCCGCATGCTCGGCCCCACGGCCTCCTGGGGATAGCGGGGCCTGAGGGTGATCGAGGCCTGAGGGTGAGCGGGGCCTGCCCGCCCCGGCGCCGAGTGGAGCCCCTGCGCCGCCCCTGACGGCTGCGGGTTACGGAGCGGCCCAGGCCCGGCACAGCCGCCCTCTCCTCCCCGCCCTCCCGCTCCGTCCCCGCGCCCCACCGAGCCTTACTGGCAGCCAACGCCGCGCCGACCGCTCCGGGCCCGCCCTGGGGGCGGCTCCGTTGCCCGCACGGCCCTCTCTGCCCCCTGAGGCCTCTGCCCCGGAGCCGCCCCGCGCCGGCCCGCCTCCACCCGCAGGCCTCGCAGCGCCCGTGGGCCCCTCCCGGCCCGCTGCCTCAGCGCGGCCCTGCTCGGCCCCGGCTCCCCCCTGCGGCCGTGCCCCGTGTTCCCCCCTTGTCCCCTCGGTCCCTCACGGCCCCGCACGGTGCTGCGGCCCTCCAGGAAGGCCCGGGTCAAACTACGGGAGCGCTCAGCTCGTTTCATCTCCGGGTGCGAACGTTGCACCAGCAAAAGGCACAGCGAAGCACACTGCTGCACACCTACACACACACGGCGCCTATCTGATGTTGCAAATTACACACCACGGCCTCAAAAGTAACACGCATGCCTTCCCGAGCGGCACAGCATGCTGCGGTCCGTGTCCCTGCTGGTGCTGGATGTGCTGTGGCAGAGATGTTCCCCGGACCTGGCTGCCCTTCCACGCCCCGCGCTGTCCCTGGGCACTGACAGACACTTTGTCCTCAGTCCTGCCATAACCTGGGGCTTGCAGCTTGCTGCTGTCAGCAGCCTTGTTAACGTGCACTGCTGCCAGCGCTCCTCCACCATCCTCGTTAATTAGGCTCCACGGAGGTAATTAAGCAGTGACTAACACGGCAGTGAACGCAAGTATCCAGCATAAGCATGAGAGAGATTCTGTAGGTAGATGCGTTGGGTATGTTATTAAAAAAAACTTGCTGATAATAATCAAGACTCGATGCGCTATAAGAGCTTAAAACATTCTTTTTTCTTTTATGCACAAAACAGGTGGGATCGCCTTCAGTGTTCTTTCCCTTCGCACTGAGAGTGGGGTTGCTGGAAGCAGCGTCCTGCTGCCCTGTGGGGCTGCGGCTCAGCAGGAGGGGTCGGCAGGATCCGTCTGGTGGGGTGTCCTCTGCAGCCTGGAACAGCTGCATGGGGCTGTGTGGGGCTGCAGGCACACGTGTGCACTGCACAGCAAGAAGAGGTGGTACCTGAACTGGGAATGCAGGTCTTGTTTGCGCTTCCCTAAAATTCTCGTTAATTCTGGACCAGTCAGAATGAGGTGAGCAGTGGATGAGTGTTACTGATGGTCATGGAAGCACAGTATCATTTGGGTAGGATCCCCACCCTAACCCCAGCCTAGCCCCCACCCCCACTGCCCACGTCCCTCAGTGCCACATCCCCACGGCTCTGAACACCCCCAGGGATGTGACCCCCCCACTCCCTGGGCAGCTGTGCCAATGAAACTGGTGAATGAACAATCCCGCTCAGGAAGTATGCTGCAAGCACTGGTGCAGCCACAGAGGGGTTCCTGGCACAGCCCATGAAGGACATCAGCAGCCCGTTACACCATCCAGGCTGATACGGGGCATTCCTTGTTCTGAGGTTTAGAATCATAGAATAGGATGATAGAATCACCACGGTTGGGAAAGACAGCCAGGAACATCCAGCCCAAGCACCCAGCTGCCACCAGTATTTCCCTCAACACGGTCCCTCAACCCTAGTACAACATCTAAATGGCTCTTGAACACAAGAACTGATTATTCCAGTTCACTACTTCTACTCCAGTCTCTACTTCTGTGGTGTAGCCTCCCTCACGGATCAGAGCAGCTTGTAGAGAGCTGAGGATGGGAGGCAGAAGGCACTTGGCAGCTTTCTGTGCATCCTTTGCATGTCCTGGGGCACTTCATGTGAACGCTGGAGCTCTGTGGAGCAGGTGAAGACAGGAAAGGAAAGTGGTGACAGAAATGTGTGTGCAGCAGGAAATAGAACAGAGGTCAGAGCTGCTGGGATGTGAGGATGGCAGTGATGGTGCTCAGCTTACTGAAGAAGGGAGTGCTGATGAAATGTGATGAAATGCTCAAATATGCATTTAATGTGAGATTTGGGGTTCTTTTTTTTCTTAAGTTGACCCATATAGAATCTCCCTGGATATTTTCAGTACTCTGTTCTGTGAATGCATTAGAGGGACTACTACTCAATTACAATCTTCTCACTTCTTATTTCATTTTCCATAGCTGTGAGATAATACAGGTGTGTGATACAGGTTGCTTTACTCAGATATGAAAGGGAATTAAACATTCTCACGCAGGCTGAACACTGCTTGATAAAACAAACCTTTCTCTTCGTTGCATTCCAGACTTGCCGTGTGTTTGAATGTATGTTTACCAGGAAGGTACAGCATCGGTCACTTGTTTTTTGCAGTGAGTGTGATGGTAAATCCTGTAATGAGATACTGATTTATCTTTGGTAGTCCTCACATGGAGCATCCTTTGGTTAATGGACAGTGAGGGTCAGTGGAGTGAGGTGGTTAAAATAGCTGTTCTGGATGGGTGCAGCCTTGTGCAAGCATTGGCAGTCGTTACTTTAAGCACTTATTTTAGAGGCTTTTGAGTGCTGAGAATTCAGAATATATAGGGTGGCGTTTAGGAAAAACGTTAGCGTGGTTGCCTGCTTTAACGTGACCTGCAGCCGTGCCAAGGAAGGAACATGCCATTTAAGGAGCACTAAAGCCCCAAGTGAAGTTTTTACTCCACTTTATTTAGCAACTCGCTGGAGTGCACCGGATGCCGGGGGAAACCAGAACACACTTCTTGGATTGTCAGACCAAAGGCAGGAAGGTTCCCACAGGGCCCTGCTCCTGATGCAGCTTCTGCTTCTTATTTAGGTTTTGTTTCTTAATACCGAGAAGCCTGCAGTGGCATTCTGACAGCTGTGGCCTGGAAATTTGTCTAAATTAAAGCGGGTCTTGTTTATTTACTTAAAACTACTGACAGACTTAGGGCAGTCCCACAGCATTTTTTAGGGGTTGCATAATCCTGAGATAGGTTCAGTTGATTCCACATAACTATGACAGAAAGCCTTTCCCTTTGGGCACTTGAAGTATTTGTATGGATACAAGTGGGACGTCTGAGAAGCTGCAGGTATGCTGGGCATAGTGTCTGGAATTGATAGGAGACGTGACGGGCCTTACTTCAGTTGCTGGATGAAAAGTGAGAGCATGAATTGAATGAACTGAAGGTAGAGGAGTGAGGAGACCGCTCCCCAGGTAGGGCGTGCCGTGCCTCTGGTTCCACAGGACACATCAGGTGGGTATGTGGCTGCTCCCATCCTATTCAACTTCTTGTTCTTGGTCCTTTAAACCCCACATCTGCTGTTCCTGCAGTGTCCCGTGGCAGTGTTAGCTCCACTGGAGGAGGAAGATAGCAGGTTTGGCAAATGAGAGATTTTGGGACTTCATCGTTTATCTTTCGAGCTGAGGGACATCAGGTGGGCCTACATGTCTGTTGGGGGTGTAGTAAAAAAGAAACACCTGGAAGAATGAAGTCCTGTGCAGCTCAGTTCATGCCTGGAAGCTCCTCTGCCTCAGTCTGTGCCCCTCCTGTATGTGCTGGGAGGCTGAACTGCAGGGGGATTCCAGGGATGAGGAGGAGATGTGACTGTGGCAGTCAGGTCCACAGCAGTTGGGCGGTGCATTTATCTCTTGGCGCAGAGAACTTACAAAGACATGAATAATGATATAATAATTATAGTGATGGAAACGTCACTCATATGGAAATGACCAGGAGTGTGTACACTTCCATCTTGCTGAGAGATGTTAGACGCTGACTGGTCTTGTTCTTATAGAATGCAGAGAACTAAAGGAGTAGAATTACATCCCTGGTGCTGCGTACAGTTCCCAGCTGCAGGGGCAGAGTCTGTCCTGAGGGGCACCGACACCAGCTGGTGAGGAGAAGATTCTGTCCTGAGGCTCCAGGTGGGCGGTGTGACAGCCAGACCAGGGGAGAGACAAATGCTACTGTCATGGTTTGGGCTGGAATGGCACAGATGGCAAAACATTTTCATCGAAAATCACGGGATGGCTCCTGAAAAACCGCCTGATAGATTCAGCACACAGCAGCCGTGAGAAGGTCTACTGCTTCTCCCACTTTAATGATGGCACCGGGAGTCTTCCAAAGTCATCTGAAGGCCCTTTACTGTTTGGAGATGTCCGTTCCAAGCAGCCGGGTTTCTCGCTGGCCCTTTATTCTAGGAAATTGCTGGTGATTTATTATGCCGTGAGTGTTTGCTGCTGAGTGGTGACACCAAAGCCTCAGACCATTCTGGATGTTTACTGTCCCCTGAAGGCGGTTTGTAAGGCTGTAATAGCTAGTAATCGGTGACTGGATGTGGTCAGGGAGATAGATAAACATGCAGAGGAAGAAGATGAATCACGAAGTAAATCCGGTACTGATGCTGCAGGAAGGCCGAGGTGCAGTGTGTTTGTGGCAGATGTGACATACCTCCTTAATGACTTCTTCGGCTTCTACTGCCCTACGGTTCGGTTTGCAGCCGGCTCATCTTTGTGCTCCCAAGATCGGCCTGCACATTATTTGTGCATTCTCCTACGCCTGGACTGATGGGCCCCCCCAGCTGGGTGCCTCGCGGGGTGCTTTGCAGATCGGCAGCACAGCTGCACAACGCGTGCAGTTTTTCCCCGTGCCCGCAGCGCGCAGAGAGCAGAACAGCAGCCGTGGGCACAGCAGAGCGCTTTCCCTGCCCATTACATCACTTCAGTGCTGCATGCTGGTTATTTGCTCTCTATATCACTGCCCCCCAGGAGGTCCAAAGAAATCAGCAGATCTCCCCCAGCAGAGCCACGAATACCTCTCACAATTCATTCAGGCGCAGCGGGAAGGCCGGGGATTAATCCGAGGGGGAATGCTGTGAATTCCAGCACGCTCTTTCTTCCCCTGGCACAGCTGGCGGCGGGGATCCTGCCACATGAAAGCCCTGCTGTCACTATCCATCATCGTTACTTGGGCGGCCGCATTCCAGGGCATGAATTGGCCTCATTTGGTAACTCTGGTGCTGTTTCCTTCTGCCAGATGATACGCGGCAGGAATCCAAATTGGAGTGCACCTCGATGTTCCAGCCCTCCAGCTATTTTTAGGGGTTTCCAGATTCCCTGAGACAAAATTGGAATGGATGTATTTCTGCAGGCCAGAGCGCAGCACCACGCGGAGGTGGGGCGGTTTGTTTGCAGCCCGTCTGCTCAGCACCACGGAGGTATTCTCTCCCTGCTCCTCAACTCCCTAACAGAGGTTCCCGTGATGTAACAGGAAAGCTGCTCTTAAGGAGCTTAAAAATTGTTTTCTATAGGATGTCATCGTTTGGCTACAATTTCTTGTCGTAGTTCTTAGTAGCGGTAAAATACCAACGGATAAAGCTGAATTTTTCCGTTTCTTTCTCCATAGAACCCCACTATACGTATTAATCCTTTCCTTTTCTCCAGCCCCACGGTCTTGCCCGCTGTTACCCAGCCGTGCTGCTGCCATGTACAGCAGACCCTGGGCAGAACCCATGCTGCCAGGAGCTTTTTGTTGTGGCATATTTGTCTCAGAAGTGCTCTACTGAAATTCCACGCTGAACAGTCCTCAGAAATGAATACAGAACAGCAGGAGAAGAGGCAGTGCCCAGCAGCCTCCCTGCTATGGCTGCCGACCGGGCTCTGCAGCGGTGCTGCCTCTGATCCTTCCAGATTTCAGGCACAGCAGTGCACAGGGATCTCCCGCTGTGCTGCCCACATCAGAGCTGTGCTGGGCCAGCAGCAACATCTCATGGACAGTGGTGATGCTCCACAGGGAGCAGTGAGGCAGGGGGCAACTGGGAAACATCACTGTGTGATGACAAGGAGGCTGTGGATGCCCCATCCCTGGAGGCATTCAAGGCCAGGCTGGATGTGGCTCTGGGCAGCCTGGGCTGCTGGTTGGCGACCCTGCACATAGCAGGGGGGTGGAACAAGATGAGCGTTGTGCTTTTCAACCCAGGCCATTCTGTGATTCTATGATTCTGTGAAAACCAGTATGCAATCCTTTACAAAGACGAGAATCGATTTATTTTCAATATGTAATTAATTACAGATCCTATGCTTGGTATTTGTAATCCTGCAACTGTGTACGTTCCTTCCTTGAGTTGAGAAGTCCAGGTCAGCACATCTAGGTGGAACAGAGCATTCCTTAAAGCGCTGTGAATCACTCATAAGCACACTCCTTGAGTGTTAACCATGTACATGCTGCATTGTTGGCAAACGTTTTATCCACTTATGTTTTGAACCACTGGTTGCATTTGCCCTTGGCTTGTTTTTTGGAACCAAAGGCAGCCAAGCACTGTGTGAGATCCAAGCATTTCAGGCCACAGCTGATGTTTTGTTTTACACAATTCAGCATCCATTAGAAAAATTAATTTGGGTCAGTGTTGTGCCATGAAGAGGGAAAATGAATTCTCCTTCAGATGCTTCACTATGGCTGTACTCTATTGGGTATAGGTAGACCTTTTGTGCTGGAGACCAAAGTCTTCTGATTGTCATTCTCTGTCAGGACTGAGAATTCATGTGTAAGATAAGGTTACAGGCAGTGTTTGTTTTGGCAGCAGTGTCAGTGTAAGTAGCTCCTTCCTCTTGTGCACGTTTTTGTACACATCTCAGTTGCACCAGGGCAGGCTGGCTGGTAGGGGGAATTCCTTCCCCAAAGTGCGCTCAGCACCGCACAGCTGCCCAAAGGTGGGGGTCACATCCCTGGGGGTGTTCAGAGCCGTGGGGATGTGGCACTGAGGGACGTGAGGGGTGGGCATGGAAGGGGGGTGGGGGGACTGGTGGTCTTGGAGGTCGTTTCCAGCCTTACTGCTTCTGTGGTGCTCTGCCTTTGTACTGCTGCTGGCTCACCAGTGCAGCGGTTGGTGGGCTCACACAGTGCGTGCCCCGGGAGTGGACGTGGGCAGGCTGCGTCCTGAAGAACACAGCTGAGAGCCCTGCAGTCCTGGGCCCAGGTGTGCGTGCCCATCCGTGTGCCTTCCTGCTGGAACCTCCGTGTCCTCCGGCCTCTGACCTTTGGGTGCAATTAACTCTTTGCTGTTGGGTGGCTTTTCTTGCTTTTCTGTGATTTTCTGGATACACATCTCCCACACACACGTATAAAAACCCCTTTCAGTGACTGCTCTCCTTTCTGATGCGATGCCTGCTCCGCTGCCAGTCGCTCTGCTGGGGGCGGAGGAGCACCGCTGACGCTCTGCTGGAGCTCCTCAACCCGCCCGCCAAGGAGAGCTGATGGTTAATCATTCCTGGTGTTTTCAGAACACCTGATTGATTGCGACAGGCAAAGCAACGTGTGTGGCTTAACCGTGATTAACCGTGATCAACACTTTCCTCCCCTCGATTTGAGTCATACCGCCTCGTTTTATCCTCGTTCTTCGAAATAACTCTCCGAAAGGTTAATCTTAGTTTAGCAATTGGGGTTTTTTGGAGTGAGGCGGGGATGACCTCGATCCAAATAATCGGCTGGGACAGCGTGCCACGCCGGGAAGAAAAAATGACTCCCCGCTCATCTCCTTCCCCTGCCGTGTGTGCGGGGGCTGCCCCGGCCGCGGGGCGCTGCGTGGCGCTGGGAGCAGCACCCGACGCATCCCGCCCCGAGCCGGGGGTAACAGCTTCCTGCAGGTACCGACCGGCAGGGCGTGCGAACGCCCCCAAGAGTCTGGAAGGAACGGAGGAGCGGTGAGTCAGAAGTGAGTCATGGAGCCTCCCCGGATCTATCCCGGGACGGGGCCGGCGCGCACCGCTCCTTCATCTGCTCTGTCTCGAAAGGACAGGCCAGCAGCCCCGACTATAATTGTGGAAAAATAAATGTTAGCGGCAACCATCCGTTGGCAGCAGCAGACTGCACCGTTTTGTAAGGCCTTCCCTGGGGCTCATCGCTATTCTTCTGATAAGAAACGGGGAAAAGGCACAGGGCAGGATGTGGGCAGAGGGGTTTTCCTGGCGGGGGAGTGCAGTCACCCCGCCGTCACCGTGGGCACGAGCTTTGGGGGCCGTGCTCCTTTCCCCTCCGTGTCTGACCGCCCAGAGCATTGCTGCTGCCTGGCACGGGGTTTGGGGTGCTCCCCGGCCTCCCACCCGGCCCCACACCATGCGGCATTCTGTGTCCATCACGCAGCGGCAGCACCCCCGGGAATGCACGGCCGGAGGAAGGAGTGGTGCCTCCCCGTGGGGTGCCATCAGGTCAGCTCACATCTCCCATAACTTCACCCTGAACTTCCCACCCTGTGCCACACTGGAACAGTCAGCTGCTTGGTGACAAGGGAACAGGCTGTCAGAGCCAGAGGCTGGGGCAGGGTGAGAATCTTGGCTGCGGATGCCAATGGCTCAGGAGAGCTTTCTTTCCTCCTTAACAGCCCTCCCTTGGCTTGTTCTGTGTATTTCCTTGTTTAAGTTCCGTGAATAATATCACAGAATCATAGAATCCTTGGAGTAGAAAGGGCCCTTTGAAGGCCATCCGGTCCCACTGCCTGCAATGAGCAGGGACACCCACAGCTCCACCAGGTGCTCAGAACCTCATCCAGTCCAACTTTGGGTGTCTGCAGGGATGGGGCACCACTGCCTCTCTGGGCACTCTATGTCCTCAGCACCCTTACTGTATTTATTTCCTTATATCCAGCCTAAATCTCCCCTCTTTAAGTCTGAAACCATTTCCTCTCATTCTAGCACCACGGTCCCTGCTAAATAATCTTTGCCCTTCTTTCTTCCAACGCCCCTTTAGACACCGAAATATGTCTTACATTCATTACATTTCAGGGATTTTGGCAGGGCTCCCTGAGAGGAGCGGTTCGGTTCTAAAGATGACGAATATCTACAGAAAAAATTCCATTCCACCCTTTCCTTTGGCTGAGATGGGAGTTGATAAAAAGCCTTCGGTCCCTAAACGGTCAGAAACCACAGAAACCACAGAATCGCAGGGGTCGGTGGGGACCTCAGGAGGTCATTGAGCCCAACCCCCTGCTAGAGCAGTTCCCTACAGCACGTCACCTGTATTTCTTTCATACTTCTATGCTCCTATTTCTCTTGCACACATGAAACGATGGCATACAATGGTGGGCTAAAAGTTAGCGCTGAGTTTGATGTGAGCAGAGCTGACGAGCTCACCACACCAGGCATGCTGACCCACACAGCATCAGCAAAGCACGCACATCTGGATGGGAGGCCAAGCTCCGTGACGGGCAGCGCTGCATGAGAAGGACTCCATTTGTGCCACGTTCCCAGCTCGGTGTCAGACGGAGCGCATCCAGAACAAACTGCCACACCTACAAAACCAGGCAGACTTTTAGACTGCGCCTCGTGTGCCATGAGACCCGCGGTGTTATCTGGGTGAGGGTCCCACCGCGGAGTGCTGTGCCGTGGGGGTGCATCCTGTGCTCCCAGCGCTCTGCAGAGCTCCTGCTGGATTTCCTTTGCAGCACAGAAGAAGCGAAGTCACTGAACTCAGAGAGGAGCAGCAGCACAGGAGCTCCCAGTCCGCAGATTGCTCAGTGCTGTCCTTCGCTCGCTCGAAGGAAATGACCTTTAACTCCGCTTTTGCCTTATGAGGCAATTTTCATTCCAAGAGCACTTGCGTTTATGCAGCTGTAAATCAGCAGGTTAAAAACAGGGGAAACTGCCTGTGTACGTGTTGCACAAAACGTGCGCGTTGCGCAGCGATAACAGCTGCGGAGCTCCGGGACGCCGCGTCGGGTCCGGGTCCGCCTGCCGTGCTGCCCCCTGCTGCCCGCACCGCCCGCTGCGGGCTCCGGGCACAGCGCGGGTTGGTGGGCAGCGGGAGGATGGCGAGAGGTGCAGATCTGCTCTGGGAACAGCGACGGGGCGAGAGGTGACGGCCTCATGCTGTGCCGGGGCAGGGGCAGGCTGGGTGCCGGGGGACGTCTCTGCTCCAAAGAGCGCTCAGCACCGCACAGCTGCCCAGGGGTGGGGGGTCACCGTCCCTGGGGGTGTTCAGAGCCGTGGGGATGTGGCACTGAGGGAGGTGGGCGGTGGGCATGGGGCGATCTCAGAGGGCTTTTCCGACCTGACTAATTCTGTGGTTCTGTGGTTCCACACCACGACTGCAGCAGCACCAGAGGAGGACCTCGGCCTATGGAAGCGCTTGGCACCGGCTTTGGGGGGGAGCAGCAATTCTCATTCCATCCCCCCCCTCCCCAGCATCAGCCGGCAGAGACCCCGGAGGCGGCGCAGCGCTGTGGCTGAGCGCTGACGGCGTCTCCTGGGAAGCGGAGCTGCGGGACTTCCAGGAGCTGCCCGGTCAGGAAAGCACACAGAGGTGGACGAGCGGCTCTGCGGGGCGTGACGTGCGGGTGGCTCCGCAGCGGGGACGGGGAGGCAGCCCTGCGGCTCTTGGTCGTGTCGCTGCGATGCTGCTCGTGTCGCTGCGCTGCGAATTGGGTCGGAGGCACTAAAACAACACAGCTCGTCCTCCCCTTCTTTGTTTGTAACGCGGATGGATTCTTCGCCCGGTTCACCCCACAAAACGCTCGTGCAGGAATTGGCGCAGCCTCTGGCCGAACCAGACGAGGAAGCAAAACAGCTGCAAAAACACATCTACACCCCCATCCCGACACAAAGATCATCCTGCGGCCGGATCAGCTCCTCGGCCGTCCCACGCGGAGCCGAAGGAGCAGCCGTGCGCCGACAGGGCGAACAGAGCCGCGCTCCCACGGCCCGGCCGCTGAATGCGGAGCAGCCCGGGGCTACGCCTGGCAGCAATTTGCTCTCCCCCTCGATCTTTGATTTCTTCCTTTCTCTGCAGCGACCTTCACGGCTCGGTGTGGCTGCGGGGTGCTTTGCCGACGGGAACGGGGATGTGTGAGCGCGGCTGGGAGCGGAGGGTCTGCCTGAGCCGGAGCCGCCCGCGGCAGGAGTGCCTTTGGACGCAGGGGGAGGCGGGCAGGTACAGTGCTTTCTTTCTCCCTACTCCAAACAGTGTCTTTTTATTATTCTCCAAATATTTATGCCTCTGCAAAAGGCATAAACATTTCATCAGCGGCCTCTTTAGCGCGTAGTTCCAGCACTTAATTCGAAGTTGCTGTGTTCCCTGGCCATAAACCTCCCTGAATAGGACGGACTCACGCAGGGGGACTCTCCCCTCGCCGGACCCGAGGCGCGCAGCCCCAGCGTGGGGCACGCTTAGAGAAGCGGTGCGAAGCGGTGGCACTGAGCTGCTGTGCCTGCGTGCATCTGCCCTTGGCGTCCTCCTCTTCCACGGAATCCCAGCACGGATGTGTCGGAAGGGACACACAGAGCCCGGCACCACCCCCGGCCGGGTGCCCAGCAGCTCGGGCTGCAGCAGCCGGGCGGTGATTCCCTCTTCCATATCACTTTCTGTGCTCAGCCTTCCCCCGAGCTTAGCGGGAATCAAATACACAGCAGGTAGCAGCTGAACAGCAGAAGTTATTCTAATTTCAGATTTTTAAAAAAGAAGAAAAAGGAGGAGGAGGAGGAAGAAAAAAGGAAAAAAGAGAAACAGTGCATGAGAGGTCAATATCAAAAAGTATTTGGGTCGTCAGGTCTTGCAGCTGGAGCAGAGAGCTCCAGGAATGCCGACAGACTGCCCCGGCTGCTCTGTGTGCTGCACTGCAACACAGCGCGGCCTTACAGCTGACGTGGGGGGGTTGCAGCAGTCCCAAAGCTGAGCTGTGGCCTTACAGCTGACCTGTTGGCTTTGCAGCATTCCCAGCACCGACGCTGCCATTCTGCTGCCTTGCTGTCTGGGCGCGGGATGCAGAGCAGGCGCTGGGCTGGCTGGTAACTCACAGTGCTGTGCATGGATGTGAACCACTGCATGATGACTGGACACCACGGAGCTGTAATTTTTTTCCTTGTCAGCTCTGTCTTTCATCATCTGTTTTAGAGTCTGTGTAAAATAAGGATAGCAAGCTCCTGCCCTGCAAACTCCCGTGACCCTTTTCCCTGTAGACACAGCAAATGTTCTGTTTCTGAGCTGAGCTGAATGCTGCTGGAGCAGTCGGTGGCACAGACAGCATCTTACAGCTTCAGGTAGAAGGCAGTTCGGTGCCCTGGGACACAGAGGTGATTGAGGGTGAGTTAATTGTGCCAACGAGGCAGGTGGCACTACTGGCTGCCGTGTGCCCTCTGCCAGCCTCCCCTCCTTGGCTCTGTGCTCCCCCGCCAGCTCCAGCTGCAGTGTGGGGCGCTGGTGTGGTGGGCAGTGTGTGAGGGGTGCTGCCAGGCCCTGGGGGGCGGCAGAGCAGGAGGGGATGTGGAGCAGATGTGTGTCTGTGGGGCAATGCTGCAGGGGCAGAGGCACCACCTCTGCCCATCTCTGCGCAGAGCCTCTGCCTGGCAGTGCATGGAAAGTGAAGGCAGAAAGAGAACCGTTCTTCTTTCTAAGTATTTCCCTGTGCAGTGGGCACACACTTGTATTTTAAGAGAACAAAAACCCTCTCTTACTCAAAGTCCGTCCCTCGTCTGGAGCAGCTTGCCTTGATTACATCGTACTAAATTACTCATCTTGGATATATGATTCTCTTTCTTTCCTCTGCCAAGAGCACAAATATGAGATTATTTGGCAAGAGGAATGTGTATCTAAAATGTCAAATTACAGCTCATAACTATTACGGGATGGTTCTGGCGATGGCCCTTTGTGGCGGTTCCAAAACAGATGTCTCTTTCTAGGAGATCTCCACATCCAACCCGTGCTTTGCCTTTGCTTTCAGACGGTGCTTTGAGAACGCCTCCCCAGCACACAGCTGGCTCAATACATTGCCTTGATTTAACTCCCCAACTTCTCAGGACTTCCACGTCTTCCCATTGTGTTAACTGATAGCTCTCCGTGCCATCACGTTCTGCTGACACTGAGCCGCACTGTGATCCTTGGTGCTGTATCCCCAAAGCAGGTGCTGCAACACATCCCCATGTGGGCACATTTGTTTGCTTCTCATGGGGCCAGAAGAGCTGGCTTCAGTTTTAATTATGTTTTGTCTGCTAATTTGGTCTTCACTACTGAATGGAATGGATTGGATGTACGGGAACATAAGGGTTTAACAGGGAAATGGCGAGAGGAGGTTGAAAAAACCTCTGCAATGTGTTCTTTGTATTCTGGTGGAAGTGATGGCAGCATGAAGACTTGAGTGAGAACAACTGTGTGGTTCAGCTGGTAGAAGGAATTGGATGACATTAAGCTTGTTGTCCTCTAATAACAAACTGAGCATCACTCTGTAATACTCAAGTGTCCGTATCTCGTACAAAAATGGCCTTCTTTGCTTGCGTTTGAGGAGGACACAAAGCTGGGAAAGGCCCCCTGGTCTGGCAGCACACCTGCAGCCCTTCTGACATCTGCCTGCCCTGCACCTGCACAGCCACCTCCTCAGCACCGCTGCTCACCTGAGCCTGCCTGGGTCATACATCAGTGATGCCCATTGCTGGGCAGAAAGGGAACACAGGCATCTACATAGAGAAATGCCAGGCTGCAGTGGTTGTGAAGGAAGGTGGAAGATGCAGTCTGACAGCTGGTTTTCATAGAAGCATAGAATCATTCAGGCTGGAAAAGCCCTCTGAGACCCCCAAGCCCACCCTCTTGCCCCCACACCGTGCTCACTGCCCACATCCCTCAGCACCACATCCCTGCAGTCCTTAACGTGTCGGTACAGCAGACAGTGAGATAATGAACCAGACCTGACAGAGGCTGTCTGATGCGTGCACTGGCAGACCAAGTGGGCAGGGGAGAGAGCAAAGCATGCACATCTGGCTCGCAGAAGTCTTGCTCCAGGCTTGATTCTCTGTAACCCTGTAGAGGTGGCAACGTGGAGATGGGGCAGCTCAGGGGTGCTTTGCATCAGCAAAACCTCGGGAGCCTCTGCATCATTACTCAAGCAGAGAGAAGGGTTTGAGCAGAGCCACACTTACTGCCAGATGAGCTCAAGGTCAGGGGAGAGGTTTGGAAGGAGGAACTTGGAAAGGCAGCGACGGGCGGGTGATGGATCTGCCCCAGCCTTGCTCGGGTCCTGCTGCAGCAGCTCTGCTGATTGGAATCACGGCCAAAAGGGCTGGCTTGGCAGGCACAGAAAAAAATGCTGAAAATCTGGGCTTTCCACAGTTTTGCTTTTGATGGCTTGTGCCTTCTAACCACAGGGTAATTGCAAAGGCTATACATAAAATTCAGAAATCCAGTTTAAACGATCCTTAATGAACTATAAATTACTTTAATGCGCTGTTATTGGCCCCTCCTGCAGGACGTCACAAGTCTGCACTTTCTGCCTGACGAGCTAAGATGTGTTCTCTGTCAAATGATGAGCTCCATTTCGTCTTCTCTGAAGACTGGAAACCTCACTGTCCCCACTGGAGCTCCGTCCTGATGCGCCGCAGGCACTGTGTGATGCAGGGAAGGCTTTGAGAGCGTAGCAGAGAAAGGCCGTCAGGAGAGTGATCTGTGACGCTGCCTCTGAGCAGTTCCCAAGTCCCGGTCTGCAGCCATGAGTGGGTTCACACCCACAGCTCTGCTTGTGCAGCTGCTCGTGGGGACAGGAGGGCTGCTGGGGGCACGGAGGGCAGAGATGCTGAGCAGCCAGAGCTGTGGTGGGGATGCTGCCGGTGCCCCATTGCTGCCCATGCAGTGCCCTACACCTGTTCTGAAGTTGCTTGCAGGTTGCAGCCACGGTGGGGAGGTGATTCCTTTCCTAAGGTTGTGTTCTGTTTGCTTTTGTGTTCTGTCGGCATCAGAGCAGCTGTACCAGGAGCCCATGCCCGGTGCTCATGTACAGGAATTAATTAGCCAGCAGCATTCCCCCTGCTCAGCCGACACAAGGGCAGCCAGCAGGGAGTGCAGCGCGGCTGCTGTAGCACGGCTGCCCCGGGTGTGTAAACCTGGGGTGTGAGTCAGAGAACCACGGAATCATTCCACTTGGAAAAGCCCTCTGAGCTCCCCAATCCCACCCCAGCCCACCCCCACCCCCACTGCCCACGTCCCTCAGTGCCACATCCCCACGGCTCTGAACACCCCCAGGGATGTGACCCCCACCCCGGGCAGCTGTGCGGGTGTTCTTTGCAGGAAGAAATTTCCCCTAATATCCAACCTGACCCTCCCTGGCACTGTGAGGCCACCACCTCCTCCCGAGACGCTGATTCCTGTTCCTACAGGCGGGTGCATGCTTAGCACAGACCTACCCCGTGGGCTGGGAATTCTGCTGGATATTTATAGGGCAGGCAGGGCTTGGGATGGAGTGGTGCACAGCTGTTGGTTTGCCCCGATCCCTGAGCAGTGGGCAGTTGCAGGCCATGGATCTCTGCCAGCTCGTTGGTATGAGCCCTCCCTACCAGCACTTCCTTTTTAGATGGGTGCTGCACTACCAGCCATAGAATAGGGTTTTCTTACAAAGATAACATTTCTCTTCCCATCCGTGAACTGGAAATAACACACAACACCCTCTTCCTGTTCCCTGAGAAAATGTTCCATGCTACCATCTGCAAGAGACCAAGAGCACACATCGCCCACAGGAGCAGTTGTGAGCAGTGAGAAGCAGGGCCACTGCCATTGCCTTGCCCAATATCCACTGCCAGCCTTTGGTCTTGGAAGCACATCTGCGTCAGTGATCCCACTGCGTTCATAGCGGGCACAAAGCACGTGTGCATTAAGAGCTATTTTTAAACAGTGAAGTCATAGCTGTAATGTAAAAGTAAAGCCAAAACAAAGCTGACACGGTTGAACTTGTGGTGTTCGAGAAGATTGAACCGTCCCACTGTCATGGAATGCCTGAACTGATTCCTAATGCCTACAGCCCAGTGGGATCATTAGCTCATGGAGGGAGAGAAGGATTGGTTAGCTCTGCAAATCAGGAAGAAGCTGCAGAAGTAGAAACCAGCAGCAGCAGCGTGATGGCATTTGGTGGTCCGAGGTCAACCAGAGCCATGGTGCTGGAAAACCAGCACAGCCATGGGGGATGGCTTCTGCTGTCCCCTTCGATTGGATCTTGGGCTTGGCAGTGTCACATTCCGTGCCATCACCCAAAATGCTGCGCTGCTGTTGGCCTCCAGCAGTGCATCCGTGAGGTGGTTGGGCAGGGGTCAGGCATGGGTTGCTGCAGCCTTTCCCTTCGAGGCGGGGTTTGCACTCTGCTTCTCTACCGTGCAACGCTACGACCAGAAGCGTTTGCTGTCACTGTGCTCTGCCTCTTGCGGTGCACAGAGCTGCTGTGGTGCTGGGCAGTGTGGATAAGCACCCATATAGAGCTGCATCCCACACGTGGGCATGGTGCTGGGAGCCCAGGGTTGGGTGGAGGGCGGCCGGATTGCACTGCCAGCACTGCTCCTTTCCTGGCTGTGCGGACCGTTGGTTTGGGGTTGGTTTTTTTTCATATGTGTTTCTTCTATTTTTTTTTTCCTTCTTACTGACTATTTGCTTCAGGTCATTATTTGTTGCGCCCCCTAAATATTTGACCTGCCCTTCATATTGTGTGCAGGTGGAGGCACACGGTCAGCGGGCACGGCAGGATGGGTTGGGTTGGGGATCTCAGAGCTTCTCCAGCCTAAACGGTTCTATGATTCCTGCCCATTTTTTGTCAGTGATGGCATCCCTTTGTGCCGTGTTTGTCCTCGAGGAGTTTTCAGCCACTCCCCGCAGCCCCAGTCCTACACAGAGCCACAGCGCATCCCGCTTCGGTAATAACCCACAAAGGCCGTCCCGGCTCCACGTGGGACCACCCGAAATCCAAACCCTCTGCCTGAGGCAACGTTCTTCATCCTAAGTCTGACGGCGGCGTGGCGCAGATCCTTGCGGCGCCCCACCGGCAGCTGCGAGGCACCAATGCCGCAAAGCAGATGGCGGCAGCGGAACGAGCTCGTTCTTACGGGCACGCACGGGGACGCGCCCGGCCGGGGGGCAGAGCGGCACCCGCAGCCCCGCGCGCGCGCAGCCCCGCTCCGAGGTTCGGAGGGCGGCGGGGCCGGGAGGGGCCGCCGGGGCGAGGAGGACAAAGCGGCCCGGGGACAGCGGAGCGAGAGCGGGATGCGCGACCGGGATGCGGGTCCGGGCGCTGAGGGTCGCGTGCCCCAGCGCGGCGCCGCGTTCCAGAGCGTCGCGCGGCCGCTCGAGTCGGGGGGCCCTCCGAAGGCCACGCGGTCCTCGGCCGGCCCGGGGACGGCGCACCCCCTGCGCCCGCAGCACGAGCGGCGCGGGGCCGGGCCGGGCGGGGCGGCGGCGCGGGGCCGGGGAGGGGCGGGGGGGCGGCGCCACGTGATGCGTTTCCCCGCTCCTTAAAGCCGCCCGCCGCGCCCGCCCCGCCACAATCACGGCCGCACGGCCCCGCCGGCAATCAGTGCCGCGCCCGGCCCGGCCCCGCCGCCACCATGGCCGGGGCCATCATCGAGAACATGAGCACCCGAAAGCTGTGCATCGTCGGCGGGATCCTGCTGGTGTTCCAAGTGATCGCCTTTCTGGTGGGAGGGCTGATCGGTGAGTGCCGCCGGGCCAAACTTTCTCCCCCCGCCGCGGTGCCGGCGCTCGTTCCGGTGTCGGCGCCGCGCCCCCATGAGCTCCGTAGCGCGGCGTTGTCGGTACGCGAGCGGAGCTCCGCGCGCCCCTTTGTGCGCTCCGGGCTGCCGTGCGGAGGAGAAGGGCCGGAGAAAAGTTTGCCCGGCCTGCTTGCGGCGTGCGCCCGGAGGGAGGGAGGCAGGGAACCGGCAGCATGGCGACCGGTGCCGCGGGGCGCTGCGGCTCAACGTGCAGTCGCTGCTCTTTCCCTTTTTTCCCTCTTTATTTTTTTTTTCATCCCCATCCTTTTTTTTTTTTTTTTTTTTTTCCTCAATCGTTAATTCTGCTCTCCCTCTTTCCTCACCGCCTCCCCATCTCCGGGCCGCGGGAGGAGGGAGCCTTCCTGCCTGCGGCAGCGCCCGCCGGGCGGAAAGCGATGCTAACAGTAATACGGAAAGCGGGGGGGGTCGGGGGGGCCGCCTGTCCCGGGGCTGAGCACCGAACCCGGAGGGCGCGGCGCGGCGGCGGCGTCGGAGAACGCTGGGAATGGAGGTGGAAAGATGGAGGAGGGCGGGCGGGGGGCGGCCCCGGGGCTGGCGGTGGTACTCGAAGGCGCAGCGGCGGGGATGGCTCCGGGCGGCAGCGCAGCGGGCCTCCCCCCCCCCCCCCGCCCCTCCTCTCGGGGTTCGGCCCGGGCTCTCCCAGCGCTGCGGCCCGCGGGGTCCCGTGGCCGCCTCCGTGCGCTCCGGGGCTGACGCGCGTCGCCCTTTTTGTTGAGGGGAGCGCGGGTGGAACGTTCCTGCAGCGATCTTCGTTTCAGAGGAGCCGAAGAAATAGCGGCAGCCGGCGTTCCGAGGGCACGTCCATTGTTCTGCCGGCGCTCTGCGTTCCTACCCCCGTGAGCTGCTCAGTAGGAGCCGGAGAAATTCTGCTAAGTGTGATTCACAAAACTTTGCTTCCATCCTTCTCTTGCTCAATCACAAAGCAGCCCATGGCAGCATTAGGCTAGAAGCAGAGTTTTCTGCTCCTGTGGGCCCAAACCCGCTCTGAACAGCACCAGGGTTGGGTTTTCTGCCCTTTTCTCCTGCAGGAGCTGGGTTGGATGGAGCTGGTTGGGATGCGGGTTGCTGAACCCGGTGCTGATTCATTGGACATGGTTTCTTGGCCCGTGTTGTGCAGAGAAGCCGTGCTCCGTGTTCATAAGGGTGCCTTTGTTCCTAGAAGGGTTTTGCAGCAGGGCTCTCCAAGTTCACAGAGCATAAGTTGTGCATACAAAGCAAACCTACTAAAGGCTCTGCGTCTGTCTTCATCTGGGAACAGGTGTGATGAGCAGATGTATTTGTGTTCAGGATTGCATGGGCTAAAGAGATCTCTTCGTTTCATCTGGAGAGCCCAATGAACCTGAACAGAGCTTGGATCTGCCACGCATACACCGTACATGCCTCTCATGTGCCGAGCTGCGGGCAGTGTGGCAGTGGCTCAGGGCTCAATGCCTTTCTCAGACCAAGGGTGACTTTGTGTTGGTCATACGGGGGCACCTTCTGCCTGCTGGCGGGTCCTAGGGGGTTGTTATGGCAGACCTTCTATTGCAGGAAACCCCCACTTTGAGTCTTTAGCAGGGAGAACTGTGCTAATGCATCACCCAGACTGCGTCGGTGGCTGTTCTGCAAAGTGCCCCCGAGCCCTCCTGGACGGTGCTGGGACAGCTGCTGGCAGCCTCGGGGCAGGGCTGTGAGTAATGCTGCTCCTGTAGTGCATGGGGGGGGATGAGAGCTGAGGTGCCACTGAAATAGTGACCCGGTCTGGTTTGATCCAGCACGCCAAACAGACAAGAATCCGGTTATTTTAGTTAGTTCAGGTCTAGACAAACCAAAATATGTACACAACGGGAGTGCAGCTACAAAGCGAGCTCGGCCGTTCCTCTAGCAGGGAGTTAGGTCATGTTTCAAAACAATGACTAAGTGCTCTATTTTAACAGATTATTTTGCAAGTAGAAAATACACAAATGCGACACATCCATACCTGATATGGCCAGAAAGCTTCGTTCCCCTGGAGCTGTGTTTGCTGCCAGTGCTGCTCCTTGGTGGAGTTTGTGAACAACAAACTGTTTATGCGAGCTTTATTAAACTCCAACGTATTTCTGCTGGCACTTTTGATGGGATGCACAACTTCAGTCGGCATCCCTATGGGTTTTTGCTTAGAAATGTGCATCGGCAAAGCATGAGATGAAGGCATGTGGGAGTCATAACTCACAGAGCAGAGCTCCTGCAGCACCTATGGGAGCTCAGGCATGAGAAGTGCCAGAAGGGGGGATTTTATAGGGCTGTTTCTTTGCCACTCCCCATGGATGAAGCTGCCCCCAGAGCCCTCCTTGGGCAGCTGCTCAGTAACCCGCTTGGAGGCGGTTCCTCCCAGCACTGCAGAGTGCCTCAGGACGGTCAGGATTACCTCCTTCCTGTTCCCGAGCTGGCTTTGTGTACCAGCACTCAGCAGTGGATACGACAGCCCTGCAGCTGACCATGCATTCTACAGATGTAACTGGCTGGAGAGGTGAAGGCGTTTATTTCCTGGCTGGGATTAGGGGATGCGTTTGGGAGCGAGCGGCTCTGCTGCTTCCTTCTCTTGCTTTAAGGCTGAGGGGGGGAAAAAAACGGAGTTTTATTGGCTCCAGTCAAAACAACTCCTGCTCGTGTGTCTTGCCCAGAGAGATAATGAGTCATGAGTGCAAATGGCTGAGCAGCTATCAACAATCCCGGCTCATTATCTGCGTGTCGGGTTTGGCTCCTGAGCAGTGAGGTTCCAGGATTTCATTTCCTTGCCCGGGATTTCATTACCTTCCTTGGGCTGGGGTGGGGGGAGGAGGCGGCAGGGCCCACCCCAGGCATACCGGGACAGGGAATGTTTGAACAGGAGGGGGAATGGCTGTTTGTGAGGGTGGACAGTTATAGGACAAGGGGGGATGGTTTTAAACTGAGACAGGGGAGGTTTAGGTTGGATATGAGGAGGAGGTTTTTCACCCAGAGGGTGGTGACGCACTGTTCCCAGGTTGCCCAAGGAGGCTGTGGATGCCCCATCCCTGCAGGCATTCAAGGCCAGGCTGGATGTGGCTCTGGGCAGCCTGGGCTGCTGGTTGGCGACCCTGCACATAGCAGGGGGTTGGAACTGATGAGCACTGTGGGCCTTTTCAACCCAGGCCTTTCTGTGATTCTATGGCAGCCCTCAGCCCCCCCCACCCCACAGACCCACCTCAGCCCCCCGGCACAGTGCTGCACCATGGCCATGAATGCCAATGCTGTGCCCTGTGCAGTGCATTCCTGGCGCTGCAGCCTTGGCAGAGCTCTGCGAGCGGTGGAGAGCAGACGTGAAAGGTCATCGTTGCCCGATTCCTCTTTGTGAGAGCTGCAACTGTAACAGGATGGGCAAATGTGCCAGGAATCGGCAGTTCCCAGGCAGAGGGCCGTGCTGGGGCCTGGAGGAGAGGGCTGTCAGGGCTGTAAATCCTTTGGGCTGATCTCTATTTTGTTTTCTCTATTTTATTTTTTCCCCACTGTTCTCACAGTTGCATCACTTTCAAACCGAAGCTCTCCGGGGAGAGCCGTGTCAGAGAAATGCTGTCCCTCACGGCTTATGTGCAGCAGGAGCTGCTCCTGCACCTCGGTTTGGTGCTGCCCGCACTTGGCTTTATCGGCGGGCGGGCTGCCCTGCAGGGATAACCACTCGGCAGGAAGTCTGCTCTGCAGCAGGTAACAGCCCGGCCTTTGAAGTCCGGGCGTCAGTCGTGCAGGGTGCCTGGGAAGGAGGAAGGGGCGTGCACGGCACCTCTGTGCCAGCTCCGGCCCCGACTGTCGCCGTGGGGGCTGTGTGTCTGCCGGCTGCAGCTCTGACAATCAGCTCACGGCTCCTCCTGCTCCGAAGGGGCACCCGCAGCTTCTTCCTGCAGGAGGGTGCAGGGATCCTGGGCGCAGAATGCGGGCGTGGGTTGGGAATACTCACAGCCGGGCTGCGTTTGCTCGGGCAGGCTCATTCCTACAGCCCAGCAGTGAGAGAGGTGCTGGGGAAGGCAGAGCCGGCGGTGCCCAGCTGCAGGGCTGCACCAGCACTGCTGTGACTGTGCACAGCTGGCGCCCCTCTGCAGCCGCCCGCTCCCTCTTTACGGGGAGTGGAATGGATTTCCCTGTTGTGAGCCTCACCTGCACTGCTTCTGACAGAAAGGCAGCTGCAGCTTCAGTAGCAGTGGAGCAAAAGAAGATTAAATCTCACAAAAAAGAAATGCTTTTCACGAGGGCGAGGGGCTTCTCGCATAGCACGGTGGCTTAACGGATGCTGTAAAGCAATAGTGAGTTGGTGACTCGAGGTAAATCGGTGGGGAACTAAGAACCCGATTTTGGGACAGCAGTATTGAGGTTTCCTTTGGTTTGCTTTAGAGATCCATTAGCTTATTTCGATCGACAGCGATTCTGTATGCGAGATCTGCCATCAGTCTTAAGAACAATGACTTCTGTGTAGGGTTGTAAAAGCAGCAGCCAGCGTTAAAGGGGAGGAATGGACACATTTCTGTAGTGGTCGGTCACTGACACCGAGTTGGTAACGGGAAGGTTAGCAAAGAGGGGGGCAGCGAACTTCAGTGCTGTGATAAACGCGTACTTATAAGTAAATATAACGTTATTCGGGTTCTCACCGCTCTAGCTGGAAAACCTCGGTCTGTTGGATGATTAATTAGCTTGTTTATTCCTATCCTGCTGTTGGTTAGTGTAATGAAGCAGAAGCCCATTGTGTGTGCTCATTGGGTAGTGATGGCTCTGCACAGAAGGGGGTAATTGAGTAGAAAAGCAGAATGCTCCCGGTGCATGGGAGAAGTTAACACCGCATGAGGTCAGTGGGATTCAAGCTTTAATCAATGTAGACACAATGCAATTGAGATTTTGCAAAGGGCTTGTTTATGGTGCGAGAGCAAGGGTCAGTGGTTAATTGGGAATGCTGTAGGTGCTCTAGATGAGAAGGTGCGAAATGCATATCCCGGAGGTAAGGACGTGTGGGAGATGAGGATGCTGCTGTGCTGCGTGGGCTGAGCGCCCTGTTTGCAGGGCTAGGGAGGAAGGACAGGTTTGTTTGAGGGTTCGTTGCGTTCGTCTTTAACGGGCTGGCCAAGGAAGCACAGTTCTGTAATGTGAGGCTTTGATAAGTACAGCTTTATACAAAGCCAGAATTGAGGGTAGGATTCCGTCATTAATTAATTGTGCTCTTGGCCAGGGAGGGAATGGGCACTCGCCTTTTGAAGCAGCCAAGCTGGGACGGCTGTCTCTGAACTAAAAGTTTTGCAAAAGAAATGAAAAAGATCTGTTTGTTTCACTGAATCTACCCCTGGGCTGAGCAGTGCGAGGCACCTGCAGCCCACGTGCCCCTGTCCCTGCTGGGCACATCGCTGCCACTGCTCCCCTGGGGTGGGGTGGGGTGGGATGGGATGGGATGGGATGCTCCATTCCAAGCAGTGTGGGGGTGGAAGCGGAAGGCAGGGCTGGATGCAGGGCTGGTGAGCTGAGAGGTCCCAGCTGTGCCACGGGTGCTCCCTCCTGCGCTGTGTAGTCTATGGGAAGTGGAAGAATTTTGATTCCACTTGAGATGGAGGAGAAAAAAAATCCTCAGTGTTTGGCAATGGGACGGCAGCCAGCGCTGATGAAACGCCGTGCTGAATCAGCTCCCAGGATCTGTGACTGCTCCGACCACTGCTGTCAGTGGATGCAAAGTCTGCTGAGATGCCTCCTTCAGCTCCTCTTCTTTGAAGCATTTGTGTAACCTCGCCATCTTCTGAGTCCCAGATGAATCATGAGCTGTGATTCAACACAAGGCTGAGCAGTTTGGGATCATTCAAAGCTGGAAGCAATTTGGTTTCTGATTTCCTGTATCCTTTTTCGTGTCCGCTTTGTCCTGCGGACAGGGTAAGGCCAGCTTGAGCATGCAGATCTTCTCATAGACAATGGCCTGGAAGGTTCCTCAGCACCCATGGAGCGGCCCCAGCCACAGAGCAGGGATGCCCTTGGGGCTCCCATGGGTCCCAGCAGCCCCAGAGGGCGGAGGCTGCCTCCTGCCTTGCAGCTGGGGAAGGGCCTGGCTTCTCATCAGGAGCAGGAGCACGGCTGGGGCTTATCTACCGCTGAGCAAGAACTGCCATGGCACTATTTCTGGGCGGGCACATATCACACAATGCGTCGGACTGCGCCAACCAACCTGGCAGCCCACGGAGCGGCTGAAGGCAGCCCGCTTGGCACCGCTGCCGGCTGCAACCCCCTGCTGCTCGCTTTGTTTTGCATAGCACTTTGTAATGCTGTTAGTTGACTTGGCTGCAGTTTCCCAAAGCGTTTTTTCCCCACTCGGTTCGACACTTGCTTGCATTTAATGGGAATGGAGCCAGAGGAGGAACCCAAGCCAAGCACTGACGTTTGTTTGGTGCGTGGATCCCGACGAGAGGAATGTATAGGAATTGTCTCTTGCTCCTCCAAGCTGTAACTTTGGCAGGGGGCTCTTATGTTAGCACTCCAGGCCTTTAGAACTGTAATCAGCCTGTGATGAAAACGTGTATTTATGGCTGTAATGAGCTGCATCAGAGCGGGAAACGTGAGCCTGCCCTGCAGAAGTAACTCTCTCTTAATTCAGCAATGCCTACTTCTAAATCACGCAGATCTTATGAGGTTAAGAAGCTCTGAGAGGGCTTGGCCTGACTGCCTGGCTTATTTCTCAGCAACATTCTTGGTGCTTGCTCACAACTGCAGTTTTAGGCACTGCTACCAGGTTCTGCACTGAGCCACGGCAGGAGAACATTGTGCTGTGGAGCCCATGGGCCGGCTGGGTGCAGACCATACCCCGCCTCCCCAGCTCCCTTCTTCCCTGCAGCTGTTGACATCCAGTTGTCTGCTGCTCTGCGTGCTCCTCCTGCTTTAATTCATGGTGCAGGAAAGCTTTGGTGCTCCTCATCTTTCACTGGAGCACTCTTAACGTTATCGAATTTGCACTTATCTTTCTAACTTGCTCTGTGTTCCGTTCAAAAAGAATAGGACAGGTTTGGTCAGACTCAGAAGTTTGTAGAAATAAATAAAACTCTTTAACAGCTTAAGAAGAGTTGACCTGTTCCTTCTGCTTTCCAAAGCCTGTGAACCTGGAAGAAGTTAATGAGAGCATGTCATGATGCTTCATGAATAATACTTTGGAAAATAAGACGGCTCTGTTTCCCTGGCAGCAGGATGCATGGCGTGCTGAGCACACTTGTGCTGCTCCTTGTGACCGAGGGCCGTGAGGGGCAGAACTGTCACTGAGCTCTGACTGCTGGCACCTCCAGGTCGCATCGGCTGCAGTCAGAGCTCATCAGTTCTGCAGTGCATGCAGGTAGCACTGAAACACTGATTTACAAAGGGTGACAGAAGCAAGGCAGGACTGCCTTCTCATAAAGGCTTTGTGGGGCAGAACTGTGTTAGAAAACACATTTCAGTCTTTTAAAGCTTTCTCTTAGGGAGATGTGAAGGTGTTTGTGCTGGCATTCAGTAGTGGAGGACTGGCTGAAGGCTGAATGCCTTTCTCTCCTGCTTTTATCCCTGTTTGTGCTCTGCATTTCCAACCACTTCCTCCCGGGTGTGAAGCCAGAGCAGGCTGATTGCCTGCTGTGTAGCCATCTGATGTGGGGTGTTGGTCCTCCACCTGACACAAGGTGGATGGGTGCCCTGTGCCCATGCATGGTGCCAGCTGAGCACCCTGCTCCCCTGCTGGTGGGGCAGGGCACCTCTAGGAGCAGTCTTGGTGGATTCCCATTGCTTTGGCTACATTCTGATTGGATCCCTCTACAAAGTCAGGAATACACCTGCAGACATAATAGGGTTAACTAACGGCAGGGTCAAGGAGTTGTGAAGGAAGATCACTTGGTGCGTTTGTTTTGAGTTGCCTTCAAATAGCTGAAAAAGGGAGCTGCATGTTTTGGTGGGGAAAGCATTTCGCGGGATGCTTAAAGATCCTAAAAGCACCATTCTTTCACTTGCAGCTCCCAGCCCCACTACGGCTGTTCCTTACATGTCAGTGAAGTGCATCGATGTAAGGAAAAACCACCACAAGACCAAGTGGCTGATGCCCTGGGGACCCAACCACTGTGAGAAGCTCAAGGACTTTGATGAGGCGGTCAGCAGGCAGATCGAGGCCAACGACATCGTCTTCGCTGTGCACATCCCTCTCCCCAGCAAGGAGATGAGCCCCTGGTTCCAGTTCATGCTCTTCATCATGCAGCTGGACATTGCCTTCAAGATGGACAATGACCTGAGTAAGTTGCACCCTGTGCATAGGTTTCCCAGCATCAGCTTCACGTTGCCTTTGTGCAGTGTGCTAATTGCTGTGTGCCCAAATGCGGGGAGATGATGCAGAAGGGTGAGGGGTGGTGATGAGATGTGACAGTGTGGGCCCTTCCATGGCCTTGGGTGCCTTCAGGGATGGGGCACCCACAGCTCCGGGCAGCAGTGCCGGGGCCTCACTGCCTTCTGAGGGAAGAACTTTCCTGTAATATCTAATGCAATCCCCCTTCTTTTAGTTTAAAACCATTCCCCCTTACCCTATTGCTCTCAGACTGTGTAAAATTAAGGCCTACCCTGGTTTAAATTCAGCAATGTGCTTTCATTGCATGCACTCCTGGGTTTCTTGTTGTTTTCCCAGGTAGTTCCAGTTGAGGAGTGCCCAGCACTAGCTTGCAGTAGATCAAGTTCCTGTGGGGGCAATGTTTGCCTCCAGTTATATAGTCATGGAATCACTGAGGCTGGAAAAGACCTCTGAGATCATCCACTCCGACCACCCACCTACCATCAGCATTTCCCCACCAAACCGTGGCCCTCCGTACAACTTCCAAATGTTTAATGAACACAAAAGAGGTTCTGTCAGGTGCTGGGATTCGTTTGTGCTCTGGTTGGATTTGGGAAATGTGGATGCAAAGCAGTTCACCTTGAAGTTATGGGGGTCCAAATGAAATGGCCAAACCATACAGGTGTGGGAGCCATGGGAGAAGCTGACTTACTGGGCTTTGCCCTGTGCCTGGGAGAAGGTGAAGTGCACACACACACAAAACAAACCTGCAGAGAAGCTGCAGAGCAGTGAGGAGCAGCAGGGCAGTCTGCTCTGCCCCTTACCAGAAGACAGCTGTAGGTGTGTCTGTGTGTTCTGAAGCTGTGGAAAATCCCTCTCTTAACAAGTACAGCCTGACAGCAAACAAACAATTTGCCTCTCAGACTGGTCTGAACTGGGGCCCTGGCAGCTGTTTGGCTGGAGCAGCTGTGTAACTTATGGTCACCAAGAGAGGTTAAAAACGGGGCTTTCTAAAGCGTGCACGTACTCTTAACCCTGTAATCATCTCTAACATATAGAGAAGCTTTGTGCCTTCCTCACTTCCCGGGCTTCACCGGGCTGCTGCACGGAGCCATCCCTGTTCTCAGGCTGGGAGCACTGAGCTGGAATAAACACCTGGCCGAGCACCTGGGGCGGGCTCTTAAAATGCTAAACGAGCTTTTGACAGTCGTTTCTCCTGCAATTGCAGAGCCTTTCCTTCCTCTTCTTACTTCAGCTGCTCGGTGAGCAACTCCTTCAAGGCTGGGAGCTGAGATTAGGAGCAGAATGGCCGGTCGGGTTAGTAAGAGCAAAGCTTTGGGGTGGGCTGTCCCAGTCCCCAGTGCAGGGGGCTCTGCTGGAGCTCCCAGGTTGGGAGAAGTGTTTGGAGAGAGGCGTGCCCATACTCTGCATTGTGTGAGCTTACTGGCACGTCCTGAAGGTTTCCTTTCATTGGCCGTGGAAAGCTTAGAAATGCTGCTTTTCCCCCTTTTTGTCAATCTGAAGTTAGATGCAAATGAAGTGCGAAGCCTCCAAAACCAGCGAATAGCACTTCTTGCCTGCTAAACTGTGTTGGAACAGATTTAAAAGAGGAAAAAAGCAAGGAGCTCCTTAACCTAAAATAATCTGAACCTCGCTGCTAACTTGGCTTCAAGAGCTTCATTTAACTACAACTGGAGCTGGCCCTGAAGAGCAGGCAGGACCACCTCACCTCTCCTTTCCCAGTGATGCAGGATGGTGCTGCTGTGCACGTGGCAGATTTATTTCTGCCTCATTTTCTGACCTGCACAGCCACAGGCTGGGGCTGTTTGCACTTAATGGGGAGCCCAGCCCTGCTCCGAGCTGGGTGTTAGCTATGGGCACCTGTATTTATCAGGGGGCAGAACAGTGTGGACGGTCTTCTACAAGTGTTCTGTCTCCAGGAAGATGTTTACCTCTTTTTATATCCAGTGAACTTAAAATATTAATAAGTGAGAGACTTCTGGCTGCTTTGCTTTAGGAGGAGCATGTGCACAGCTGTGTGCTCCTGCTCCAGTCTGCGTGATGTGGGGCTCGGGTCGGTTTTGTCATTTTGGAGTTAGTGAAGTGTGGAAACATAATGCAAATAATTGTGAAGTTTCTTCTGTTTGCTTACATGAGCCTCTTCCCAGATAGCTGGATCAGCACGCAGCTGGCACACAGCTGTCTCCCAGACAGCTTCTCTATTTTTAGACTGTTGTAATGGGAGGGAAGATACCCTGAGTGGATACTGTGCTAGAGGGAATCCTGGAGGAGTTTTGGGTACTGAACAGCCAGCACTAAAATGCACCGAAACTCTGGCAGTGCTGAGAGCACCAGAGGCACAAAGCAGCCCCATACCCACTCGTAGAACCAGTTACATTGGAAAAGGCCTCAAAGATGCCCAACCCACCCCTCACGTCCCTCAGTGCCACATCCCCACGGCTCTGATACCCCCAGGGATGCTGACCCCAAACCCTGGGCAGCTGTGTGGTGCTGAGCGCTCTTTGGGGATGAGGTGTTTCCTGACAGCCCTGTGGTGGGGGTGTCAGATCTCTGGGCTGGGAGCCCCCATGGGATGGCATCTTCTCATGGTTGGCCATCCCTGGGACACACAGGTAGCACGACCAACCAGACGCATCACAAAATGAACGCAGACAAACTTGGTAAGTGTGTTCAGACAAACCTGTGATGCTGGTGAGGCTGTCGCTCTGCTGCCCGCACAGAGCTGGTTTGCCGGGCTGCGGATGACCCAGGCGCTATCTCTGTGCTCTGTGCTGGCCAGGATTGCTGAGGCTTTGCTCTGCACCAGGTCTGACTGCACAGCTCTGGCTTCTGGTGCTGGATAAGGGCAGATTTCTGTCTGCATATTCATACCTTTTGTTTTGGGAATTTCTGGAGGATCTTGTTGGGCACGCATGGAGGAACCAAGCAGTGACTTTCCTTGAATGCCTTTGCATCCGCAAGGCGGAGCGCAGGATCCTGCCAGCTTGTCCTCCTCCTTCCTCGGGCGGTTCTTCCCCTCCTGCTGTGCCTCAGCCTTGAATAATTAAAACACTGCACTCTGTCCCTGCTGTTCTGGCTCTGTTCTCAGCCTGAATTCACTTCTATTTTTTTGTTCTCCACAAAATAACAAATTGTTTGCTTATCTGTCGGGAAGGCAGTAATGCTTTTTAAACACGTACCACTGACCGGGGATGTGGCTGCTCTCACGCTTTCTGGTCCCAGAACTGTCCCATATGGGTTTGTGTGATGGGGTCGAAGGTGCCTGGAGGTGGAGACCTCTATGGAAGAGTGGAGTACAGCAACAGGGACTCTTCCTTATTTGGTTTCAGCCCAACAGCAAGTCGTTGTCCTTGGCTGTTCCCCTACAGAGATGTGTTGATCCCCTGGAGGGTCTTCACACCAAACTCTATTCTAAGGGGAGATGTTACCCCAGCGTAGAGAATGATGGAAATTTGGGCATGGATGGTAACTCAGTACTTTGCAAGCATACGCTGGTGTATATTTTCTGCTGTCTGCTTTTCATCCTCAATGGCAGCAGCAGCACTTGGATTACAGAGATGAAATAACGAAAGCTGTTTTTGTTGGATTTAGTCCCAAGCATTCCAGTTGGTTTTATGGCTTCTGAAACGGAGTTTGCAGTTCTTTTTAATTGGGCCAAGTTCAACCTTATGTTCCCATTTATCTGTTTTCACTGGGCTTCTAAATAGCGGATCTGAGACGGCAAATGCGTGTTTCATGGAAACCCAAGCAGTGCCTGTGGGAAGGAGCTCGATAGCAGAGATGGTATAGATCACATGTGTGCAAAAAAAAATGCTCAGAAAAATCTAGTTGCATCCACATTAAGGCCTAACAGAACCACCTCCAAACGCTGTATAAATAGCAAGCTGAAACCACCGATCCCATCCACGCCCCTTCCCATCATTTTGGGTGAGTGTGTGACCACGTGGTCCCCACACAAACGGGACTGAAAAAGATGACAAACATATGGGACGTGCATATCTCATACACGAAGTTCCTTGTGGACACGAAAGGGTCTCCTGCAGCGTTATGAAGGCCAGATTTTTGGGGGGCAGCAGAGCATTCCGTGCTGAACTTCAGAGCTCCCCAAGTGCTGATGTTTCATTGCAGCCCATTCCTGCGCACAGCCCTTATTCAGGAAGCTCTGGTCGGTGCCCACAGCTTTGCACACCTTCCTCATCCCCCTGCGTGCGTGTGTGTGTGTGTGTGTGTGTGTTGCTGCATGTTCCCAGGGACCTGCAAGTGTGAGCAATTAGCAGCAGTGAGAGCGCGAGCAGCTTGCAGCAAGAGCAGCGTTTGGGCCCTGGCACGGCGAGCAGCAGTGCACATGGAGCTCCAGCAGCTCTCTGAGGGGCTGCTGATGGATGGAAGCAGGTTAGGTTGCAGCACGCACATGCTGCAGAACGCGTGCCTCTTTCAGAGCCTTCCCTTGGAGCCGTGCCTGGTAAAGAGGAGGATTTTACATCTGGTGGAGCTGGTACAGGCTTGCCTCGGGTTTTTAAGCTGTTTGTGTTGCTGCTTGGCAGACTTCAGCTGTAATTCTTTCAGTTTCATGAGCTGACTCGCTTGGAGTCCCCCAGTAAGTGTTCCGGCCCCGTTTCCTCCTTGCAGCAAGATCCTAGCAAGAGCATTTTTAAAGGCAGGTATGCACCATATTCCTCCTAGGAAGAGGTCCAGGAGAGACATGAAAGCCAGGAACCTTCCCCTCCTCATTCGTTATTTGCCCCTCTAGTTTTCCCTGCAGGTATGGGAGAGTATAAACGTGCTGCGTGGTTCTGCACCTGCATGCATCAGCTGTGTGTGTGTTTGATGTGCAGGCTGGTGCCTCTGTGCAAGCAGAAAGCAGCCAGTGCTGGGGTGGGGGGACCTCAAAATCCTGATGTAGAAAGGCTTCATTTACGTGGTATTTGTAGGAGGCATTTCTGAGGCTGCAGCCTTTCCTTTTTCCAGCAAGGACATCGTAGCTACTTTGCAATTTTACTTTTTTTTCCTTGTTCTGTGTGTAAGGTACTTGGGGTAATGTTCTCATGTCACTCCAAGAACCCTGGTTTACCTTCTGAGAGCAGTTATGGGCAGTTTTAAGTGATCTGTGCTTGTGGTGCATTGTGACTCTCCAGGAGGGTCTCCATGTCCCCCTCCCCACCCAGGGATCACTGCAACCCCTTTATTCTTCCACTTAAGATCTCTGGCAGAAAACACCCGTGTTAAGGAGCGTATTCCAGGCCTTTTTATTTAAGGTGCTGGGCCTTAATGTTTATGGCAGGTGATCTACATCCAGCAGAAACCCAGCGTTAACACTGATGGATGACCAACGTTCTCACGTCCAAATGAACAAAGTGTGCCATTAGTTGCATAGTTTCTCCTTTATACAGTTCATCTAACCATGTGCAGCACATACAGTTGTATGGTTCATCTTATTTTTGTGGCCTTCTGTAAGCAAAGGCTGCTTCAGTGTCAACTGGAAGCAAATATTGTCTTGCAGTCTGCCACGTCCTGCTGTGGAAGGAGCTGTTTGTACCCCTGTGCTACCTGCAGCAGCAGTGTGTGCCAGCCCAGCCTCCTGTCCCCCTGCCAGCCCGCAGTGAGGGCTGCTGATGGCTGGCTGGCTGCCTGTCTGCCTCTGCAACCGTCTGGATTCCAGATTATTGCTCCTAATGCTGCATGAATACGTAATGCTCTTCGCCCACAACCATAGCACAGCCATGTCGTGGTATGTCAGCAAGATGCCAGAGCTTCGTGACTGGTAAAAATCTCTACTATAGTGGAGATAAATATTTTGGTGAAGGTCGTTTGAACTGTGATGTTTGGAATGCGAAAATGTCCTTCCTTTGTAACTGTGTGCCCCCCGTAGGTCCTTTCAACGTGCAGAGGCTCTCCTGCCTTTGTGGTGTTCTGGACCACTCCTGAGAATCTCCATGTTTTCCTCTCTCTTGCAGAAGAGAATGCAGAAATTACCCTGGATGTGTCCTTAGCGTATCGTGATGACATGTTTAATGACTGGGAAGAAATAGCGCATGCAATAGAGATCAGGAAGCTGAAATGCACCTTTGGCTCCCCAAAAGTAAGGTGTTCTGATGGTGCTGGAGGTGGGGAGGTGTGGGGGAGCGGTGGGCATCGTTCTCTTCCTTTTCTTTCTGGTGTTCCGTAGAACTGTTCATCTGTAGCTTCCGAGCTTGTAAAGCTTTAAAAATCACATGAGCTCCACATGCAATCTGGTTCTGTTTGGTGACATAAGAGATGAAGTCAGACAGTAGGAAAGAGAGCTGTGAGGTCAGTGCACAGATGCAGCTGCAGGCAGAGTCGGAGGCTTTGGAGTCTGTGTACCCCACCCTGCTCTACAGCATTTAGACCATCCTGTCTTGTGCTTCTGTGATGCACAAAACCTTGTTATCCAGGGGGAGCAAAGAAACATACTGCAGCACTCACAGAATGTGGCAGGGTGGGAGTTTCTGAAAATAACTTAATGCCTCAAGCTACAGAGCTTATGCATAAAAGCTACGAAGCTTATGAGTGACGAGCACAACTAGCAGTGAGAACAGGGCATCTTGTTTGACTATGTATTTCTTTGCATGCTGCAGACTGTAATTCCTGTGCTCAGATCAATCTGGTGTCTTCAGCATGCTTTCCAGCCCTATGCCTTGTTCTCCTGTCTCATACTCCCTCTAGGAAGATCACCTCTACCTCCAGCAACACCCATACTCATCCATAGAGCCATACCTGCACAGTGTGTGTGTGTATATATATATATATATGGTGCGGAGGAGAACTGCTGGTAAAACAGGACTTCAGACACTCCAAATTTAAGCATGTGGGAGGGGTTGCAGATTTGTTTTGGCTCAAGCTGTATTTGCTGGTGGAGGGACTTTGGGTCCCAAAGCAGTCTTTCATCTTGAGAGGCTGCGCTCACTTGAAGTTGGGTTTAGGAGCCTGAAACGTGAACCTGTCTGAGGTTAAACGCTATCAACTCAATGACCAAAAAATTGAAGGAAAAAGGTCCCCAGACTGCCGTGTCCCCAGGCTCTCCCAGGCCTTAGGATAAGCTGGGAATGAGCAGGTGGTCTCAGTGATGCTCCCAGCCAAGTTCACTGCTGGGCTCTCGTGGCCGTGCGCTGTGCAGCACGCCGCTGACTGTGCTCCTGCCATCCTTTCTTTAGACCCTGGAGTCCGAGGGCCGTCACTACGACTGCGACTTCCTTCCCTTCATGGAGATCGGCAGCGTGGCTCACAAGTACTACCTCATCAACATCCGCCTGCCCGTGAACGAGAGGAAGGGCATTAATGTGGGCATCGGGGAGATCAAGGACATCCGCCTGGTGGTGAGCCGCCCCCTGCGCCGCGGTCGGCCGGCTGCTGGTGGTGGCTGCAGACGGCGGTGGGAGGACGTGTGTCTGGAGAGCTGCATTAATTTGGCCCCTGCTTTTCCCACCCGTGGTGACTGAGCTCCTCGAGTGTCTTGTTACTTGTCTGAGAGCCGTTCCGCCCGTTTTTTTCCACGCTGTGTCAGAAGTGCCTCTCTGACCGCTTTATGCCTCAGCTGTGGGTTTTGGCTTTTGTTTCCGGGACTTCTGAGGCCGCCTCGGATGGTCGGGGTGCTGAGCAGGCAGCTGCTCCCTCCCTGCCTCGGCCACACCACGTCTTTCAAAGGGTGCTTGCATCTGCGTGTGCTTGCACGATAAACTCATGCCTCCCCTGCCAGCTCCCGTAAGCAGAATTGCAGTCGTGATATCAGAACCCGTGTTCACATCGCGCCTTGTTTCTCCTCAGGGTATCCACCAAAACGGAGGCTTTACAAAAGTGTGGTTTGCCATGAAGACCTTCCTGACGCCCAGCATTCTGATCATCATGGTGTGGTACTGGAGGCGGATCACGCTGATGACGCGCGCTCCTGTCCTGCTGGAGAAGTGAGTGAGGGCACTGTGCTGGGAAGGGCGGCCCCGAGGCGAAGTTGGTCCATGCAGAGCAGTGCCAGTCGGTGTGCCGGGCAGGGCAAGCAGCTGGCAGTCAGGAACTGTCTCTTCTCCCTCCTGCCCACTCCTTCCACCAGTAGGCACACACGGCATCTCTCTTCTGTTACGTTAACCCCCGAGTCCCTCCTTGAAAATCTGCTGCTGCCACCCAAACAATGTGGGGTTTTCTCGTCGCTTGCTGGGCACAGCTCTGGCTTCTGTGGCTCCGGGTCCCCTCCTTGCAAACAGGGAAGAGCTGGTGTTTCTGTCCCTGCAGGGTCATCTTTGCTCTGGGAATTTCCATGACGTTCATTAACATCCCAGTGGAGTGGTTTTCCATCGGGTTTGACTGGACGTGGATGCTGCTCTTTGGAGACATTCGGCAAGGCATTTTCTACGCCATGCTGCTGTCGTTTTGGATCATCTTCTGCGGGGAGCACATGATGGTGGGTACGACAGAACAGCGGGTGGTTTCCATGCCCCCCCATAGCAATGCCAGAATCCCTTGGTGGGCATTGCAAAGGGTGCTCTGGGGACTTGTTCCGGGTGAGAGGACTGCAGGCTAACTTGTTCTTCCTCACTTCTCCTCCCCAACCTTTGATTAGGACCAGAACGAGCGGAACCGCCTCTCGGGGTACTGGAAGCAGGTTGGACCCATAGCTGTTGGCTCCTTCTGCCTCTTCATCTTCGACATGTGTGAGAGGTAGGAGGCACAGCCCTCCGGCCACGTGCCCCAGGAGCCTTCGCTGAGCAGTGGGCAGAGGCTGGTGGCTGCCTTGAAGCACATGGGTCCATGGTGCCTTGGGGAGCAAGGAGCGTGACCCACGGGGGTGGATGTGCAGCCCTGTGTCGTGAGGGGGGAGTAGGCCCCTAGTGAAGATGCTGAGGCCTTTAGGCACCTCACAACTGTGCATCTTGTCCTGTAGGGCCAGAGGGACGCGCTTCCCACCCCTGTGTCCTCCTCCCCCACAGGGACAAGCAGCAGGGGCTTGCTCTGCAGGCCACAGAGCAGATGTGGGGTTCTCTGTGGGCCTCTTGGCCTCTATGACAGCTCTGTGTCTTCTCTTTGCAGGGGAGTGCAGCTGAAAAACCCCTTCTACAGCATCTGGACCACCGAGGTTGGCACAGAGCTGGCCGTATCCTTCTACCCGGTCCGGGCAGGCCCAGCACACAGTGTTGGTGGCTGAGGGAGGTGGGCCTGCCCTGTGGGTGCTGCTGCCTGATACCTGCAGCCGGAGGAGGCCTTCTTCCTCCTGGCTGGCCAGGGCTGGGGCACTGCGGGGTGCCATGGTGGACAAGGAAGCTGTGGTGGGAGGTTTGGTGCCAGATGCTGGGACCGGTGCTGTGCTCGGGGACATGGAGATCCAGGAGGCAGCACAGGGGGTCCCCGTCCTGGTGTTAACACAGGCTTCCCGCTGGGAGGCTAATAATGACCGCTGGGATCACATTAGAGGAAGTGAATCTCTTATTTCATGCCATTTTCTTTTAACTCTGCCGCTCAGATGGCCTTCATTATAGTCGCAGGAATTTGCTTGTGCCTCTATTTTCTCTTCCTGTGTTTTATGGTCTTCCAAGTGTTCAGAAACATCAGTGGAAAGCAGTCCAGCCTGCCAGCAATGAGCAAGGCCCGCCGCCTGCATTACGAGGTAGTCACTCCTTGCTGCGCAGAGCCTTTGTTTTTAAAGGCCTTTTCACCTGAGGGCTCTTCTGAAACCTTCGCCATCCCTGCAGGCCTCAGCGGGGAGGTCTGATCCTCACTGGCTTTCTTATCGGCTCAAATCTCCCAGCTGCCTTTTTGTTCCCTTTGGCTGCCATCACATCTTTTTCCTTCCTGGGGTCTCTGGCTGTGGCTGTTTTTATCTCTCAGGAGGGTATGTAAGCCAGCTCTGGGTTTTGAGTGGTGGTTGTCTCCCAGCCTGCTGAACTCTGCTGGGGGATAGAATACAATTGCCCATACCCCCATTTCAAGCGATGGAAGTGCTCCCTGGTTTCTCCTTGTCTGATGTTGCTAATTATGTTTAGTGGAAAATATTACCAACCTGTTTTTTTAATGGTGTGAATTCGGATTTATGGGGTTGTCCTTTCCTAACCAAAGTGCAGGAGGGAAACTATCACGCTGGGGTCAAAATCGGATGTATTCGGCTCATTTTCCCCCCTCTGCAGCCCCTGGATGTTGTTTCTGTCCTAGCTCTTTACCTGCTGCACAGCACGAGCAGCTCACGTCAGGTGCTTGAGCTGAGAGAGCCTATTGTTGTCACAGCTGTATGAACATCTGTCACAGCATCATTCCATACAGCACGGTCAACTTTCAGCAGGTTGGTTATCACTGGTCAGGAATGCACATGAAAAATAGAAAATGGCACTTGGAAGAATCTGCACGAGACATTTAGCGTTTTTTCCATCTTTCCCTTTAGCAAGAGGCAGAGGATGTTAGCTTGTGTTACAGAGCTGTAAGTAGAACCATCTGGCAAGCACGAGTCTGGTCTGGGAAAGTAAAACTAATGGTCATTTATTGTTACTCTATAGCCCAGTAATTATGCACACGCAGACATTACCATCAAAATTCCAGAAGTTGTTTAAAAAACACAAATATTTTTCAAGCAAAAACTGAACTAGCAAAAGCAAATACAGAACACGGTAGGATTCCCAGCTGAGAGCCTTAAATAGTTTCGTCTTACTTTTCGCATTGCAGAAGAATGCAAATTGTAATTCTGGCAGGCGTTCAGCACTGCTGCAGCTTCCTGCAGGCTCTGGGTGGGCATTGGCCCGTGCAGACCCCTGCCATCACAGGGCAGCGTCCCGTTGTCTTGCTAAGACCTGAATGCTCTCTGCAGTCTTTGCTTAACAGATATCAGGAGCCCTCAGGTAGGCTGTGTGGCGGATGGAGCCCATAGCTCAGCCTGCCCTGCCTCCTCTCCCACGTTAACTCTTCGTCAGTCGATCCCAAAAGCAGCTGTAATGGAAAGCAAGAGCTGTCCGGACACGCACGGCCCGCTCCGGGCATTGGGGAGGAATGCAGACGTGTGTGGGGAGCGGAGAATATTGGCTGTCATGGATGGAGCACAGAGGAGTGGGTGGAGGTTGTTTTGGTTTGGGGTTTCGTGGGTTGGACCCTTTTTTTCTTTTTTCTTTCTTTCTTCCTTTTTTTTTTTTTTTTATCCCCGTGTCCTTTACATGCTAAAAACAAGGACGTGTTTTTGTGGGTTCTGTTCGTGTGAGCGGTGACATTTCTCTCCTAACAGGGGCTGATCTTTCGGTTCAAGTTCCTGATGCTCATCACCCTGGCTTGTGCAGCCATGACAGTCATTTTCTTCATCGTGAGCCAGGTGAGCGTGACAGAACCCAGCTGCGTTGGGGATATCACCCCCAGAGGCTCCAGTGGCTGACGGGGTGGGCTCACTCGAGGCTCAGAGGGGCCAGGTGTGCACCTTATAGGCACGTCTGGTAATGGGTGGCTTTCTAAGAGATTGTTTTCATGTATTTGAAACACTGCCGTGAAATTGCTTTGGCTGAAGCCTCCCCCGAGGCCCTTGGCTCGCAGGGTCTGTGTTTTGTGAAATATCAGCTGTTTCTGAGGACTCAGCAAGAGCAAAAATGTTCTGTTCGCATTGAAAGGCTCTGGTGGCTTTCTATACCCACAAAGAAATGCCAGAATTCAGTCTTTCCGGGCTCTGACTTTACAACCCTGTTGTTTCTAGCAGGATATATACCTACTTATTCTGAGCTATGATGCAGTCTCTCCGTATGCATGAGCTTATGTAGCTGTTTAAATATACTTTGATGGTTTACTTCAAGTAACAGTTTGCTTTTAAGATTGCATCTGTTTCAAAGCTGCCATTTATGGCTGTTCCTAAGCATAAGCAGCTTGCAGCTTCAGGAGAGCAGGGGTGTACAGCCTTGTACATCCAACACAACAGAATTATCCCTGTAGGAGTAGGTTCTTTCACTGCACTACTTGTGCTTTGGGGTACATGGTGGGTCCCACTGGAAAACACAGTAGCAAAGGATTTTGCTCTTAAAAACCTGCTAGGCTGTAGCAATCTTCATCAGTGCCAGTTGGTGGTTTGGTTCATCGCTGAGTATCAGTGACTTTAGGTATAACACAGAGGCTCTTGTCCAGCAACTCCTTTCAAGGTGAGCTTTTGTCTTCCCCTGAAGGCAAGGTTGTGCTGCTGTGGCTTCTCTTTGGAGCAGAACGTCCTGTCGTTTTCATATCAGGAGAAGGCATGCTACTGTCATGTGTCTTTTTCTTTAATGACAAGACAGCATTTCAGAGTGAATGGTCCATGTAATATTGGCATTGGTGATAGTTGGGTAAATCCTGACAAATCCCTGCGTGTTGAGGGCTGCTGCAGCCAGCCTGGGCCTCATAAGAGAGAAGCAGCAAGGAGGCACCCAGCACATCAACTCTTGGCATTATTCATGCTGCTTCCCCGTGTATAGAAGGTCTGTTTATGGAAGTCTCATGTTCTCAGATGTAAGTCGCCGTCTCTGAGGTACTGCCCTTTTTGTGGCAGCCTTTGCTGAACACATCAGCTGTGGCAGCCACATATTGCAGAACGCGAGGGATTTGATCACATTTAAGAGTGATAAACTAAAGAAAGCCTGATGCAGCCCCATTGTAAGCAGTGTTTTCTCCTTGCAGACGGGGGCTGAAGCAGAGAATTCTGGCCTAGCTGCACTGCTGTGTATCTAGAGCCCTGGCCTCATGGAACAGACGCTTTGCTCGTTGCTTTTCTCCGGGTTGGAGCTGTAGCAGCCAATCTGCATTTTAGCAGGATGGATTCAAAGCTCAGCTAACTCACCTAACGGGCTGCTTTCTCCTGGGCAGGTGACAGAAGGCCACTGGAAGTGGGGGGACATCACAATACAGGTGAACAGTGCCTTCTTCACCGGCATCTACGGGATGTGGAACCTCTACGTCTTTGCACTCATGTTCCTGTATGCGCCGTCACACAAGAACTATGGAGAGGACCAGTCGAATGGTAAGTGGCTCTGAGTGCTCTGCTTGCAAACACTGGAAGAAGGACGTGAAGTGGATGATGCTTTTTGTGCATCTTTATTGCCAGAGTTGCACGTTCAGCACACTGAAATGTTGTGCAAATGTCGGCTTCTTCTTCAGAGCACTGTGTTGTTTCAGCAGACATCTTAATTATTGACTAGGCTAGGTAGGTTTAAGCATTCAGCCATAGCTGTCTAAAACCTTGTAGCTTGGGTTTTTGTGCTCTTTGGTGTTGCCCAGTTGTAACCACATAGCTCCAAAGTAAAGAGAACAGAAACTTGGGCAAGCAGAGAGTGGCAGTGCTCTTGTTTGCCCTTCAGTGACCTTCAGCAGCACTGAGATCTTCATCTGCCAACGTGCTGGCACTGTAATGGCCCCAGATAAGTGTTCACACAAGCACAGAATGGCAGGGGTTGAAAGGGGCCTTAAAGATCACCTGGTTCCAATCCCATGACACAGTGTCTGTAGAATAGCCCATGGCTCAGGTAATTCCTGAGAGCCCGGAGTGAGTAAAACAGATCTTGGAGGACCGTCTGACGGCATCGCTGTGTTTTGCAGGTGACCTGGGGGTGAGCAGCGGGGAGGAGCTGCAGCTCACCACCACCATCACCCACGTGGACGGCCCCACAGAGGTTTACAAGCTGGCTCGCAAGGAGGCTCAGGAGTGACACGGAGATGTGGGGTGCAGCGGCGGGCACAGGACGACACAATGCCCTCCTGCAGGAGCCGTGTCTGACGTACCTTGCCTTTTGAGCACCACAGCTCGTGTATTTCCACAGAGCAGTGACACTGAGCAGAACATTTGTAAACTTTAATATGGTGTAGTTATTTCCGGGGGGAGGGCTGTGTATATTGTGTTACTCTCGAGCACATAAATATCTGCTAGAAAAGCATTAACGTCGCAAAGTCGCACCTTCAGGTGCTGGGAGGTGGCAGACCTGACCTCGAGCAGTGTTTGTTGGGCAGCACGAAGCACTTCTGCTCTTCTCCTTCTGTGCGACCTCAAACAAGGGCTCGGGCTGGCCTGGAGTTAATGCCTTATTTGTCATAGAATCATTAGGGTTGGAAAAACTCTAAGCTCATCAGATCCAACCACTGACCCATCCCCACAGTGCCCAGTAAAACGTTAATGGCTGCCTTTTTCAGCCATCTACAATCATATTGAGCCACGTCTGAGGTCTGTGTTTCCCCCTGCATCTCCACAGCGGTGCTGTGCCACTTGGATGAGACGCAGCTGGGGCTGAGGGTGGGCTGTGGTGTTTAAGTGCCAGAAGAACATCTCTGCTCCATCAGTGGGCTGCACAGCTGTTAGTTAAACACAGGGGAATGTGAAAACCAGACTGCAGGAGCGGTGTGTGCTCCTGCCCCAGTGCTCACCGATCTGAGCCGTGGCGTTGGATGCCCCGCTCCGGGTGAAGGCACTCACGTGCTGCTGTGTCTGGATGGCTGAAATCTCCGTAGCACAGCAGTGCTGAATGCTGCTCACGGAAGTCCCTTGGATGGGTTTGGATACTTGAAATGGAACGCTAACTGTTTTGGTACGTTTGTGTTTTTGTGAGCTGGGATGCTGGTGCTCCTGTACTCCCAGTGCAAGCGCTGGGGCCTTCAGCACGGGTGCCATGTGCCATGTGCTGAAGGACACAAGTGCTAGGCAGGGCGAGCAGGATGTATGGCAGCAGATCTGTCACACAGAGCAGCCCCGGCTCCTGCATCTCCCTCGGCTGAGCGCTCGACTTTGCAACTTTAATGTTCTTCTTATGCTGGGTTCTTATGTGATCTTTATGTTGTTCCCATAGACGTGCCCGTGGTTTCTTTTACAGTGTAGTATAGCACTGCATCTTTGTAAAGGCTCTTTACAAACGGGGCATTGCAGCTTTAAAACCAAACTTTGTGTCAAACACTAACAACTCGTTTATGGGGTGTGGGTACGTGTGAGCTGTGTGTGTGTGTGTGTGTGTCTCCTTTTTATTTCTTACTTCCTAAGCCCTACTCATAGGTCTCAGAAATAGCCCCTGGGTCTTATTAAAGTATATCCTTTTTTTTGTGTGTGTGTGTGTAGGTTGAGTTCACTTTTTACAGAATGCTTTTAAGCAACCTGGAAAACGTGTAGATTTGTTAATTTAAATAAAACATACAACGTTGTGGTTTTTGCAGGCCTGGTCAATGGCTGCAGAGCTACAGCCCTCCCTCTGGGGCTGCTCCTTGCCTTTGGCTCTCACTGCAGGCAGCGGCTGTGCAGAGCGGTGCTGGGCCAACGTTTGACCCTTCCAACCAAACCACTCTATGGTCTGTGGCTCACCTGAATGATTCTCTCGCATCATTTTTCAGACGCTTTGGGCTGCGATGCCAATGGCTTTTTGTCCTGCAGCTCTCTGCTTTAGGAGCAGCCGTTGGCAGCGCCGATCCTCCCTGGCTTCTGTAGGGCCTGCTGAGTTCCTGCTGCAAAGGATACGGCCCTGGGGCTGGAGAGGATGCAGAGCGTGGGATGGGAGCATATTTGCACCACTGTTTGGTTTTCCTTTGGGATCCGCCACGGCCTCGAGGTTTGTGTGCCCGCCTCCACGGCTGCTGTATTCCCTATTCCAAGCGCCCGCCGCTCTGTTCCCCCGGAAGACTCCGGGCATGGGGTAAAATTCCACCCCTTCAGGCGATGGCAGTGAGTGTGGGTGCTCAAAGCGGTGCCTTTGGGCTCGCTCCAGGCGCCTCCAGCAGGTACGTGGCTGGCACAAGCAGCACAGCCTTCCCACAGGAGGGAACTGCTCTCAGGATGGCCGTGGGGCAACTGGGGGATGCTGCACTGACTACATTACGTGGTTGCTGCCTTCAGGATGGGAAATGAAAGTTTCCCAGGGGTTATGCTTGGGAAACGATGGAAAAATTGATGAGAACAGATTGAGTTCAAAATCAGAAGCACTGCAGCAGGAGCTGCCCCGATAACAGCGCGTTGCAGGGGAGCTCCCTGCTGAGCACTGCTCCGGGGAGCTGAAGGGAGGGCAGTGCTTCCAGGCCCTGCAGGATTGCAAAAGAGGGAATTCATGAATTTTAAATAAGCATGAAGCCTCCGGCACCCTCCCACACCGCAGCTCCCTCCTCGCGCTTCGCATTGGGCTCCAGCGACGTCCTTTGCTGCCCTCTGCTGACAGCGTTGTGTTCATTGGGCTTAAAGGGGGTGGGGGGTGGTGGTGAAGAGCCCTCAAAACATGGGAAATTTGTGTATTCGTTGAAGTTCTTGTTACGTGCAAGTGCTGCTCGGATCAGAGGTGTCCCCGGAGCCTCGTGCTGTGCTGCTGGGCAGGGACACGAGCACTCCGAAAGCACAGGGGGGGCTCCCGAGGCGATGCTGAGCCGCCTGGGGCACGGCAGCCATGCTGTTAGCGGATGGAGCCAGTCTGCAAGAGCTCAGTGCGTGCTGGGGGCTGCGAGGCTTGCAAAGCCAGCGCGTGGCCTCGGGCCGGAGGTTGGTTTGTACGGAATTTCCTCCAGCTCTGGGCCACCGGAGCAGTTCTTTGTGCTCAGCCTTTACCACCCCCTGAGGACCGAATGGGGAAGATTTCGTGGTGCAGCGCTGCCCGGTGCCTCTCCCTGCGCCCTGCTTGCAGGAGGAGCTCTGGCAAACAGCTGCTTTCCATTTAGAAAGGAAAATGTGGTGGCCGTCAGCTCCGGCCCGAGCAGAGCTGTCAGAGCTGGGGAGCCCAGGCAGGGCTCGTTGGGAGCAGATGGGGAGCAGCAGCTGCCCCAAATCACACTGCCCTGAGAAAGGGCTGTTTGAAAGGGGGATGCTGCCTCTGAGCAGCAGTGCCTATAGCTGAAGGGGCAGGTAAGCTAGGAATTGCTAGTTAGGGTGTCCTCGTGGCTAATAAATACTTTGTAAACACCAGGAACGGTGGTTGAGAAATCGTCTCTGGGAAGCCCCATTAATGATGGGATTCGGGCAAAGGAGGGCTGTGAGAGCAGAGCCAGGTGTGGAGGGGGTGGGTGCTGGGGGGGCGCCTTGCCCCTCGCTGCGGGCTGCGGACAGCATCTGGCATTGAGAGCTGCAGGTGAGTGCCGGTGTTGGAATCCATGGTAAGAAAGGGAAATTTGGCAGTGGAGATAAACACCCCTTGGGTTAAAAGATGTTCCAGTGATGGCTGCTGTGGTCTGGGCATGACTTCGGGGGGTCCTCCTTTGAAGATGCTCGGGTACCTCCAACCAACCATCACTCCTACCGAGAGCCAGAGCGGTGAGAAGTCCTCCATGTGCTGAGCGGGCACAAAGCAGACGTGTCTGGGGGGAGCTTAGGAACTCAGGCCTGGACTGACAGACCTGTAAATGTCATTTAAAAACCTGCATCTCTGTTCCTCTGGGCAGGTACTGCTTTTTAAGCTTTTCCAGGCTGTGCTTGGAAGAAATCACATTATAAAGCATGTGCCTCAAAAATTGTTTTCAGGAGTCTGAGCAGAGTGAATCCCTGCAGGGTGAGGGACCAGCACTGCCCGTGTCTGTGGCTCCAGGTGCTTGCCTTCCTGGCAGCACGGCTGCTTACCTCCCACAGACATCGTTTTCCACCGTAAAAGGTTAAGTTTTCCCCCGTGCTCTGTAGCTCCTGAGGCTTCTGCAGTGATTCGAGCTATGCCTGTGTGTAATCAGGCTTTTTCTGCCTCTTGCTACCACATCTTCATGCACACTGTGATACCGGTTGTGCTTTTGCCTTGCTCAGCCTCTGTCCCTCAATCCTGCGCTGATCACCTACAGCATCTCCAGGTCTGAGTGGGAGAAGAGCAGACACGAAGCCCGAGGAGCTCAGCTCTGCTCGTGGCCTGGCCAGCAGGTGGGGAGAGGCGGTTCATTTCTCCTTTCACACGTGATCCTGAAGAGCTGCAGTAATGCCATACACTTGTACAACACTCTTAAGCTGCACTTGTGTGAGGTCTGAAGATGAGCACGTTCTGTCCTTCTTGTACTTCTGGGGAGCAGCAAGTTCAGAGTGAACCCTTCATTTCTGTGCTGTCAGCTGCCTTTGCATGAGACTGGAGCTACTTAGGCAGTTGTCCTACAGCTCCCTTGAGTACTTTTTCCCCCTCTATGTCCTCCAAGTTACCTGGGTATTGCTTGAAGCTGCTGTTGGGCTGGTTTAGGTAATGCTGCTTCAGGAGGAAACATCTGGACTTGGAAACTGCACGTTTAAAGCCAACTCTGCCACCAAAACCTGTGGCAGACACTTCCAACAAATGTAAGGACAGAAGGGACTGAGCTCTTGCATCTTGTGTTGTGTGGGCTCTTGTTACCAAGAGACACGCGATGAGCTTCATCTGCAGGAAGCGACTGAATACTTACTTTCTTGATTTCTTTTGTCATTGCACACTACAGATCTGCTGCTTTGTGTGTGCATTAATGGAAGGCTGCAGCCTCAGCTGGGCTGGGGGGGGCGTTGGCTGCTGTGAGCTGGGAGGCTGAGAGCCATCGTTCTGGGACTGATGGTACAGTTCTGCTAAATCCATCCTTGATGTCATACACACCTGTAAGTTCTGCAATGTGGGGATGCTCTTCATACCGGGATGTTTCAGATCACTAAAACTGGTGGTGTGGAACTGGGCAGCACTGGTAGCTGCTGCCTGCCCCAAGGAGCAGTGCAGATGGAGCAGGTGCCTTTCCATCCAGAGCAAGTGGGCTGCTATGAGCTTTGCCTTTAAAACCAGGCTGAGAGCAGGGATGCTGGAAAGCAACTGGTGTGATATGATGCCCACGTCCTGGGCTGTGCCTGCTGGGAGCTGGAGGTGACATGGGGCAATGGAGCATTGACGTGGGTTTTCCTTAGAGCTGTAGCTCAGCATCTCGAGCTTGTTTAAAGCTTGGATCAAATCTCATTCTTAATCTGTGTTGTTTTTTTTTTTTTCCCTTTTTGTACTCTAGAGTTCTTTTAACTCTCAGAAATGCTGACAGCAGCATTGCGGTTAATTGCTGAGGACCTGTTAAGCAGCACTCAGATTAGGAGGTGTCGAATCGGAAGTGTTTAATGGACAGAGAGAAGCCCTGCAGACTTCCCCCGCTGCTTTGCTGGAGGAAAAATGATTATGACAGCGTTCCTCTTAGAGCTGTCCTCCCTGCCATCCAGAAGCCCGAGTGCTGCTCAGTCAGTGGTGCTTATTATTTCCACCCAGCACTTGTTGCTGCTTAGGGCTGCTTCCTTTCTGCACCTGGACCTGGCCCGTGAATCAGTGCCAGGGGTGGAGAACTGTGGACAGCCCTTCTGCAGGGGGAAAACATGGGCAGCGTGGGGGTGCCCACCTGCATGTGTATGGTGGCAACAAGCAGCCCGATTAGCACTGCAACCTACTTCCCAGAGCCAAGCAGGCACCCGATTAATGTAACAAACAGCTCTGGATAATAAGCAGTGTTGCTGTGCATGTGTGGTCTGTCGCTGCACGGTGCTTGGAGCGCTCCCCGAGAGTAAAAACACATCCTTGCCTTCTGCCATTGTCTGTGCTCTGTAGTGCGAGTCAACAAAGCATGCCCAAAGCAGCGAGGAGCTAATGAAAATGCTGAGGACAGATGGAAATGAGTGACAGCATAGCAACCTCCTGCTTAATGGGTATTGCTGGGCGCTGGACTAGCACTGCTACACCCCATCTTCTGATGTTTTTACTTCTGAGGTTGCATCTAATGATGAAGAGTGGGAGGGGGGAGGAAAGGAGGGCAAAGCTGCAGGCATCAGCTCCGCACTGCTATGGTCACTGCTCTCAGTCTGCTTTGTCCTGACCAATCTGCTAGATTTAGGTTGGATGTTAGGGGAAGGAGAGCGATGAGGTGCTGGAACAGCTGCCCAGAGAGGCTGTGGATGTCCCGTCCATCCCTGGAGGTGTTCAAGACCAGGTTGGATGGGGCCCTGGGCAGCCTGGGCTGGTATGAAATGGAGAGGTTGGTGGCCCTGCATGCAGCTGGGGGGGTTGGAGCTTTGTGATCCTTGGGATCCCTTCCAACCTGGGCTATTCTGTGATTCTGTTTTATCCTCACCCTTTGCTGAGCCCCTTGGCTGCAGCAGGCCCTGGGGAGCAGACCCAAGCAGCAGTGCACTGGCACAAGCTCATGCCGTCTGTAACACACAGAAGGAATTCATCCCGTTGTTCCAGGCTGCTCCTCCAGGCCAGGCGGATCTGCAGCTTTTCTGCAGGCTGCTTTTCTCCTGGAACAGCAGCTTTTGCTCCAGAAAAATCAGGAGGGAATGCCCATCCCCCAGGAGCAGCTGCAGGTAGGGCTAACCTTGCTGCTGGGGCACGGCTGCACCCAGCAGGCGCGAGGCTTCCCCCAGCACCAGCAGGAAATGCAGCACCAGAGATCTGTGAGCAGAGGCAGTGCTGGGGAGCTGCAGGCATCGCGTTAACATGCTGCCCACGTTACACTGACTTTACAGTCCAGCCATGTTCCTCCATCCCTGCCTTCAGCCTTATGGGGAGAGGGGAGGGAAAAACAACTTCCTTTTCTTGAGTCCCCACCACAGTGTGCTACGGGCAAAGATGGAATGCAGGAAAGGGGGAGCTGGTCAGAAAATTGGAAATAACACCAAAAGCAGCATTTTAAAATCTGTCCAGATGAGTTTCTTAAGTCTGCTCAGTGATTGCAGCTTTTAGGAGGAAATAAACTCTGCCCTTTGCTGCACAGCTGCTTGCTCCTGCTCTTAGCCCGGGGTCAGGAAGCGGTGCTCCCGCAGAGGGTGTGGGTGTGCTCAGGCAGCCCCTGCTGCAGTGCCACCATGCTCTGCGTCAGTGTGCGCTCGGAAACTGAGGGCTCAACTGAACCACTTGGCATCACCTTCCCTATACCTGCTCTCATGTACCTCCTTCATAAGGGATGAGAGGTAATGGACTTCAGCTGCGCCAGGGGAGGTTTGGATTGGATATTAGGAGACATTCCTTCTCTGCTCCCCGATCACTCTTCTTTCCTTTGAGCCTGTCTCCTTCAGTAGTCCATTCAGTATCCACCAGCACAGCCCAGATGCTGATTCTTTTGGCTCATTAATTCAGGCTGTGCAAATGCACGGAGCTCCGTGCCAGGGCCCTGGGGTGGAGCATGGGGGAGGAAGGCTGCTGCTCGGTGGGATGGAGTGCTGGGTGAGGGGGAATGCTGGAACAGCAGCAACCGCCCTCAGCAGCTCCGTCAGCAGCAATGCCACAGCCGGCGTGACTCAGAGTCGGGGGTGGACAGGGAGCAAAGCCCAGATTTGGCAGCAGCCTGCTGGGAGGGTCTGTGCCCCCAGCTGCTCTGCCCTGAGCTGGGGGGATCCCCTGAGAACGTGCTCAGCCCATGTCACAGCAGTGATGAGCAGCTGTCTGGCTGCTGCCAGCATAACCTGGGTGCGTGGATGCATGCACGCTTATGGAGGGGACCTCCAGCACACTGCAGTGATGGGTGATGTCTGACCTGCAAATTGTATCAGACCAAATCCTGCACCTCCACTTCTCCCTCCACAGATGCCTGTCAGAACTCGATTGCCACTCTGCTTGAGGGTGAACCTCGCTCTGCCGCTGGCTGTGGGCATCTTTCTCTGTTATTTCTAAAGCACCTTTCTGTCAGCATTGCTCCAGACTGCCCAGTGAACCAAACCCAGGCGTCTGGGGCTACGCCTTCCCAAAAGCAGTCACAGGCGCACACCTCTGTGTTCCAGCTGGGGGAAGCCCCAGCCCAAGCAGTGTGAGCTTGCTGCCTCCTGCCCTGTCCCAGCTCCTGCCTGGGGAAGGGCAGCACCGTGTCCCCCTCCCTGCCAGGAGCAGCCCCTCTGGAGCTGAATTGTTCCGGAGATGTGCACTCACTGCTCCCCACACATCCTCCTGCCAACAGCAGTGCTGCTGGTTGCTTTTAGGGAGCGACTGGTGCAGCCGCTGCTGTTTCTCTTGTTGAGCTCATTGTGTACAGTGTGTTCTGTGTAGGATTATTTTGCAAGAGGAGTGCCCCGGGGTGCTGGGAGCACCCTTTGTGCTCCTCACCTGTGGCACTGGGGCACCGGTTTGCAGCCCTTCCCCAGGCATGGGCTTTGCTGGGTCCCCCTGCCCCATGGCTGGGGGCTTTGCTCCGGCCACGTGCTACAAGTGGAGCTGGAGCATCTCTTCATTCACTGCTGGAGCAGGTGAAAGTGTGGCCGAGGCAGGAGGAGGAGCATCTGGACAGGACGCACAGAGGAAATCTTGCTTTGCATCAGCATGGCCAAAGCGTGTGCTGAGAGCAGCTCTTCTGTTCTCCAGGTTTGTTGTTGCAGTGTGTCCTTTGGCTGAACTCTGAACGCTGTTGCACACAGAATAATAAGAGCTCAGTAGAGATAAATGATTGTGGTGGACAGGATTCTGCCCTGGGTGCTGCACCAAATCCCACAGGCATGGGCTGCTGCAAAAACCTCACATTCAAGGTGGTGTTTATGCACTTTGCTACAGTTTAAGGGCAGCAAAACAGAAGAATCAAATGAAAAAGAAGTCTTTGCAGCAGCCAAGGCTGAAACACAGGTGCCGTATGTAACAAGCAAGCTGCAACAGCAAACTGTTGCTTTGTAGGACTTTCCTGGTGTGCATTTGCACTGGAAGGAAGTGGCTACAGGCACGTCGCTCAGCCCATCGCTGTCACTGATGGCTGTGCCCCCGAGGGAGGCACTTCGTCCTGCCCTGCCTCCCCAGTCGTCCTGAAGGGCCCAAATGCAGAATAGAGGCACGTTCTGCAAACAGGGACTGAAGGTAATTAACACTGTGTGGTCTCTGATTTAGGCTTCTGGTCCACCCTACCAAGAACAAACAGTTCTACAGCATTTGGAGGAGAAAGGAATAGCTGTGCTTGTGCCAATCTGAAGAACTCAGCCCGGTGCATTCAGTCCGAGGTGGGGGAGCAGTGCTCGGGTGGCTCAGGCACAGGAGTGTCTCCTCGTGCTGCCCTTCCCCGCTTCTGGCTGAAAAGCGACACGTGAGCTTAACAGAAGGTGCACAGCTCAGACCTGTGTGCTCTGCTGGGCTTCGCTGTGCAGCCCCGCTCTGTCCGGCTGCTGCCCCCCACCAGCACCTCCTCGTCCCAGTTACCCCAACAAGGGCCTATGAGAGATCAGTGCACGGATCAACCGGTGCCTAAAGCCCCCATTGGCCGTGCAGTCTCAGCGCAGGGCATTTGGTGTTCCTCAAAGCCCCGGGAACAGCCGGCCCAAGGAGGCCTTCCAATTGCCTGAAGGTGGAAAGCGGGCTCTGTTTATTCCTCCTCTCCTCTTGCTGAGCCAGCCCAGGTGGGACGGGGCCAGGAGCCCGGGAAGCACGGCAGCAGTGGTTAATTAAGCTGATGACTATCAATGAATTGCGGGAGAGCGGCTGGTTTAGCCCACAAGAGGGCATTGCTTCCTGAGCCAGCCGGTGATGGAGCAAAGCGCTCCCTTTGTGAATGGAGCCTCCCTAAGTTCTGTTCCTTACCATACATCTCCTCTGTCGTTTCCTCCCTCTGGCTTTTCTACATCAAATTCAAACAGCAGTCTTCCAAACGGAGCTCACTTCAAACTAAAGCGGGCTCTTTCACACTAATTTGGGAAAAAACCTTGAAAAGCTGGCTTTCTTGCCATTGTCAGAAGTCTGAAATACTGTGGTGATAATGAGAAACGCTGCCAGAAACGGATAGAAGGGGAGCACGGGGCACGTACCGAACCTCAGCTGTTGGTGTCCTCCTCAAACGTCACAGAAATGGGCCTGGCACAAAACCAGACCTTAGCCAGATCCCACTGCAGGCCTCTGAGCACCCAAACTGCAGGCAGCTCAGGGCCCGCAGCGCCGCACCCTGCGAGCTGCAGCGGGCCGGGCTGCTGGGACGCCGGGCAAGCCCTGACAGCCGCCGGGCCTGCTGCACCGTGCCACGCTCATGCAAATGCCATGCAAAGCTCCGCGCTGCCCTGGGACACACCGGGTGAGCCGGAGAGACCGGATCTGGCGGTGCGGCCCTGGAATGGAGGAGTCCTGTGGAGCCGGGCTGGCGATGGCATCATGGAGGAGCCAGGGATGGGCGTCTGCAGCTGAGCCTCCACTGGAGGCCACCACGGCCTGCTGTGCTCTGGGGATCGTCCAAATGTTCCCTCCCATTCCGCCCTCAGTGACTGTGGGCACTGAGTGAACTTACAACACGGAGCTCAGCACTTGCTCAGTGCTTCTCCAACCAGGACAATCTCCAGTACCTGTCTTACAAACTGAGGTATCCGTGTCTGAAGTTGGAACTGAACCACAGAATCATCATTCCGGTTGGAAAAGCCCTCTGGGCTCCCCAGCCCACCCCCACTGCCCGCGTCCCTCAGTGCCGCAGCCCCACGGCTCCGAACACCGCAGGGATGTGACCCCCCCGGGCAGCTGTGCGGTGCTGAGCGCTCTTTAGGAGAAGAAATTCCTCCCAGAACCCAACCCGGCCGCCTTCCGATACATCGGCATTTCTGCCCGCAGGAACATCGACCCTCCCGACAGCACCGCTACAGGACAGAAGGCGGAGGAGGGACGCAGGGGGGAATCGTTTTCCAACACGAAAGCACTCCTTCCCGCGAGCCGCGCGTTCCCCGCCAGGGCCCACCAGGAGCCCGCAGCTCCGCGGAGCCCTCGGGGCAGCGCAGGGCCGGGCGGCCGGGACGAGGCCTCCGGGGGCCGCCGGGCCGGGTCGGGGCCGGGCGGGGCGAGCGCGGGCGGAGGAGGGCGGAGCGCGGGGCGGTCGCCCCTGGAGACGGCAGCGGGCGGAGGACGGCGGCGGTGAGCGCGGTCCGGGGGCCGAGGGCCGGGCGGCGGGTGGGCCTGGTTCGGGCGGCGGCGGTCGCGGCGCTTCGGGCCGAGTTTGGAGCTGTTTGGCTGCCGTCGGGTCGGGGCTTTTTCTTTATTGTTCTTTTTCCTGGGTTTCCCCCGGGAGCGCCGCTCCGCGCGGCGGGGCTGCGGGGCCGCATCGGGCCGGGCCGGGCCGAGGGTCGGCGGCCTCGGCGCCGGGCCGTGCGGGCGGCGGGGCCTCCCCCGGCCGGCGGCCCGCTTCGTTCGGTTCTGAGCTCCAGCGGGCCGCGGCCGCTCGCTTTCGGCGGAGAAGAAAGAGAGCCGCTCCCGCCGGGCAGCGCCTCGCGGCCTGCGTGGGTGGAGCGGGGCGGCCCGGCACGTGGCGCTGCGGGGACGCGGCCTCGGCGCCGTGCGGTGCCCGGAACCGGAGCGCAGCGCGGGGCGGTGGGAGCGCCGCCCTGGAGCTGCGCGAGGCCGCGGGAGGGCGCGGCGGCCCAACGGAGGGTGAGAGCCTTCCCCACCCGGCGCGGGGCGCTTCGTCAGCCGGCGTCTGTACCGGCTGAGGGCTGCTGAGGGCTGCTGGTGGCCGTAAGTTGCCTGTTTGCGTCTGCCTTGGTTGAGAATTCGTTTAGAAATCGGACGGGGTGAGTAAGTAGTGGGGCAGCTGTAGGACGTTGTGCTGCTCCGGTACCGCCGAACGCGATTAAGGGATTAGGATGTAGTTAATGACTTCCCAATCCCGTATTTCAGCCTCGCGTTGGATGTATGGCGGTAATTTAGGGTATCTTTAATCGAGTGCCAAAGTGGCAAATGAGTTCTAATGGACAGCCGCTGGTGGGGCCGGAGTAGCGCCGTGGGGCGGGCTCGTGTCATGGCACGGCAACGGGACCGGCTTTACTTGTGGTTGGCGACCCTGCACGCAGCAGGGGGTTGAAACTGGGTGATCACCGTGGTCCTTTTCAACCCAGGCCGTGCTGTGATTTACCTGCTAACAAAGCCTTGGTGTTAGGAGAGGCACTGAGGGCTCCAGCAGTGATGGGCGCTGGTTGGGACCGTCTCTCTGTCTCGTGGTACGTTACAGCACGTGCTGAGTTGTGTGGTGTTTCAGGAACTTTGTTTCGAATGCGTGTCCCTGTGGCTGTGTAGCAGCTTTACTTTCATGAGCACTGAAAGCGCATTTCTCAGGCTGTGTTCCTCGGGATGTTTGGAATATCTCAGCCCAGGTCATGAGAAGCTGCTCTGTGCCACGGAGCTGTGGGAGATGCAGGCCCACAATAGCTCTGGAAGCACTGAGCCCGCGGGGGAGCTGCCCCGCACCGCAGCTCTTCCAAGTGGGAACGAGCTTCCTGCCCAGGTCCCGGTGCAGCATCTCCTGAGTAGGCTCCGTTACAAAAGCAAACTCTAATTGCTCTGGAAGCTCTTGGTGCGGCCCCAGAAATCACTGCCAGCCTTCTCGCTTCATCCCTGCACTGGAGCAAAGGTTATGGGTCGAGCCATCTTCCTGGGGCAGAGGAAAGAGGTACTTGCTAAGCAGTGTGTAATCAGCTTGCTGTGATGATGTTGGCCAAATGATTTAGCTGCATTCTTAGAAAGATTGTGTTTCTGCAAATTAAACGGTCGTCTGCGCTTAGCAAAAATGCAGAAATGAGTGGGGCTCTCAGCTCTCCTGGTCTTCCGTAGAAAAGCCCTTCTGTCGCCGAGATAGGGATCAGTAGTAAAGCTTTCATTGGCTTTAATGAAAGAGAGTTCCCCAGATCTGGAAAGTAGTTGCAGAGTCGCCATTTCTTGGGAAATTGAAGCTGCAGATGTTTGGTGGCTCTCGGGATTTGCTCCGAGTTAATCACTGCTGGAATCGTGCAGCTGTTTTCTGCATTCTGTCACGTTACACAATGAGCCCCAGTTTTTCCAGAGCTGGGTGCTCGTGCTGCACTCAGCACTGTGCTCCCCTCTGACATCCCCTTCTTTCCGTTCTCCACAATAAGCTGTTGAGGAGATGGGAGGGAGGGAGAAGAGAAAATCCTGATGTCTGAAGGGGAAGTTTTCACTGCCTGTGTTGCAAGGGCTGATGAGAACACTGCAAAGAGCGGAGGTGGTGGCAGAAGTCCTCGGAGCCCCAGTAGAACTCTCTGTTTCCCCCCTGTCCAGAGAGTCCGACAGATCCATATTTTTAGCTTTGTTTCTTTGAACGTTCAGTAAAGCAGGCGGCGTGTTTATGTTCAGCTTCCTGTCTCCGTGTCAGCATCTTGGCATGTGATGGAGTCTGAGCGAGAACCGGAGCGCCTGGATGTGCTGAATGATGGAGGGCAGGCTGCGTGCCGATGGCTGCTGGGTGTTGGGAGGTAGAATGGCCTTTTCTCCTTGCTGGGATGAGAACTGAGCCGTTTGCACCATCGCAGTTCCAAAGCTGCTCTACCCGTGTGGAGGACCTGAGCTTTAAGTGGCTTGTTATCAGAGAGGGGGGTGCTTGGAGAGCAGGTGTCGATGTAGGATTGAGGATGGGGAAGAAATCAGTGGGTTTCGGTGCTTCAGGATGAGGGGAGCAAAATATCTCCTGGCAGTCGGAGTGGGATGGTGTGAAATGGAGTGTCATGGGATGGGATGGGATGCAGTGCAATGGGGGGGACAGGGAGCGATGAGGTGGGCAGCACGGGATGGGGTTTTGCAGCAGGGCTCGGACTGCTGCTCACCCTGGCCACAGCTGTGGCCCCACACTGCAGGAGGGGCTCACCAGAGTGGGCACACGTCAGCCTGAGGGTTCTTCTCATCAGGAACCAGTGGATATCACTGCAAAGGGAAGACGTGGGCTGAGCATCAGGGAAACCTGTTGTTGTGAGTCTGGCTCGCGGAGCAGGAATAGCTGTGGCAGCACTGCTGCGTGGGTGGAAGAGCCTCACAAGCGACGGCTCTGCCCCGACAGAAGGGTGTAGAACTGGATGCAGTGCTGGCCATCTGTATGATGTGCTTTGGGGCCATGCATCTGCTGCGCTCCTGGCATGTTTTGGTGCTGCCTCCCCTGGGCTTTCCTCCCTCCTGTGTCTCAGGACGGCACCAGCAGCCAGCTGGAGGTGGGCAGCACTGCCACGCTTGGTTCCTCCATCAGCAGCATTACTGAGTACAGAGGCTCTTTGGCTGTGAAAAAAGCAATCCTTTGGCCCCCGGTCATCTCAAAAGTATTGCTACTTCCATGCTCTATGTCCCAGCAAGGCTGCAAAGCTCTCATAGCACCACTGTGCTTGTACGTGACACACACGTGCTGATGTACATATATGTACATTTAACATGGGTGTATTTGGCAGAAACAGGCCTTTTAATTGTTTATCAACGTGAGCTTCAATTTAAAAGCAATTACAGCGTAGAAAGTCTGTCTGCAGAAAGGCTTTTCCTGGGCTGTCTGTCCCTAATTGGACATGTTTGGATTTCTGTCCTGTTTTGTTAGGTCTCTCCGCTTATGTTTTCTCAACAGTTGGTGCAGCCTGCAGTTCTAAGATGTGTGATGTATCTGTGTATACCTTTTAAGTTAATAAAAGAGAAAAAGGTTCTTTGCAACGTCATTAATCACTGCAGGGAATGGCCAGAAGTGTTTCCAGAAGAAAATTTCCTTTCTGTTTTTTTGAAAGTGAAACCGGGCAGATACAACAGAAGGCATTTACACTCACTGCCGTCTCACAGCGCTGGGTGAGGAGGTCTGTCCCGGGCTGGCTGGCTCTGCTTTGCGTTCAGAAAGCAAAGCTGTGGGGAAGGGTGCTGTGCAGCAGTGCTGTGCAGCTCTCCCTGTGCTGCTGCTGGCATGGAGGGATGCTGCTGGCACGGCTGTCCCTGCTGGCTGCGGAGGGATGGAGAGCCGGTGCTTTGGGTATGAAACCTCGCCTGAACAGCACTGTTGTGCTACTCGCATGCTTGCTTTGTAAATGATTATTACTTGGTAGGAAATGAGGAGTTGGTTGGGACCGAGCTGCCCGCTCCTCCTCTGAGTTACAATAGAGCGTCAGCTTCAGACCAGCGTGGTTTAGACAGGCCGGTGCAGCGCAAGAGCGGGTAAGGTTGTGTTTGTGTGTAAATTCGGTTTATTACCGAGCTCATAAAATCCTCTCTGGTATCTCGCAGCATGAGAATTAAACCTTAGAAGGAAGAAAAATGCACGTCCTGAAATGTCAGGCGGCAGCACATCGGTTCATGTAAAAACCACAGCGTCTCTGTGCCCCGCTGCCCCGAGCACCGGCAGCAGGACGCCGTCCCTGCTAACAGCGCTGCATGGGAAGGCCTGGGGCAGTGCGGGGCAGTGTGAGGGGTGGGGCTGCAGCCGTGCAGCGGTGATGCAGGCATCCAGGAGGGCTCATTTCCGAGTCGAAGTCACAAAGCAGAGAATCCCCAGCTCGGTTTGTCAGGAGACGCGTTTGTCTCTCAATGCTGTGGCTGCTGAAGTGCAGCGGGGAGGTTTGTAGATGAAGCCAAAGAAGCGGGGCGCTGGGGCTGAGCAGGAGCTGGGCTGCTGGGCTGCTGGGCTGCTGGGCTGCTGGGCTGCCTGCGCCCTCTGAGCCTGCGTGGAGCTGCTGTGAAACCCGGGGCCTCATCCCTGGAGCAGCGCTGCTCCTGCGGGAGCCCTCCCAGAACTTCCTCCTTTCAGAGGAGCTTTTGCAGTGGAAAGAAAGACTCCTCCTCTCACTTCACTCTTTATATCCCAGCCTGTGGCTGCTGCTGAGCCCCGGGCCTGCCTGTGGCCGTGTGGGTTCCCATCCTCCCGCACCACAGGCCTGCCCTTCCTTCCAATGGCAGCTTTGTGTGGGCCCGAGTACCGAGGCCTTATGGCTCCGTAGCAGAAAGCAGCCCGTGATTTATGAGCCCTAGTTATTTAAAGGGTGCTCCCAGAGCGTGGTTTGTTCTCTGTCAGGAAGCAGAGGTGGGTAGATTAAAACTTTTCTAACTTTTCCATAATGGTTTTCAGGGCTGTAGGACCGGAGCTGGCCGTTGTGTAAGCAAGCAGAAGCGAGTTTTCATTAGCAACTCATTTTGCACGGTACAGCCGTCACAGGTATGTGCAGGAGGGCTGCGTGCTGCTTGTTCTATTTCCTTGCTGTATGCGAGAAGCACGAGGTCAGAGCTGGGATAGCGGGGACCGCCCGCAGCTGGGCTGTCTCTGGTTTGATGTAACTCATTCTTCTACTCTGCACAAGGATTCTAACAGCAGCTGTTGAGGTCTGGGTGCCATCTCCAGTGTGGGCAGCGGCGTGGGATTTGCTGGCAGAGCCCTCCTGTTTGTCCCCTTGCTCTGCAGGTCGCGGTGCGGCCGCTGCTGGGGCTGGCACACTGAGGGCCTGCCTTGTGTCCCTGCAGCCTGGGGCTGGCAGCACCCAGCCACCCACTGCTCCATGCAGGGCTCTGGGCCAGGGCACCCTGCCACTGGCAAACGGTGCTGGTTTGTCATCCAAAAAGTGTCAGCGCTGATCCTGGGTCCTGCCATGCCTTGGTTAATGAGTTATCCGTGTCCCAGCTGCTTCCTCAGCTCAGTAATGCCCAGTGCCTGTGGTCAGTAGTTTGCAGCATACCTGGAAGGTGATGTCTGTGCAGAGATACAGAGTCGTAGAACTTGGCACTGTAAATGATAGGAAAGGTTAATACACCAAATACTAATGAGAATTAGATTAGTAATTGCTGGTTTTATGGCTTCTAGCATGTACTACACACCCAAGAGTGTACCTCTGGGTGTGCTGCACTGAGCAAATCACAGCCTTCGTGCAGGTCGGATATTTGGAGAAATGTCTTCAAAGAGTGGTTGGGCACTGACACGGGCTGCCCTGGGAGGGGGGGGGGGGGGGTCACCATCCCTGGGGTGCTCCAGAGCCGTGGGGATGTGGCACTGAGGGACGTGGTGGGGGTGAGCTGGGCTTGGGCTCAGAGCGGGGCTCTTGGGGTTGTTACTCCTGCAGCTCGGCACGGCTGCTGGGACGTTAGCAGAGGCTCCGGGAGCGTGGCTTTGCAGCACGCCTGGGACTCTGCTGTTTCCTTCCCAGAAAGGGAGGGACGCGATTTGCCTGCAGCTGCAGTTGCAACACAGGTGACAGGCGGCTGCCCGTGGCTGTGTGCTGTGCTGGGAGTCCGAGGGGCTTCTCCTGCCCCTGGCTGCCCGACGCGGGGGGCTGCATGCCTGCTGCATAGAGGGCCCCCTGCGGTAAAAAACGGCCAGCTGAGGTTCTGGTATTTATTTGACTTTAATGCCAAACGAGCTTCGCTCCAGTGGTATGTTGATGTCATTCTATTTCTTCCTGTTAACCCGTATCAAAATCTTGTAGTCATGTGTTGGTTCCTTGGATCAGAGCGTACTGGAAGGGAGGGGGGGTGCGGGGAGGCTGTGGGCTGGCTTCTGCTGGGGGAAGGGGGGGGCAGCCATAGGGCCAAGGCTGTGTCCTCAGGAAGGGAGTGAGCTGGGCAGAGGGCGGCCTGAGGCAGCGTTCTGTGGAGCTGAGCTCAAACTGAAATAGTCTTTGTGATGAGGATTGAACCACAAGTGGTCACCCCTTTTTGCTCTGACTTTCTTACGCGATGAAGTACTTAATGTTTTTATCTGACTTTGTTTCAGGGTCATTGCACAAATAAAAGCCAAGCAAGGCAGACGAGTTACAGGACTGCCTATGTAGGTAAGTTTCCAGCACTGGGGAAAGAAATGCTGTTTGAAGGGTGTTACCTCTCCCCCCTAAGTCAGGCTGTTCCTTGTTGGCTACATCAGTTAGCTAGAGGTAGCATGGAAGCCTCCATAAGTGTCTGTATTTGCTGGAGTATGTTTGTAATTGTTGTCTGACTGTGTCGGAGTGCAAATCCTTCTTCCTATATTGTCCCTTTCCTTGGAATAAATAATCTGATGAATTCTGGTAGCCACACCTGCATAGTCATAGAGCCTTACGATCATTAGGGCTGGAAAAGCTCTCCCAGCTCCCGAATCCCACCCCGTGCCCACCGCCCACATCCCTCAGTGCCACATCCCACGGCTCTGAACACCCCCGGGGGTCACCCCCCACCCCTGGGCAGCTGTGCAGTGCTGAGCGCTCTTTGGAGCAGCGGTTCTCCCAGTATCCAGCCTGACCCTCCTCTCACACAACGTGGGGCCGTCACCTCTCATCCTATTGCTGAAACTGACCCCCACCTCACTACAGCCTCCTTTCAGAGAGTTGTGGAGAGCAGTAAGGTCCCCCCTGCGCCTCCTCAGCTTTGCAGCCCTGCAGTGGCTCTGACCCACCACCCAGGGAGCTCTCAGCAGAGCATCTCCCCCCAGCACTCACCATTTTATCTTTTCCAGACAAAAGAATTCGCTGAAGGCCACGGAACCTGAGGCCGGGCAGCGTCTTGTGACTCCCAGTCTGGTGCTTTGACTGCTGACTGCTCCCGCTTTACATGCTGTAAGATCAACAGATTTTGGTACAACCAGAGTCCTTCTGTACTTTGTGTCTTTTTCTCTTGTAAGCAAGCTGGGGAGTGCTGTGTGGAGGAGCGAGTCCCTTCCTAGGAGAAGGGGTACCCCAGCTTAGTAGGGCGTGCAGATTGCCTTCACTGACAGTATCAGCCTGGAGGCTTTAAAACAACACTGCTCAGATGTTTTTCAAAGTAACCTTGATGTAGAAGTCAGCTTTCGTGGCTTTCGTTTATACTAAAGATAGAAAAAGTCCAGTCAGTAAAAATACGGGGTAAAATGAAAGCAGGTTTTTCCGCTATTCGTTTCCCAGCAAGTAAATTGGGTTTGACAGAATCATGTGTTTGGAGGCTGACTTTGAGATGGAACATAGCTGTCGTGCAGGCTCGGCCAGCAGGGCTGTCCTGGTGGAACGGAGCTGGTGGTGAAGGAGCGCATCCTCACCACGGTACCCAGAAGGATACATTCAGTTGGATTTTTGTTGGGGATTGGTATGCATTTCAGAAAGATGGGCTGATGGGGAGGCTGGCAGGATTGCTTCTAGTTATATAAAAAAGAACACTTTGAGAATTTACAGTTGAGAACAATCTCGGGTATAGGTTATGTGAAGAAGCAAGCACCAGAGCACTGTGTTCCCTGCGTTAGCTCTGTGCGTGCTGTGGGTGTGGCTCACATTTGAACAGGCACTTGTTTGGGCTGCACAGGAAGGCGGCCTGCTCAGAACAGCAGCTTCTGTGCCCAGCAAGAAAGAAAAAAAGAAAGATGTTGGGTCTTCTGGGGCACCTACACTGCAATCTGTGGGCTAAATCCCCAGGCATCGGCATCCTTCACTGAGAGCACCGTGTGCTGCGTGCTGCGGTTGATGAATTTCTTACCTTTTCTTCACAAAACCGTCTTCCTTTCTTTCCCTGAAACCCAGCTGTTTCGAGTCTGCACTGAACTTTTGCAGCGTGACTGCAGGGGGCGGCGTTCGGGCATTTCCCTGCTTGCCAGATCTCATTTCCCACCGCGTTTAGCAGAAGGAAGGCGCTCGGTGTTCCCTCGCCAGGCATCTCACCCTGCCTTCCGCTGGGTGTCAGTGCGGCCCCGTGCAGCGCAGTCTGTCCATCCGTGCAGCTGGGCCAGCCCAGGCCGTGCGTGCCGCCTGCTTCTGCCCAGCAGGGCAGCTGGCTGTGGGGGGGTGCTGGCCGGCTCCTTATTCGTGTGCTCTCTGATTAGCGTTACCCTCAGCGCGGCGAGGTCCCTATGTTAGAAATACCACCACGGTTAGCTTTTGTAGTGCTTTCTTTGAAGGTTATTTCAGTGCCCAGCCACGGTGTTTAATTCTTGGCACGCAGTCACGTTGCTTTGGGTTCTGCAAGTCGGAACAAACCCAGCGTGGAGCAGCCCTGACTTCCCACAGGAAAACCAACTGCAGCATTCGAGTCCCAGCCCAGCCTGCAGCTTCCTTGCTCCCACGCAGGTGCCCGGGCAAACCACACGTGCTAAAGTGCTCGCAGCACTCAGGGAGCCTGCACAAACTGGTGAATCCTTGGCACTGCGTGGCAGGCAGCGGGGCACGCAGCGATGCACGGCAGCTATCTCAGGTGTCACAGAGGAGTAAGCAAAATTGCTGCCCTCAGAGGTAGGAGCAAAGCCCTGGTGGGGTGAAAGGGTGCTGGTGGTGGGGTCACTGCAAAAAGGTCTTGAGGGCAAAGCCGGGAAGGAGCAGGGAGCTGGTGGTGTGCTTGGGCTGGTGGGGCCTTTGTGGTCAGTGGTGACGTGCAAGAGGGAACCCGCTTCAGGCTTTGTGAAATGCCTGGGGAGACTGCAGGACAGGACGTAGTTTGTAAAACTGCAGTGTTTGCTGTGGAATCACCAAAACCATAAACAGTGGATCCCACCGTGCCGCTTTGCAATCGATCTCGGAGCAGAAGTGCTGCCTTTGGCCAAGCACTTGCGATTGGCAGCCCAGAGAAGGAGTGTGCCCACACCTGCTCCTGGACCTGTCCAATAGTTCCTCCATCCCAATGAGTGTAAAGGGAAAACATTTCTGTGTTCCAGCTCCCAGCGCATGGCCTCTATCAGCCCCTCACATGGCTTTTGTCACTGTAAAAGGGAGACATGCTGGAAGCTTGCACGTGCAGGTTAGCTTTAATGTCAGGCTCACGCTGACCCCAGCTCTGGGCTGCTTTATTCATCTACAGTTTTGAGATGTTCAACTTAAAAGGTATCTTGTTTTGAAAGAAATACTAACAGGGCACCGGGCTGAACCCTTCTGCAGCTGCTGTAGCCTAGAGCTGCCTTCGCTTAACGAGCGAAGCACAAGCCGTGCAGCACGGAGCAGCTGTGCAGCACAGAGCTGCCATGCCCGGCCGAGCTCCAGCAGTGCTGCTTTAATTACATCTCACTCAGCAGGTGGCCCAGCACTCCTAGATCCAAAAGAGTAAAGAAGATAGATTGGTCTTTAATTATCCCAGCTGGAGCCCAGCTGCAGTGCCCGCCACGTACCTGCTGAGGCCGTTGTTCTGAGCGCCTGCTGTATTTTAACCTCCTTCCTTGCAGCCTGTGGAAAGAAGTAGGGCAAAGTCTTAAAAACAGGGATCTTGTAGGGAATGGGGTCAGCCCTGCCTGGCTGTGGCTATTTCTGTTCTTATTTGTTAAAAAACACGAGCATACGCTCTGGGAGAAATGTGCTCTGGATGGTTCATGTGTTTTTGTAGTTAAACCTTCCCGTGGCCAAGTGTGGCTGGTGAGTTTCCTCCTCTTTTAAAGATCGTTATTTAAACAAACCAAAGTCCTCAGTTTTCCATGGAAGAAGGTGTTTTCCCCTAAAGATGAGCTAAGCATTCCCACCGGCCTGTTTGGTTTGCTCCTCTCATTTGTTGACTCTGCTGCTAATGCAGGAGCCTTGGCCCAGCGTGCGCTGCTGCGAGTGTCTGGAGAGGGCACGCAGCCTTCTCGTGCCTGCTGCTGTTTGCACCTTTGCCATCATAATTCTTTCCACTGCTGACAACCTTCAAACAGAAATGTGTTTTTTCACCACTGAAAGGAAGGGTTTATGTGATGAAGGGGGAGCGGCGGGTGCTGTTGGAAGCTGAGAGCTGCTGCTTGAGCCTGGTGAAACCCTCCTGCTGCTGGGGTTCCCCGCGTCCCTGCTTGATCCTACCCCATGCTGCGTGCTCAGAGGAATTGTCAGCATTTCTGTCCATGGAGTGCCTGGCCGTGCCCCTTTGGAGCAAGGCACGTACTGAAAAATGTTTTTCTGCGGCAGCTGATTTCACCCTTTCACAGTGGAGGAGTGGAGGAGCGATAAAACCCAGAGCAAGGGTAGGGGCAGCGGATGGACAGGGCACGAGGTGACCACGAGCGCGGGGCAGTGTGTGCCGTGGTGCTCGCTTGGCAGTGGGTTGTGGCTGCTGGAGGCCAGGAGCCCTGCTGGTTCCTGCAGTGGAAGCTGCTGCACCCTTCTGCTCCTGCGGGCTCTTGTATTGAGAAGGGGAAAATCAAAGCTGTGTGGTGTGCTGGAGGCTGGGAGCGAAGAAAAGCTCGTCCCGATGGCACAGTGAATGCTGTGCTTTGGTGAGCCCTGTGCAGGGGGAGGGCTGCAGGCAAAACTTGCCCAGCGGGTGTGGAGCATGGGCACAGGAGCTCACTGCTTTTATTAGAGCAGCCGTAGCCGGAAAAAATAAACCCCATCTGTTTTCAGACATGGCCGTGCATGTTTTCAGAGCGCTTCTGTGGAAATGCTTTGGTCTTGGGTAGGATTGCTGGGAAAGGCTGTTGATGGGACTGATAATTTGGTCTCTTTTTAGCTTGTGAGTCAGACGGCGGCGAGTTGCACCGTGGCTTCAGCGTGGCAGGTTTCCCTCATCCCGAACTCCGGTCCTGCTGGGCCCTTGTTCTGCATGGCCACTTGGGAGCACTTTGGGGACCACAGGCTGTCACCTCGTGTGTGTCCTTGCAGCAGCAAGCCACGTTCCTGTCCAGGTGCTGCCACGGGGCTGCGAGAGATCACGCTGCTAATGCGTTGTGTCCTTGCTTGGGTGGTGTGCAGAGCAGCCTGTGCTGCCCTTCCGTGCAATCTGTTGTATGTAACTTCAGGCAAATGCAGCCCACAGGAGATCACCCAGTTTGAGATGTTTGCAGCAGCTTATTTATCGCGGTAGTTGCCAGGAACTTGGAGGGAAAACAGTGTTGGGAGATGACCTACTTGTATATGAAGCTTTCTGCAGAAGAGATTTGGTAATCTTAGGAGGACCATTAAAGTAATGCTGCATCTGTTTGTTTGGAGATGAGGAAACGTGGCAATTTAATTTTCTAATGTCATGTTTTTGTTTTTTAGGGATCTGATTTATTAACAAAGCGAGTCAGTTGGGAAAATAAGCCCTGCAGCTTCCCTAACGAGGTCACTCCTTGAGCCAGGGCAGGGGTTCTGGAGAGGCTCCACCCGCTCCAGTGGCTAAAAGGGTCATGGCCATGGGAAGCAAAGGCAGAGCAAAGCCAGCCTGCCCCCCCTGCAACAAAACGAGGGGGGAACGTGTTATATTCTAATGCCTCGGTAACTGGTTTTCAGGTTTTTTTTGTCTTTAAAAAGTGAAATACTGAAATCTTACTCGTCAGGGACACAACCATTACTGTGGGAGAAAATCAAGGTCTTCCTTGTTTGGTTTGCTTTTTCTTTCCACTCTGTAGCTTTTCAGTAGAAGAAATGAAAACTGTGGAGTCTGGGATCAGAGTTAGGGCTCAGGCTGTAGTAGATCAGTGCTCTGTATCCATACAGAGCTGCAGCTCTCTGTTCCAAAACGATGATATTACCGTGTTGACTTTGCAGTGTGCCAGCAGAGCTCCTTATCGCTGCAGCAGGTGTGCTGCTTATCAGATCCAGCAGTGTGAGCGAGAGGCCCTGCTGGAAGCCTCTTTCTTCACTAAAATGTGAGTGTTGGGCAGCGGGCAGCTCCAAGCCACGGCCATCCTCTGCATGGTCATTCTGCAGCAGAAAAGCTGGGCCACCAGCTGGCCCGCATGCTGCACATCTTAGCTGGCCTGATCTAAAACAGCTTTGGAACAGAGCAAAAAGCCAATGAGAGATGACACGTTTCCAGAGGAGCAGTGTGTTGGTGTGATGGAGTTCTGCTGCTGCTGCACGTCCCAACACCGGAACCACGCGGAGCAGTTGCTGCTCTTGGGTCTGCCTGGTGGAGGTACAGTGCTACTTGTGCATGGTCTGGTTTAACCTGTTGTGTGATCCCGTACTCCTGGGCCATCCCTGACAGATCCTGAAGGGCTGTTTTGACACGTTTGGTTTTGTGGGAGGCAGGGAGAGCTGGGTGGGGGCAGCGCTCTGCTCCTGCACTGTGCTTCCATCCTGATCGAAATGGAGCCTCCAAAAGGAGAAGGGTCTTCCAGTTTCATACTGTGTTCTTTGCAGAGCAAGTTCCCAAAGCAGCCCACGGTCTCAGATTCGTTACCTTTTCTTTGTGGTGCTCTCTCTTTCCCAGCAATGATCTGGATGCGAACCTTTGCAAACAGATGGTGACTATTTCCAGACAAATGTGTTTATGTCCGTCAGCTTTCCCATTTCTCTTGAGTAATTTGCAGGTTGAATCACCAACCACGCCATCAAAATGCATTTTAATATTTGAGTGACGCCAGTATTAGCGCTGCAGGACGCTGTGGGGACTGCAGCTCTGTGATTAACAGCAATGTGTCCGCAGTGTGGTGTTACATGCAGCCCATCTGAATCAGTGACAGGATTTGTCGTGCTGTTCGTGCGCAGCATTTTGGACACCCGTGCATCCCTCCTGACCACTGCAGCACGCACACTTGGCTGCAGAGCTGCTCCGGGAGCGCCGTGCCCGCCCTGCTGCCCAAGCTGACTCATTGCCCGGCTCTGCCACCTGCTGCCTCCCTGCGTGCCTTGGGTTCAGGCTGGAACAGGCTTGCAGCGCTGCAGGGCGAGTTGCTGTCGTGCAGAGCACCCTGCCTTCCCTCCTCCCCCAGCAGTGTTCAGCCTGCATGCACCGGTGAGGAGGGGCTGGTTGTGGTCTGTAGCCCCGTGCAATTACTGTGACTTTGCAGACACCAGGAGGGACTTTAGCCCCACTGCACGGGATGCAGCCTCCCCCAGGAGCCGTGTTCCCACACCTGTGGGAAGTCTTGCTTGGGTACTGGCAGTGTGGGCAGCAGGCGCAGGTAGGGCTGCACAGCCGGCACAGCCCAGCTGCTGCCTCCCCTCCCTGCAGTCACCGAGGTGTCCTCTGCTCCAATTTCAGGAGCTTTGTTGCAGCTTTTGTCCTGCTAACTGCACGCAGAAGCCTGGGATGGAAGTGTTTAGAGGAGTGTGTGATTTGTGCTGCAAATGCAGCAACCGAAAGCCCTGCATGCTGCCGAGCGCTTCTTGGTGCTGTGATCTTTGCACTGGCACGGGTTTAAAGACTCTGAACTCAGGGAACTTCCACATTTCCCCTGGAATGGGTCACTTGGAGCACATGCAGCGTTTGAACCAGTTCTGTCTCATGCCTGTCTCCTCCCAGCCACACACCTGCAAAGCAGGCTGGGGAGCCCAGGAGCTGCCTGCTCGGCGGCCACGTGGCTCTGTGCACATCAGAGAGATTCATGACTATGTTTTCAATACCTCTTCCAGGAAGTAAGTTTCTAATGCTGCCCAGTACCAATTATTAGATCCCTCCTGCCTGCGTGCGAGCGGGAGGCATCGCTTGCCCATTTGCAATAACAAGCTGCTGGACGGGACGGCCTCCTGCATCCTGCTGCTGCCTGCTCCCTGCCCAGCAAGGCAGTTTCCCAGCTGCTGGATGCTGCGTGCAGCCCCAGCCTGCGCTCACTGGGCTTGGGGGGTTCAGCAGGGAGAACAGCAGCTCTCTCTGCTTGTGACTCACCGCAGGGGGTTTCGAGGAGCAGCCGGAGTCAGCTGCAGGTGGCCAAGCACGAAATACCTGTTAGGACGGCACTCACAGTGCTTCTCACCAGTAGATCATAAGATGCTTAAGAAAAAGTTAATCTCCTTAGCTTTGTTAATAATTTAAAGATGTTTTTAATGGATATGGGGTTGAAATTATGTTTTCTCCCAGTCAGCCAATGTTGTCCCAGCTGCACTGCGGGCTCAGTTTTTGCACATAAGCCATTCCTCATCTGCTCAGTGATGCCCCGGGCAGTGTGCTGCCTGCCAGGGCAGCCAGGGCAGGTTGCAGCCCCCCCTGCTGCGGAACTTGCCTGAGTTGGGTAGGAAGGGGCTCACTGAGCTTCACTGAGCCAGCACCTCCTGCGGGAGCTCTTGGCTTTTTGTTGTAATTGAAGCAAGCAGCAGCAGGACCAAGTCTCGTGTCCCCAGCGCCCGGCTCACGGGCATTTTAGGATAGGCAGGAGCATTGCTGCGTGGTGCAGTGAGTTGTTAGTAGGGGAAAATGCTGGGAGGTGTTGGTGTGGAGGCTGCTGGGTGCTGATGGCGTCACGTCTTCATTGGCATAAAGTGCTGCTGTCGGGGGCGAGCTGGGCATTAACACGGCAGGGCCCTGCAGGAGGGACAGGAAGTTTGGAAGCGCGGGCTGTGCCAAAGCAGGGGCTGGTGCGCAGAAATGCTGCTCTCAGCACACGGAGCAGTGGGAGGAAAAACAGCACTCTGCCCTGGCCAGCGTGTGAGTAACAGAGGCCTGTGAAGAGAGGCTGCGTGCGGCCCCCAGAAAGGTCACATTCAGCTGCCTTCGACTCGAGCCCCCGTGGTGCTGTAAATGATTTAAGCACGGCACCGCGGAGCCAATCATTCTGGAGGGTCTGTGTAAAACAAACAGCGGAGTCTGTGCGTTGCCAGTGCTCGCGTGCTGCTGCACAGACGGGTCTGACAGGGCAGCGCTGCCTGCAAGCAGCTCTGAGCTGCTGGCTGCCTGCTCACAGCTGTGCTTGCAGGGGGCTCTGCCATACCTTCTGGCCAGGACCTGCTCAGCGGTGTTCCCCAAAGCGCCGTCCCGGTCCCTCCGTGCAGCGCTGGGAGCAGGAGGGGCTGCACCACCCCCACTGAGCTGCTCCGGCGCAGACGTCTCAGCACTTTTGAGCCTGGCTGGGCTCAAGCTGTGCAGGGCTGGCAGCTGTGAGCAGTGACAGCAGCAGCATCCTCCTGCCCTGCTGGGTAGCAGCCAAGCGCCGCCCGCAGCGGGGTCCCTGCTTTCCCTCCCTACCCGCAGCAGCCAAGTCCTGGGGCTGTGCTTTTTTTTTCCCCCTGCTACGCCTCCATATATGGCCATATGGGAGCAGACAGCAGCTGGGAGGATTTCTGTGAACTTTGGCTGTTGTTTTTTTGCCCCGGGATGTTGTAAAGCTGCCGCAGACCTGGGCCGGCCGGGGTGGGGGCCGGCAGAAGCGCCGCGCTGCGCTGGAGCTCAGTGCAGTCTCTCCGGGGGTGTTCGGTGCCGCTCAGCTGGCAGTGCTGTTGTGTACAATAAGACCGATGCCCCCCCCCCCCCTTCTTGCAGCTCGCTGTGCCTTTGTGGAGCAGCAGCACAACGTGCTGTGCCGCCTTTGGAGAAATAACGGCTGTTTTTTCCCAGCAGAGCATCGCCGGCTCGCTGAAAATGTCGGGTAAAACAGCCAGCACCACCAACAACATAGCTCAGGCCCGGAGGACTGTCCAGCAGCTGAGAATAGAGGCCTCAATAGAAAGAATAAAGGTGAGAGCACGGCCTTCCCCAGCCCCTTTTTCTCCTGCTTTCCCCAGACAGACACGTGCAGAGGGGACGCAGTTCAGATTTTCCCCCATTTTGGATCTCGGTGTTTACGTTTCAGCCTGGAAAATCTGCGTGCTAGTAAGTCATTCTTAGCTGTGCCTGTGGAGGCTGCAGGTGCCCCAGCCCCGGAGGTGCCAGCAGTGCAAACTCAGAAGCACACACAGCGAGGTACCCTTTCTTGGTGAAGGGTTATGCAAGGAGAGACCATATTTAGTGTTCTAGAAAGCGTTAAGTCATCCGAGGACACTTGTGTTTATTGTCCCCAGCTTTACAGACAATGAGTTCCTTATTGCAAACCTGCTGCACGATTTTGAGCCCTTCCTGTTTGTTTTTGGTCTTCTGCAGAAGCCCTGTACGAGCAGAGCCATCCTACTGCCTCGTGTCACAAACCAGTGCCAGAGCAGCTGGAGGAGCTCCCCGCTGCGGATAGGGCTGGCCCCAGGGCGAGGCACAGGGCTCTGTCTCCTGTAGGAAATAGGGTGTGGGCTGTGAGGTGCTGGTGGCCCAGCGTCCCTCCCTCCACGCAGGGTCACATCCGTTCCTATAGCCGGTTATGGGGAAACAGTGGCCATCGTATCTTCTGTCTTCTGCAGGTGTCAAAGGCATCAGCAGACCTAATGCTCTACTGCGAAGAACACGCCAAGAAGGATCCGCTGCTGATGGGCATCCCTGCTTCTGAGAACCCATTCAAGGACAAGAAGACGTGCGTTTTGTTATAGGGGCACCGCAGTGCCCCCGCAGCCCCCCGGGGCAGGGCAAGCCGCAGGCAGAGGTGTAGGCAAACGACCTGTAAGGTACCTGGTATTCACTGTCCTCTTCTCACGTGTAGAAACGATCTCTTAGGCTTTCTAAAGCATTTCTTCTGCTCCCAGTCTCCGGTAGGAAGCGAGGTTTCACACTCAATCACTTCTCCCTTGGCCAGAGGAGCGGGGTCCTGTGCGGAGCCGTGGCTCCTGCTCCGCTCCTGCTGTGGCCTCACACACACACACACACACACACACACACCAAAGCTGCCCGGCTGTGCTGCAGAACAGAGCCGGGCTAAGAGTTGGAATCCCCATTATTAAACAGTGCTGGTGTCACACTTGTTGCAATCACGTGTGTACGCAGAGCGGGGCCTCCCTCTGCAGCATGCAGATGTGCGTATGTGCACGTTCACTCTTAGAAGTGCATTATCGAGCAGCAGCTACCTTGAGAAATGATGGTAGTGACTGCTGGTTTTAATACCCCGCTGGTATTAAGAGAGAAGCTGTCCAAAGAACCAGAGGCGACACGCTCACCGTCGGTGTCTCTGTGGCTCAGAGGTGTGGTTCTGCCACCCGAGGGCTCATCTGTGATCTGTGCAGGCGCTCCGAATCTGCCTCTTTCCTACATCCCTTCTTAAAGGGGAAAAAATGCCAAACTGCACCCAGTCCGTGGTTGTGCAGGTGTGCCGGGGGGCCTTTCCATCGAGGAAGTCATTTGATACGTATACATCATAAAAAAGCCCTTGTGTGTGTGTATATAAATACATATATATATAAACTTTAATAGAATATTTATACAAACATGGCATATTAACAGCAGACTTCCAGGGGACTCGCAATGATTCTGCCTTTCTCTGTAGCCGTGGCCCAGGGCTGGAGCTGTGAGCGGCCGGCGCTGCGCCCTCCTGTAAGGATGCTTACAGGACTTATTAACCACTTGTAATTTACTGTCTTACGTTGCCTATTTGTCATTTCTATATTAAATTATATACGCACTGTTGATAATATATTGAAAAACTATATATTTGTTTAACGAGGCTCTTTAACAAACAGCTCAAAAGCCTGAACGCGAGGCTGGCAGTGAGAAAACTGCACTGCTTACTCTGTGCTTACCTTCAGATTATTTTTATAATTAGACTATTTTTCTAACGACGATTTCCAAACGATAACGTAGATCCATGCTTATTTGTTCCTTTTTTACTGTGTTGGAGTCTCATTTTGTAACACATCTCGTTAGACGCAGCCGGGGCGGCCGGCAGGGGCATGCACGGGGGCCGGGGGCTGGTGCTGTAGCCCAGGTGCTGCTCCTCCCAGGAGCCACCAGCGCTGGTCAGAGCTCCTCACCCCACCTGTGGTGCTGGATCGGCGGCTGGACTGTTGGATCGGGGTCTTTTCCAACCAGAATGGCTCTGTGCTCGGTGTGTGTGCAGGCCCAGTGGTAGTCTAGCTTTGTCCCCGTGCTGTTTGCGAGCCGGGTGCCGACACGAGGTGCGGCGGTGCTGCTCCTGTAGGCTGGAGCTCTGCCGCCTCTCGTCCCCCCCACCCATAGCGCCATGCCCGCCCGGCACACAGGATGCTTCCCTTTGTACTTTCTAATAAAGAAGTCGTGGCACGGAGCTCCTGGCTGCTCGCTTTCTGCTCGCGTGGAACCTCCGGGTGCTCCCCCCGCTGCAGTGGGGCTGCGTGCGCCACGGGGTAAAGGGAAATGCCTCCCTTCAGACCTTCTCACCGCCACGTGTGCTTCTCTACACACCGAGTGCGCTTTCGTGCCATGTTGACGTCCTCGAAGCAGCGGGCAAAGGTTTACATCAGCATCTCCTTCATTCCCGCTTATACTTCAGAGAGCAGAAGGGCCGTGTGCGGGCACAGGGCGTCTGTGTGTGATGGAAAACACTGCACCGGTTCTCCTTCAGTGTTTGTCGGCTCAGACAACACCTGAGAGCGACAGTGAGACGCTTCTGCTGGCGCCATCGCACAGCCTTACAGCTCATCTCAGTATTGCTGCGTGCAATGTATGGGGACACATATGGGCTCCAGCGGTTACGTTTCTGTGCGCATCTTTGCTCTCCCACTGTAAATGCTGCACAGGAGCTGAACTCTCAGTAGCATCTCAATAGAAAAATGAGAAGGGAGAAATGAAACCACGGGGCCCTTGGGGGCAGGGTGGGCGCTGCTTCGGTGCCCCCACCGGACCTGCTTCGTGCCTGGCACTGCTGCTGTGTGCGTTGGGTCTGCCTTCCCCGCCATCCCAGGAGCCGGCCTGCTGTGCAGCTCTGCTTCTCCGCAAGCGTGATGTTGCTGCTGCTGCTTGATCCAAAGGGGAAAAAAGAAGTTTGTGTGCGCTGTGGACCCCTGGTCAAGCCATGGTTCTGTTGGGGGGAGGAGGGGGAGTTTGTTTGGTCTTTTCCCCCTTTCATTTTGCTGGTTTGCTTTGCCAAAACTGACTGTACTCGGACTTGTTGTTCTCGTCTCGACATACTTTGGTTTTGAGTCAAAGGTCCCGTGTTGGGTAGCAGCCCGGGAAGGGAGGCCGTTCCCCAGCGAAAGGCTTTTACCTTTACACGTATGTGTGTCGATACGTACACGGAGATGGATGGGGTGCTGCGGGCAGCCCTGGCTGCGTGCCGGGCTTGTGGGAGCCAGGCCTGAAGCACGCTCTGCTGCAGCCCCCGGGTGAGCAGCAGCCTGTGGGGCCCACTGTGGGACAAAAGAAGCGAGCTGCGCTGGCACGTGTTTGGGGTCAGCTGCGCTCGGGCTTTGCTGGGTCCGTGACATCTGCGCTCCCAAAGCACCGTGCGCCAGAATAAGGCATTTTGAATGCAAAGGGAGGAGGCAGCACGGAATCAGCGCCGGGGCCGCGTTCGCTTTAGAAATGCTGACGCCGACCACAGGCTGTAATCACAAAGCTAAAAATAACGCGTTTGGGAAGCTCCCGCGTTGGGCAGCCCCGGGCTGGGCTGCAGTGGGGATGCAGAACGTGGGGGCACGGAGCGGGCGATGCTCACGCCGTCCCACAGCAGCAGTGGGGCCTGGGGGCGGGGGGGGGGGGGGCTGCTCTTCGGGGGCAGGGGAGGGATTGCTGCCCGCTTTGTGTGCGGCAACAACAACGCACGCAGCTGCTCGTGGGCCCTGCTGCTCCCCCCTGCCCGGCTCCGAGAGGCACAGGGAGCAAAGCCGGGGGGGGAAAGGGCTGCGCGGTGCGGGGCTCAGGCACCGGGGCTGCAAAGGGAGCGTTGGGAAAGGGGTTCTCGCACCAAGCAATGGGATTTCCCCAACTTGGAAGGAGCCCCAGGCCCTGCGGGGGCTGTTAGGGCAGCCGAAACGCTTCCTCGCGTTTGAACTACGCTGCAGAGCGGCGGCGCTCAAGAAAAATAAATCGCATTTCCTGCAGCACGGCAGCAGCTGCTGTTCCATTTGCTGTGCTGGGAGGGGCCGGGAGGGAGCCCAGGTGCCATTACGGGAGCGGCGCAACAGGAGCCGAGGCCGGGGACTGCGCGCAGCAAAGCACAACGCAGCACCGAGGAGCAGAGTCAAAACTTTATTTCCAAAAACAAACCCCAAAAAGCCAAAGCGCCGTCCCGTCTCCGACCATTACATCACTGTGGCTGCTTTCAGCAGCAGCTGAAGGACGTGCGGCTGTGGACCAACTGCTCGAGGGTAGTCCGGTACTCAGACCTCAGAGTATAAATAATTCTTTTCCATCAATATCATAAAATAACTTATTATATATCTTAGCATTAAAAACTCGAGAATCAACGTCCCCCCAAAAAAGACAGTGAAATCGTTTGCGAAGCGTTCCGATTAAACCTGTTTGGAGCTCCTCGTATGGGATTTCAACCAGAAACTGTCAAGTCGCACTTGAAAAAGAAAAAGCAGCCCAAGGGGCGGTCGGCATCGCGGTGTCCCCACCCCAGGGATGGGGGTTGGCTCTTCCAGCTCCGTGCTCCTCTCCAACGCCTCGGCGGTCAACGTGACATCAGCTTAATTATCATTAAATCCTTTTCTTTTTTTTTCTTCCCTATTTTTTTTGTGTGTGTGTGTGTGTGTGTGTTGTGTGTGTGTGTGTGTGTGTTTGGCCTCCCTCCCCTCCCTCCTGTCTTCTTTTACGGGGGTGGAGGTCGATGGATTCCTGAGCAACGGGTTGAAAAAAAGGATTTCGTGAGCTTCGGGCCGCGGTCACCGTTCGGGGAGGTTGATCACCGGCACCCACTGATCCATATAGCGACTCTCCCGGCAGAAGCACATCAGCTGACTCAGCGCTGGATCCTTCCATTGGGAGGCGTGGGGATTCTGGAGAAAAGGTGGGAAAATGCTGGTTGAGCAAGAAACCCACTTAAATAACAGCAGATTTGGTCCCGGGGAGGCTCCCGAGGCCGAGCCGTCGGCTCAGCCGACGGCTCGGCCTCGGGAGCCTCCCCGGGACATTGGCATTGAGTCATCAGCAATGGACTCACCGTGACCAAGACGCAATGGAGATCAGTGGGTGGTTCAGGCCCGCCGTCGGGAAGCAACAACTGGGCCAAGCGAGCCGGGTTGCTGACCCGCAGGATGTTGATGTCGTTCTCGCAGCAGAAAGCTTGGATTAAAGTGAAGTGGATTTGCAGAGCCGCGTCTCCTTCTTCTTCCTCGTCGGCGGCCAGGAGGCACAAAACCACGTTGTCGGGGTCGCTGGATGGAGGGGGGGGACAGCGGGGTCAGCACCGGGGGGCACCGGAGGGGGACCGGGGGTTGGGTGGGGGGCGCTAAGAGCGGTTCACTCACACGTTGAGCAGCTTGGCCGCCTCGTAGACACCCAGGGTGAGGCTCCGCTGGCTCAGCGCCTTGCTCAGCACCTCCTCCAGCGCGTCCCCCGCCTGCTCCATCCTGCACACGCACACAGCCCGTCAGCACCGGGGCGTTCAGCCGCCCCCTCCCTCGCCACGCAAGTTGCTCCCGAGGAACCCTCCCCGGCTCCTACCTGCCGGCGGTGCGCTGGTCGCCAGGCAGCTCCTCCAAAGTCATAGTGCGGCCGCGCGGAAGGGGAGCGCTGCCACCGCCCGGCCCGGCCCGGCCCGCTCCCGTCCGCCGCGCCGCGCCGCGCCGCTCCGCTCCCTTCTCGCCGCTGCCTCTGCGGGACAAAGGCGCCCCCACCGTCGTTATCCGGCCCGCTCCCAGCCAACCCGCTCTGCCTACATTTGCATACGCGCGTTCTATTGGTTCATGCAAATGAGCTCTCGGCTTCTCGCCGCCCGGCGCCGAACTCCGCCACCGGGCAGCGCCGCCACGGGAACCGGCGGGGCGGTGCTCGCTGATTGGCTGCGGGGTGAGACGAGAAGGCGTGGCCTGAGGGAGGGGGGCGCGGTCCGCGTGTTGGGGGCGTGGCCCGGCGGAAGGGGCGTGGCCTGCCGCAGCTCCTTTCCCCGCGCGGTGCTGCCCCGCGTGGCCGCGCAGCGTGCGCGGGGTCAATGATTGATGCGGGCGCTGAGTCACGGCACGGGGACGGGAGAACTTCGCTCCCGGGTGGGAGGGAGCGGCCCGGGGCAATGCCTGCGGCCACGTGCGTGGCGGCCACGCGCTCCTCTGCAATAAGCCACGAGCGGGGGGCTTCCTCGGGGTCGGGTCCCGGCGCGCTCCGTGGGGCTGAATTGCGGGGGCGGCCGCCGAAGTGCTCGCCGCTTCGTGGGCGGCTCCGGGCGCCCCGACCCAGGGGCACGGCCCAGCCCCGGGCACCGGCGAGGCCTCAGGTGGGCGGCAGATGGTGCGGCCCGGCACAACAGGTGGGCGCATTGTGCGCGGGTCCCAATTAACCTCGCCTCATTAGCAGCCGGAATCGCAGCCCCGGCGCAGGGGATGGGATTATAGTTGGAGCCGGGGCCGCTCCGAGCTCCGATCATCTGGGCGTGCCTGCGAGCAGCAGGGCTGCCTCGCTGCGCCCCGGTAGCAGCCCGCGCCGCTCCTCGCTGGCGGCTTCGGGGCTTCATTTGTTGGGGCTTCGGGGCTCTTTCCCCATTTCCCACCCAGGAGCAGTTTGCCCTCGCACAGAGCAGCGGTGTCTGCCCGGGGCACGCGGCGCTGTGCAGAGCTGCGGGAGGGAGCGCTGCCCGTGTGCGGAGCCGTACTCGGTGCTGCGCTGAGACACGGAGCAGCTGTGAGCTCCTGCGTGGGACGTGCACGCTGTGCCCCCGTTGGCCCCAGCGGGGCTTTTGGGGTGAAGCCGTTTTCAATCGGCAAATATTAATTGCTGGATTATTTTTGAATGCGTTGTTAATGTCTTGGAGCTGCATTTCAGTCCTCGCTGCCGTTGTTTGTGGCGCTGATGCCCCAGTGATGCCAAATGCCAGGGTGAGGAAATCGGGCTCATTTGCTGCCAGTTCCTCATTGCTCACCCCCACGTTCACATCCCCCCTCCAGCATCCTCCTGCCCCGGGTACCACAACCCCAGTGTGCCCCCTGCAGCCCCGTCCCCAGCCTGCCCCACCGCCCTCCACACCCACCCGGTTGCAGGGGCTGTGGTTGCTCCCTGCAAAGCAAACAGCAGCTCGCGCATTCCAGGCAGTCCCTTTACTTTACTTTCCCGTGCTGCAGCTCGGCTCCCTGCAGGGCTCAGTGAGTAGAGAGGGATCCCCCTATGTCTCCCCTGCTCCAGGATGAGCACGCAGCTCCCAGCATCCTTCGCCCCCACCCAGGTCTGGCAGCGTGGCCCCAGGCTCAGCCCCGAGCCCGAGGGAAATGAGAGGGAACAGAACAAGCGGAAGAATGCAGCAGTGCGAGCTGCGTCCTGCCTGCCTCAGCCACCAGAAATGTCCCGGGGGGCCACGGAGAGTCCTGGAGGTGTGAGCGTCCACAGAGCTGCACAGGCTGAATTCATGCACTCTGAGTCCCTCATCACCGTTTTTCCTTTCTTCTCAGGCTGCCGTGCATCGCCCAGGCAGCACCTGGGCCGGGGTGTGGGCTCTGATTTGCAGTGCCAGTCGCACAGTGGGTCCGTCCCATCACCCAGCTGGGACAGCGGTACGCCTGGGGAGCTGCTGCCCGTGTGGAGATGCTTATAGAGATACCTCTATAAATTATATATACATAGAATATTTACACGGTCATAGAATCATAGCATGACTTGGGTTGGAATGGACCTTAAAGATCATCCGGTTTCAACTGCCAATAATTATATGCGATATGTAACATTATGTTGTGAGGAAGAGGGAATACAGCAGAATGTAAATACATGGATAATACCAAACCCAGCTTCTCATTCCGCACATTATTGCTATTCCTCGGAGCAGTCGGAGGAAGGCAGCCAGGGCTGCATGGGATGCTCTGCGCAGTCGTATCAGATACCAGCAATGGGCCGGGGCTGTGCTGCACTGCTCAGGATGGGGCCGGGGATGAACAGGGGCAGGGGATGGGGATGGGGATGGGGACATGGACAGGGGTGGACAGGAGCACGAGGAAACCTCGGGAGCTGAACGTGCACCAACAGCCGCAGGCTTTGCTTGTGCCGCACCGGTCGGGCAGCCCGTGCTGCTCATTAGCAGAGAGCCGGGGCAGCTCCTCTGCCTGTAATCACCCTAATGAGCAGTTGCCATGCTGTCTGCAGCAGGGTGATGCCGTGACCTGCTTTCAGGCCGTTTGATCTCGCCTGCCCGCGTTCCCCCGCCGGCTGCTGCTGCCTGTGTGCTCCAGCACACGTGGTCTGAGCGCGCCTGGTGCCAGCACGTTCAGCACGCCGAGGTCCTCTGCAGCCTCAGCATCACCCAGGGACACAGCTGGCACCACGCTGCTCCCTGAATACATGGAGCCTGGCTGCAGGGCGGCCTTGGAACGTGGGTCTGACAGTGGGGAAAATGAGCAAAGAGCCCCAAAAGTCTCAGGGAGGAACGCTGAGCCAGAGAGCTGATCCAGCTGAAAAGTCATGGCATGGGCTGCATGAATTAAAAGGAGATGTGTTTGCTCTTTTGCAGCCAGCTGGGTCATAGATACAGCTCCACAGGGTGTGGTGGCACAGAGCAGCACTGCTGGCAGCACTGCATGCGCTTCGCTCGTCCTGGCCTTCACAGCGCTGCTGTTGTGCCCACTCCCCCAGCCCTTGTGAGGGGAAAATGCTTTATTTGCTCTCTTTTCCTCCTTCCATCTGAGGACAGAGCACAGCAGAGCTCACAGAGAATGGCTGGATGCTGCACAGGGGTTTGGTAAGGGCAGAGCTCAGGACCAACCCTCTGCTGCCCGAGGCTCTGGCGCTGCCTCTGTCAGCTGGAAATACCTGCTGCCCTGCTGCTGGGAAGGAGCAGCACTCACCTTGCGAGTTGCTTGGGATTCAGGGGAAGGAGGAACAGGCAGGGCTCAATTAGTCCGGGTTCACTGAAGTTCTGTGGCTGCACGCTTTGCTTCACTTCTCTGTTGCACATCTCCATGTGCAGAGCAGTGCTGCGCTTTTTTGCTTTCCAATGCATGCCCCTTGTGAGGAAGCAGTGCTGTTGTCCACGTGTTTACAGCCCTCCTGTTAACAGCACTGCTGGGTTTCCTGCTCTGCAAAAACCCATGCTGAAATGAGAGGGTACACAGGAGCCCTGAAGGACGTCTGCCCACTGCTGCTGCCCCGCTGCCACTCCAGGACTGCTTCCCTTCAGGAGCCCACGCACCAGGAATGCTCAGTGCAAAGAGCTCAGCACAAAGCACGCTGTGTTCTGGCTGCTGCTGCATTCCCTGCATCTAATTGCAGCCGTGGGCACCACGCTCTGAGTGCAGTCTCTCCATGCAGCACATCGGGAATCCACTGAGAACAGCTGCCAGGAAGCTGAGCAGAAAGTTGCTGAGGCTGCTTTGCAGCATGCCACGACGGGGTGACACATGGAGCTCCTCTTGCTGCTCCGAAGCCATGGCTGTACTTTGTTCAGAAACAAATGTCACGTTCTCTGTGCAAGAAGCCAATGTGGCCTCAAAAAGCACCTGAACAGCCGCCTCCTGGTGGGTCTGCTGTGTGTTCTGGCAGGGAGGTGGCACACACTGGGACAGAACCAGCACCGTGCACTGATAAGGGTTCTTGGGTTAAAATGAGGAGCGGAGCAAGGACCCACACCGACACCTCAAGCCTGCTGCGTTTCCTCTTCTTGCTTCATAAGCCGACAGCTGCTGGCAATGCTCAGAAATAGCAGAGCAGTGTGTTGCAGGCATGCGGAGAGCGGCTGCGTGGGCAGCAGGAGGGCGGACATTTCAGCCCCATGGAGCAACAGCAGAGAGCATGGAGCTCCCGGCTGCGGGGGGGCCATGCACAGCTGTGAGTTACAGCCCCGGCAGGGAAGGGCTGCAGAGGAGAGCTGCTCTGCCTTATAAATATCCCGAGAGCCGCGTGCGTTCCTCTGTGGGAGATCCACTGCTTCAAGAGGGGCTTCCCAAGGGCCTCCGCAAAGCACTGCTGCTGTGGGGCGCCCGCTGCACGCAGCCCGACGGTGTGTGGGGCTCCCACGTGTCAGCCTCAAGAACTCATGGATGGAAATGACTTTGTGAAGCAATGGTTGGACGTGGCCTGCGGCTGGCAGGGCAGGCCTCAGAAATCTCCTCACTGCAGACGAAGGTAGCGATGGCAGCGCGTGCCAGGAGGTTCTGAGACGTATTTAGCGGTATTTTGGGAAGAAATGTCAAATATGCACCAGTGAAGCAGGTTTTAATTGTTAGTACGCTTGTAATTTCCACTGGCTATCAACAGGGCTAATTAGGACTGCAAATATTTCCCATCTTGTCTCCTGACCCGCTTGATATCGTCTTCTAATGGTGCGTATGTGGTAAATATCTGAGTAGGAGTCGTAATGGAAGGAAGCATTCAACCTGGGAGGAGGTATCCCAGCTAGGAAGCACTGCACCTCAGAGCTGGAGGTGACTCCATGGTGACTCCATGGCAGATCCCGGCCCGCTGCCCCGCACGGCGCCTCTGCGCTGAGGCGGCCCCACACGCACGGAGGCGCGGATGCGGCGGGGTAACGGCTCCGCTTAGGCGCGTCGGTACGAAGCGCCGTACAGACAAGCACAAGCTGCCACGGCCGGCCCCGTCGATCCCTTAACGCAGATCCGCGGCTCGGGGCATTTTAAGGGCGTAATGTTTCACAGCGCCTGCGCGTTTATTCGCGTGGAGGTGGGTTTGTTTTCGCGCCCAGCCGCGCGCTCCGCTCGCAGCACTCCCGCCCACGCCGCGGCCATGGCGGCCCCCGCCCCGCCCGCCCGCGGCCCCACACAATGGCGGCGCGGGGCACGCCGGGAGCTGTAGTTCGCCGCCTGCGCGCGCGCGGCGTTGGGCGCCGGCCGCCTCCAAGTCCCGGCGCGCCCCGCGCGGGGTGAGGTGCCCGGATGTGCCCGGCGCCGGAAGAGAAGCGGGTCTCTTCGCGGCCGGCCATCTTGTGCGGCAGCGAGCAGGGCGCGGGGGGCCCGGCAGCATCGGAGCAGGATCCCGCCGACGGGGGCCCATCATGCCCGGACACCTGCAGGAGGGCTTCGGCTGCGTCGTCACCAACCGCTTCGACCAGCTCTTTGATGACGAGTCCGACCCCTTCGAGGTGCTGCGGGCGGCCGAGAGTCGGCGGAAAGAGAGCGGCGGCGGCGGCGGGGCCCAGGGGGGCGGCGGGGCCCGAGGAGGCCCGGCGGGGGCGCAGAGCAACTCCTCGGGCGGCGCCGGCGGCGGAGGTCCGGGCCAGGCGGGCTCGGGCGGCGGAGCGGGCAGCGCGGCCAAGCAGCTGCGCAGGGAGTCCCAGAAGGAGCGCAAGAACCCGCTGCCGCCCTTCGCCGCCTCCGCCGGGGGAGAGCGCCGGGAGGAGGGCGGCGGGCAGCCCGGAGCGCCGCTGCGGAAGGAGGGTGAGCGCCGGCGGGGCCCGCGGGAGCGCACAAAGGCGGCGGCGGGAAGCAACGGGCCCGGCCGGGAGGGAGGGAGGGAGGGAAGCGGGCAGCGAAGGAGGGAGGGAGCGAGGGAGCGGCCCCCGGCCCGCGGCGCGCACGTGGCGGGAGCGGGGCCGCGTGGCGCGGGGGGGCGGCCCCGGAGAGCACCGCGGAACCGCACGTGGCCGCGGCCCCAAAATGGAGGAGCGCGTGGGGTGCCCCGCGTGTCCCCGTGGGTGGGTTTGGCGTGGGCAAGGGAAGGGTCCGGGGGTCCTTTGGTACTGCAGGGAGCCGGTGAACTCGCGAGCGACTTCTGCACGGGCAGGTGGCGATGGGACGAAGGGGAATGGCTTTCGGCTAAAAGAGGGGAGGTTTAGTTAAGATGCGAGGGGGGAAGTTCGTTCCCCAAAGGCGGTGAGGCCCTGCCACCGCTGCCCAGGGCTGCTGTCCCAACCCTGGAGGTGCCCGAAGCCGCCGATGGGTCGTGGGCAGCCGGAGCTGGTGGGGGCACTCCGCCCTGGGGATGGGGGCCCTTCCAACCCCGCCCTGCTGGGATCCTGGGGTTCTGCGATGGGAGCAGCAGGAATTAGGATAACCCCCACGTGAGCTCCGGGCGGTCGGTGCGTGCAGCTTTGTGACACACTGAGCAGAAGTCGCTTCGCTCATTCTTGTGCAGCAGCGAGAACTGAGTCAGTGGGAACAACGCGCGCCTGGTTAATAACTCGCATCCTCCGTCACGTCTGTGCGACCCCGGAGCCATCTCACCGAGCGGGCACGGGGCAGTCTGCCTGCTGGAAGCGGACACAGGCTGGACAAATAAGCTGTGACGGAGGGGTCGGTGTGACAGAGGGTTGGTGTGACAGCGCCACGTGACAAGCGGCGGCTTTGTGCACGCAGGTGGCCCTGCAGCACCCCGTGCAGGGGCTTGGGTTACATTGGGCTTTAAGAAAGAAGTTAATATGTGACACTAGAAGGTGCAACCTGCTGGACGGTGAGAGAACGCCGAGCAGCAGCTGGGAGCTGCGGCAGTGCTCTTAACCGTGGATGTTTTGTGTTTCCCAGTGTGATGCCAGGGATTATCTTCCTGGGGAGGAGTGTGGTACTTTGTCCTGAGTGGTGGTTCCCGGAGCTCACGTCCCCCTCGTGTGGGTCAGGTGTGGGCTGGCAGTGGGAGCCCACGCAGTGAGATTGGTGCTTGGCCAGCACACAGGGTCTCGTCCTTGGGGGACAGCTCAGGAACCGTCACCTCCCGGTTCTCACGTTGACTTTCAAGAATGAGCGGTGCTTTGTTGTGACAAGGAGTCTTTTGTGGCTTATTGCAGCAATGAAACAGACATCCCGGCCTGCTGCCGCAGCCGTGCTCCGCAAGGTGCTGTCGTTCGGTGTGTTACTGGTTGTGGGTTCTGCAGTACTGAGGGGTAATGCTGTGCGTTGTCAGTCTGGCTCCTGAGGGCCCCATGCTGAGCACAGGGTGCTGCACTTGACGTTGGATCGTGCACTGCGGCCCTGCAGTGTGCCTCAGCACGGCTCTGCTGTGCCCCTACGACCAAACGGCTCTCCTGGGAATGAGTAGGGGTTGAGGCCGCTGTGCTTCTGCAGGGAGCGAGCCTTACTGAGCAAGCAGTGTCTGTCATGCAAACGTGTGCGCTCAGCACGGCGTGTCAGGTAAGGAGGCATTGTTAGTCTGGGCGTGTTGGCGTGGATATCATTACAGCTGTAACTTCTGGGCCCCACCCAGGAGCAGCACTGCTTGTTCGGCAGGAATGGCTGTCTTTGGGAATATTAAAAACTGGCTTTTCTTTTTAAATAGCAGCTCCGTTTTTGGGGCAGCCCTGGGGATGGTGGTTTGCTGAGGGTTTTGTTCCCTGTGTGTTTTGGGAAGATGGTGGTGTGACAGCACACGAAGGAGTTTGCGCGGGTCTTCCTAAAAAGTAGCAAAGATGAATGGGAAAGTACTTAAGACCCTTCAGATATCACAGTAAGGAAGACAGTGCGTGGAGTGGTTATTCTGGCCCGTTTCAGAAGGTGCAGAAACGGAGATGGGAGCGCCGTCCGTTGCAGCAGCGCGGCTCTCAGGCTGTGTGCAGCACACTGCTGGCTGAGCCTTTGTCCGCCAGCACGCGGGGCTGCGAGCAGCAGCACATCGAGTCATCCCGAGGCACTGAGCTGTGCCTGCCGTTCTGCATGGTTCTTGGGGTGTGGGTGCCACTGCGCTGGGGGGGGCGGCCCTCTGAACAGCGCAGCCCCGGGTGCTTTGTCTGATTAAATGCTCGCAGGCAGAGCGCAGCAGGATGAAACAGGGTGGCTGTCGTGGGGGTTTAGTTCTCGGGAAGCTGCTGGCCTTGTTTTGGTGCACATCAAATAGGAAGCACATGTTCTACCTGAAAAGTGCCCTTTGGAGGAAGAACACAAAACTTGCTTATCTTGATCCTTCTTTGAAAGCCGATCGTTTGAACACGGATCTGTGGTGGTTGTGCACTCTGACAGGTCCTGTTTCCCACAGCACTGTAAGAGCTTATGCTTGCACAAAATGCAGCTTGATTGAAATGCTGTGTAAAAACGTCAATTAGAGTCAAATGATCTGCGGTGACCTCCTTATAAAGGTATCGTTTCTAAGATTGTGTGATCACAGGGTTAGAAGAAAAGCCTGAATTTTCCAGCTCATGTTCATCTTTGTTTGACAGTGCTGCCGGCAGTATCTGTCCCGGAGCAGCTCTGCATTCCGTTGGTGTGTTTTGCTCCTGTTGCAGGGATAAGGCGCATTGGCAGGAGGCCTGATCAGCAGCAGCAGCAGCAGCAGGGTGAAGGCAAACCCATTGACAGGAGACCTGAGAGACGACCTCCTCGCGAGCGCCGATTTGATAAACCTGCCGATGAGAAGGGAGAAGGAGGAGAATTCTCTGTTGATAAGTAAGAATGTGCCTTGTGTGATGCAGAACGTGGTGATACTCTGGAGTGGAGCTGTCCTTTCTTCTACTAAGCTTAAAAGCCAAGCAAAAACTGTTAGAATCAGAATTAAAGGGATTAAATTCCATTTGTCTGTCAAAAGAGGCACCTGTGTCAGCATAGAGTACTTTACCATTGTGTGATTTCATTTGCAAACATGGCTCAAGTTTTTACCAGGAGTCACATAATGTGAACGGTTCCGTTGGTGTGACAAAAAGCGTGGTGTCAACCAGTAAGATCCTCGGTGTATTTCTGAACACCCCTGGCACAGAGGTCAGAAGAGGAACTGAAGTGTAGCTCTTGCCTGCAGGATGAGATCCGTTTGCTGTTACAGCTGTTGCTTCACTTGTACAGTTAACCTCAAGCCACTGTGGGTTTGTCCATGGAGGTATTCGTGCTTCCTTGGCTCCAGTGGCTTCAGGTGTGGAAGTAATGAAGCCAGCTTGTGGCTAAAGGGAGCCGAGTGTCACATTGGGTCCAGAATTCAGGAGTTTGAAAACTGTCTTCAAATGTTAGCAGTTTAATAGTCAGTGTTGAAATGCTTTTAAAGGAAGGTGGCTGAATGTGAGATTGTACCTTCAGCGAGTGACGTAGTGCAACAGAAAGGCTAAATTTGGGAATGGTGGGCAGGAGATGCAAACAAAGCATTTGTTTAGTTCCTGAAATGTGGAGAGCAGCATTATGTATGGTTTTTCTCCAGTCCTATAGTTCAGCATTAAAATTAGACTGTACATAACTGGAATTAGTTCAGTTGGAAGGGAGAGACCTACAAAGATCCTCGAATCCAGGCATGTGGCTGCAGGGCTAGCCAAAAGCAGAAGAACATTAATTAGGGCATTATTCTGGTGCTCCTGGAGTGCTGACAGGAGTGGGTGCTAAGCACCTTGCTCAGAAGCCTGCTCCAGTGTTTGACCACCTTTGTGCTCAAGAGATTCTTTCTGAGAAGTCGAAGTGCCAACAGAATGAGTAATAATCACAGGAAAGGTGAACCAAGTTCTCATAATAAGAATCTGCAAGCTGTGTTGTAAGCTTGGAGGGGGGGGAATACTGAAGTGTGACCATTTCTTGTAGACCCATCCTGGACCGACCGATGCGTGGACGTGGTGGACTTGGAAGAGGCCGTGGCCGTGGCCGTGGGATGGGCAGAGGAGATGGGTTTGACTCTCGTGGCAAACGTGAATTTGACAGACATAGTGGCAGCGATAGATCGTAAGTCTTTACCTTTTCCCAGAGCTTCCTTGGCTGTTCTTTACTATTAATATATGGCTCAAAATGTCTTTGAATTTCTGTATCTGGACACTATAATGTTAACTCAGTTTTGTTAGTTCTGTTTCACATTCACATTTCAGCGGCCTAAAGCACGAGGACAAGCGAGGTGGCAGTGGATCACACAACTGGGGAACTGTCAAAGACGAACTCACGTTAGTAATCACTAATTAATTGCTCAGAGATCTAAGGGAATGTTAAATCCTAACTCTCACAGCTTGCAAAGTGTAAAGATGCAGCGGCCTTTTTTTCTTTAAATTTTGGGAGTTTGTGGTATGCTATGAAGGAAGCCACTGACTGCAGAATGTAGTGAATTATGGATAGATGAGGTGGCTTCCATTTCTAAAACCAGAATTCTGGGGAAGTTTACAACAGGGAGCCGTTTTGTGCTGTTCTTTGAACAGTGCTTATTTTACCAAAAGTTACACAGCAGGTTTAACGTTGTTGATCAAACTAAGCAGGCTTTTTTCCCAAGTATTACGTTGAATATGGTGTTTTTAATACCAGATGTGTTTTGTCTCAAGCTTGGATGGGAGGCATTCAGAATGGGTATGGCAAGCGGTGGGGAAGAACAGGGGAAGAAGGAAAGCTCAGAGTTTTAAAAGGAAGGGGGAGCACCAATTCTTAGTGAAGTCGTTCTTTTTAAAGAACAGTAAGCTGTGTAAACGTGCTATAGAACTTAGGCATTCATCTTGCATAGTTTTAAATAGGCATGAACTTAAACAGCAAAACAAACAAAACCCAACTGTAATTACAGTGAATTGGATCAGTCTGCTGTAACTGAGGAAACGCCAGAGGGAGAGGAACATCCGCCTGCTGATTCTGAAAACAAGTGAGTGTGTCCCCTTCTGTCGTGTTCTCTGGTTGCCTCAAAGGTATCACTGCTTTGCTTTTACTCCTTGATAGTTTTCCTACTTCTGTTTTGCCATATTCACTTTATATGTCCTTCAATGGATACAAAATCAGTCATGATGCTGCTGAAGAACTCTTTAAAACTTGGCATCTAGAAGTTATCTTTGTTAGTGTGCTGCAAGCTCTTAGGTCGCTTTCAGATTTAGTTATTAATAACCTGTTGTAATGTGTAATCTCAGGATTACAACTGTAAGTACCAAAAGCAACCATGCTCATAACTACCCAGAACAACCAGGGGACGGAATGTTCTGCCAATGGGAGGCACTGGGTTTCTCAGAACTGCTGAGGCTGTGTGGCAGGCCTTTAGAAGAGAGGTTGTCTCTCACTCTTTCCATCTTTTGTGCATGTGTGCAGTTCTCAGAGAAGTTAACTCCACAGCTTCTGTTTTCTCTTGGACACTGTTAAGGGGAAAAAAAGCAACTAGTCAGTGAATGGAATAATTCCTACAACTGTTACTCAGTTACTTGGAGTTGATTTAGAGAGATACAGGTTTTTATGTATTACAATATATAATACTGTATTTTTATGGAAATACAGTATTTTAATAAGCGCATGTGCTCTGATGGATTGAAAAGAGAATGGCAAACAATAGAAAACATTTCTCTTAAATGCTTATTTGCCAAAGATTTCTAATGTGGAATCCTCTGCAGCTTGATTTCCTTGCTGGTAGCTTTGGTTACTGGTGAAGCAGTGACTGAGCGGAGAGTAAGACAGGGATGTGTTGCCTTGTGAACAGAAAGAACCTGAGCAGTTTTAAGGAATTAGAGCTGCAGCAGTGGTCAGAAAACGCATGTAGCTCGTGTTGGAGCAAGAAAGAGTACTGCAGCTCTCTCTGCCCACATTAGGGGGGTTGGAACCGGGTTGTCTTTGGAGGCCATTTCAACCCACACCATTCTGTGACTCTATGAGATGATTTCTGAGTGTGCAGTATTTCCTGGCTCTTTATTAGAAGTGGTGTCTGCTGCTTGACCAGGTTACTGATCTGCACAAGGGTGGGTCAGTATCTGCAGCATTCTGCAGGCTGGCTGTGTGGGTGGTTTTCTTCTGGAAATCTTCAGAAGATGTATCCTGCTTCGAGTATACAGCTCTTCTGTTGCAGTCCATCAGTTATTTTTCTGGGGAGGCATCCTGACTTGGCTTTGCTTCCAAGTTGGCTGCTCTGGATCTCTCAGTGTTTCAGTGGGGCTGTAGGATGCTTTACAGAGGAGAATGCCAGGGGGCAGTACCTTTACAGTGAGCAGTAAGCATGGCTCTGCAAGCATCACATAAAAACTCATTCTCTCCTACGTTGAGTAAAATGAAATACACTAATTTTGACATAAGCCCTCTGCATTATTACATCAACTCATGGCTATAGGAAAGACTTTTTCTCTTGAGTTGATGCTTTCATGATGTTTTTGCTGCACATATATGGCACTACTTTTCTAATGCCATAGTAGCTCATAAATCAAATAGAGTTGCATAAACACACCAAAGAATGACTGGAGGATTGACTGCCTGAGTATCTGGAACATGATCTGTTACTGAACATAGCGGTTGTGCATTTTACTTAAAAATAGCTCTTTGGTAGAAGCCAGGGGTGCCAGAACTTTACAATGAGGTGATGCATCTCCCAAGGAACTACGTTTTTATGCAGTTATTTTTTCAAGTTAGCCAGAAGTAGAAATGGTTTTGGTTACCTGGAATACTAGTAGCTGCTTTAATCAAGTAAAAGACGCAGACTGTGCAAATCAGCAACAACAGCAACAGAATCTTGAGGATTACAGTAAGAGCAGGTGCCATCTCAGTGCCCAGCTGGGCACATGGGGAGGCAGGTGTCTTGGAGGAGGGGAGAACAGCTCCAAACAAGCCTCGTGGAAAAATAGGCTTTCATAATTTATATTAGGGCAAGGACAATTGCCATTAATACTGAGAGTAGGCAGCAAGGAAGAGTGTTAATTTTAAAATATTGCTGTGGCCACCATGGATGTTCTAAAAGGTGTCTGGCTGTGATTTTTAGCAGTTTTCATTTAGCTAAAGGAGATAAATTTTCATGTGTGTTTGATGAGTGTTGGAATCGAGTTTTTTAATACATAAATCTGAAAGAAAATAATAGCATTTCCGTGTGTGTGTGTGTATAATGTTTATTATAATCTGGTGCTGATTAGAGCTGCTTTTGAATTCACTGTATGTAGGGAATGAGTTCTAAGTCATGATCATAAGTAATATCCATGAATTTACTACAGGGAAAATGAGGTTGAAGAAGTTAAGGAGGAAGGTCCTAAGGAAATGACCCTGGACGAATGGAAAGCTATTCAAAGTAAGGATCGTGCAAAGGTTGAGTTCAACATCCGTAAACCAAATGAGGGTGCTGATGGGCAATGGAAAAAAGGATTTGTTCTTCACAAGTCAAAGAGCGAGGAGGTAAAGTGATTTTTATATTTGCTAGTGTCCAGATTGTATAGGTTTTTCTAATGATATGCACTTCTTGGAGTGTAAACTCTGTTCTTTGACAAGCTGACCTTTCTATCGAAGTTTGTAAAGCGAGAACAACTTCTCTTACAGACAACTGCAGCTGTACAGTAGTGCTAGTTGCTGTTCTTCCTATGGTTAGTTTTCACAGTTGCTCTGTATTCTTAAGCTGACATACACTGTGTTATAACCTGACCATTAAGAGAGAAGACTGGGATACTGCAGCTGGGCAGAGAGCTTTGTAAGGACTGTCTCTTGGTGGGGACATCAACTTTTTTTTTCATTTCTTTTAATGGGAGTTTATTGTATCACTGTGTTGGTCTTGGCTCAGTGCACTGATTGTGCTTGCTGAAGTGGGACTGCTGTGTGGGACTGAAGAAATGTGGGTCGTGCCTACACCAGGTCGGAAGTTTTAACCTAGGTAACTTGTAATTCTGTAAGGTTACCCAGCCAAGTGCCTCAGATGTGTTTTAGAAACCAGGTGAGATGTGCTTGTATGTGTCAGTGATTCGACACAGTTCTGTAGAATCACTTGAAAATAGTAATTCCTCAAATACTTTGTAATAACGACCAACTTCTTTTAAAAGAGTGAGTGTGGCAAAAAGACACATTGTCCCACTTAGGGAGGAGAGCAGCGCTGAGAGCTCTGTTTCCCAAGGCTGGGCTCTAGCAGCTGCATTCAGTTTCAGAAACTGACAGGACCTTTAAATCTTTGGTTTTAACACTGTTAATCAGTGGCCCGCTGTTAATCAGTGGCCTTCAGCCCTGTGCAGCAGATGGTTCTGACTCCTTTTGAAGTAATGCAGTAGTATATAACACGCTGTTTGATCTTCTAATGTGTGTTTCTGCTTTTCACACCTTGTCATTTTCTCTCTAGTAAGATGGGGCATGCGATGCAGCTGGGGGAGCACTGTTCATCACTTATCGTGAGAACTCCATTTCTAATCCACTGAACTTGGAATGTGTTTAAGACACAGTCATGCCATTTATTTTTCTGGCTGTGTAAAGTAGATTGGTTCTTTCTATTTTCCTTAAGCTGCTCAAAGTTTGAAATTTTCCTACTCTGCTACTTTCTCTGGCTTGCATAGGAGACAGAACTTCAGTTAGACTGAGGGTTGCTGTGTGTTAGAGGACTAAGGTAGAAGATATGTACCAAGCAAGATGTGTAGATGCAACATACCTGTAGTCGTTGAGCATGTCAGGACATCCCCCTCCAACTCTCCAATCTCCCCAGAGTGAATTTGTGACAAGGAATCAGTGATAGATGGAATTTTTTTTCCTCAGACATATCTGAATGTATAATAGTGTGATTAGATGGTTGTATTCCTGAGTAATTAAGAAGCTGGAAAGCTCTTTGCTCTTATTTTCCTTCTGAAAAGTGAAGCAGTAGATTGTTCTACTTTTTAAACTTTTTTTTTACATCAGAATTCTCTCCTGGAACCGCTGATGTGAGCAGATGGCTCTTTCTGAGGTATTTGGCTGATTTCTCTTGAAATAAACAAATCACAGTTCTGACACTAGTGCCTGAGGTCACCATCTCCTGCTGTACGAGCACAGAAGTGAGACACCAACAAAACTGCTGTTAATGGACTCTTCTAAACTTGTCCAGCAAATGTCTCACTTTCTTTTTTCACTGTTCACTGATCTTTTGGGAAAGTGTTTTTCTTTTCCTAAGTGTTATAGCAGAATTGTTCTTAAAACACAGGTATTGGACAAGCTTTCCCTGCAGTTCCTTTGTGAACAGATAGAGAAGGTATAATAACTAGGAGTTGTGAACAAAGCTACTCATCACCTGCTGTGCTTGTTCTCTCTGTCTTCTTGGGCATCCTTCCAAGCCGCAAGGTTGGTGGAAGGTTTCTGTGCTGGCTATTGAGAGTGTTGGTCTGTGGAAGTGACTTGGTTATAGGTAAATTCTGGGTTTCAGCCCCACATCTTCCTAACCCCTGGGGCTGAAGAATGACAATGTGTGCCTGTAGATTTTTCTGAGAAGCTGAAGTGTCACAAGGGCTGCCTTCCCAGAACTGCTGGGAGTGCCCTAGGAAATCGTGACTAAGGAAGCTTATGAGGATCTGGTGCTGCTCAGCTGCCTTAACTCCTTCACAAGGCTCTCCTCCTCCTCCTCATCTTCTTCACCGGAGACTGAAGTGATTGGCTCTATCTCAGGTCTTTCCCATCTTTCCCGTGTGCTGTACAATGAACTGTCGGTACTGTCTCGGATTCTTGCTGGTTTAATATGAAATCCACATGTATTGGCAGCTTTCGTCTGATGAGTCTTTCCAGAAGGCTGGGTTATGCCATAAGAGATGCTCTTCCTTCTCTGCAGCTGGCGTAGTGATTGAGTACTTCGAGTCCTACTGAACAAATAACAGGAAGTTGAGTTGTGAAGAAATCTTAAAACTTGTTCCAGTTGTTCAGTGCAACTCCTGGAGAGATTCATCCCCCAGTGAATGAATTCCTGCTCAGCGTATCTGTTGTGCTGTGCCTCTTCCTTGTGCCTTCAGACTGTTCTTTACTCTCATCAATTCTTAGAGGGGAGACCACAATGGAAGACTGAGAAGCAAGTATTGGAACACAGTCGATCATCTTTGCAAAGTGTGTAGGAATCACTCGAATTCAGACTGTGCAGAAACTCTTTTTTCATTAAGAGTAATTACTTGAAGCCACCCTCAACCTGTGCCACCTGCCTGTGCAGGTCTGTGCGCCCGATATAGTGAGGTGCAGGAGATCCATCTGCATGTGGAGTTCCCAACAGCTCATATTAAACAACTTCTTATTCCCAATCCAAGATTTCTCTTTGCCTCCTGGTATAAATCCATCCTCTGCTCCTTCTGGATGCTTGCACAACTTCTGCTCTCATCCTTTTGCTGCTTCGTGTGCTCGGTGCCATCTGTATCCAGCAAGTTCATGTGACCTTATTACGTGTTGTTTCTATATGTAGTTGAGTCTCATTTCTTCCTTTTGTTTTCTCCCTTTGTTCCTTTTGTCACTTTGGTGTGGACACGCAACTTTCATCAGACAAAGGCGATGACAGAAATGCAGGGGAGTCTGCTGGAGTCAAATGAGGTACTGATCCTTTCTATCTAACTGGTGATACATGATTTTGATCTGAGCCCCTTCTGAAATGAAGGGCTTTGATATAAAGAAACAGCAAACACAGAGAATACAGAGCTTTTCTGTCCATGCCTGTTGTCTCACTGCGCAGTGTAGGGCTCTCCATAATTAGTGCCTTTTTTCCTCCTTGATCGTCCCATAAACACTTCCATCATGAGTCTCTTATGTTTCTGTTGCTGTTTTTCCATATCTTGCTGTCTGCTTTGGCTCACTTCCCATTAGTGACTTGTTCTTAAAGCTTTGGACAGTCTTTCTCAAGACCCACGAGTGCAGCATTGCCTTCAAGCAGCTATCAGAGAGTTGCCAGTACATACAAATGAAGTGCTTCCAAAGATAATTCAGAGCAGACAATCTGTGTGCCATGTCTTCTACCACCTAAGCACTAGAGGAGAATGTGCCAGGTCTTCTATTGGTGTTTTAAATTAGCTAGACTTATTTTGGGTAAAGAAATCTCAGGTTACACACAGAACTTGCCATTTGCTGGCTTTAGTGGTTAAACCAAAGTTCAGTTGGGAAAAATAGAGTATTTTGGTAGACTGTAGAGTTTCTTTTTTAAGCAGTAGCAGTGCAAGGAAGTAGCTGCACAGAACTACTGCTTCTACCTCTCAGAAGAGTCTTTTGCCTGCCAGCAAGTTGGAAATAACATCTCAGCACCCTGTGATGATGGAGACAGTAGGTGAAACACCATCAATAGGAAAGGAATCAAAACCATAACGAGAGGCATTGTTTGCTATTGGAATCACTGGTGTACTTCTGCTTTAGTACTGTCATTCTGCTTGTGCTGTCAGGTAGAGACATGGAATGACTCTTGTTCGAAAAGTATCTGCTGAAGCCAGCTTCATGAGCTTAGAGAAGAGATCTGAGGGATGAGAGAGTGGTTCAGATCAGTAAAACCAGGAGTCTTTTAGGGAGCAGCTGCTGCACAGAATACATCCCAGTGAAATACGTTTGGAGTAAACCAGCTTGGAGCAATACTTCTCACTGCCTAATTAAGCTGCGGGTGCTGTGGAGGCCTCACATCCAGCTGGGCTTAGAAGGGTTCATTAGGGTGGAGGGAGCACTCTTGGTGGCTCTGTGCATTCTGGTGCTTGTGATTGACTTGAGGCATCCCCAAAAGCAACTTTCTGCCCTTTGACTTCAGCCCTGTGTGTATCCATTGGCTGCCCTGTGAAGGATCCACAACAGGTAATTAAGAGGTGTTGCACTTAATTGCACAGTATGTTGCCTTTGAAAGTCAGAAAGTCAGTATATTGTGTAACTACACCACAAGAAAAGTAACTTATGATCAGAATGCCTAAGCTTGCATGTGGCACCTACATGTAGGGAGGAAAGCAAACAATTGCTCAGCCAGAAGTTGGGCGTTACAGAGTCATGGATTGTCACGTTTCCAAAGTACAATGGCTGGGCTTTTTAGGAGACAGCACTGGTCTGATCCACTGTGGTCAATTCTACGTTCTGCATGTCATCATAGGAGCCAAAAATGGGCTGCTTATATAGAAGATTAATTGTGCTGAGTAGGGGAAACAAAAACCCCTGTTGCTCGTTGTGTTTGGTGTATAATGACTTGAAATACCTGGCCTGTTCCACATGGTAGGACGCAGGGTGTTAAGTCTTGAGGTTTCTCACTGAATGCACCAGCAAGCTGTGAGAGGTCGTTTCATCATGGCAGTGCTGGTAGGAGTCCTTCCTCAGTGGAATTTGTGAGGTGGGTTCTCTTTTAGCCTTAACTGTGTTAGTTAGCTCAGTTACGTTCTGTCTGAACTGTGCTTATGCCTCTTCCACTGTTTGCTATGGCTGAATACCAAGGAGAGATTCTTTTGGTTTCCAGTGCTTGAAGTGCTTAACACGAAGCGAAGCAAATGAGGACATGTAAAGCACTCATGGAGCAAAATAAAAGATGGCTTATTGAGTGCGTATTGCACAAGACTTGAATCAGTAGAACCTTAAGGTTCCTCAGGTATGAAACGAGAGGAAGTGAAATGCTGGAAAACAAAGTTCTGTATTGGAATGGTTGGGGCCCAGGTAAGCTTAGACTTGTTTATGTGACAATGCCAGAGCTTCCCTGAATTGTCTTGGAAATGGGAAATAAGTTCCAGCACCTGAGAGAAGTTAAGGTGACAGCAGCGTTTGCTCTCCTCTGCGTGCTGTCAGTGCTCTGCAGAGGTGGTGCCATTGATTGTCAGCGGTTCCTGCAGTATGTCTTATGCTCAGGGTGTGTGTTTGGAGGTGAGCTCGGGCGCTGTGTCACTAAGAGTGCAGCTGCAGATGAAAACACTTCAGAGGTGATCCGATTACTCAGGAAAAAACTGTTTGTTTCAGGCTCACGCTGAGGACTCGGTAATGGATCATCACTTCCGTAAGCCCGCCAACGACATCACATCCCAGCTGGAGATCAACTTTGGAGACCTCGGCCGCCCCGGACGCGGTGGCCGAGGGGGCCGGGGTGGCCGAGGGCGTGGAGGCAGGGCCAGCCGTGGGGGCAGGACTGACAAGGTGAGCAGCCGGAGCCTCGGCTGTGGGGCAGCTGAGCTCGTGGCACTCGCACTTTCCCTTCCGTACACTCCTGTCCTGGGGGTGTTGTTCAGAAAGCCAGCTCCATTTAAAGCCAAGTGAAACGTCTGTTCTTGCAGCTTTGCTTTAAAATTAGGTTACTGTTAGGACAAAAGGATGAGTGTTCAGCAGCGTTCTAACTAGGTACAAAGACAGAGGTAGGGAGTAGGTTACTTGTGGGAAAAAAACCAACAAAAAACAGTTCTTTTCAGCTGTATCTAAGCCTGAAAAATGACTCCTTGGACAGATCTGAGTGTACTGTCAGTTTCTGAGGACAGAGAATCAGCACTGTTACCTCTGGGAGGGAAAGAAGACAAGTGCTGGGCTGCGTGGTGTGTCTTCAGTTTGAGGGATCTGGGGGGATTCATACAGAAATAAAACATGTTTTTTTCCTAAATTGCAGGAATTTTTTACACCTGCAGTACTAAAGCCCTAAGGAAATAATTGGCAAAAGCACTGCCTGGGGCAGAAGTGTGAAGCTGAAGTACAGTTGTGTGGCTGTAGCAAAGTTTGATTTAATGCACATCACTCTTCTGCCATAAACGTGTGCTCAGATGGCTAGGCGATGAGTTTGGGCTGTGGTGTGACTTCTGTCCTGTAAACCAGTCTGGCTCGTTCTTTCCTTTGTAGGATGCTGACTTTCTCTTTTCACTGCATCTTTTTAAATGCTTAGGTTTATTCATTGGGAAATTCTTTTCTGGCAACAATGTAAGAAAAATTATAAGGAATTGATATAAAATTATGGTGGGTTTTGCTCTGAGTCACTTCACTAATAGGACTCCTAGAAGAATGCTGCCATGAGGTGGTGAAGTACTTTGAGATCCGCAGCTTGTTTGATGCTGACTTTCTGTTTCCTTGCAGTTGGTTAAGGAGTTTGATGTGATCCACACGCCCAACCAGGTGGGTGATCTCTGCAGCCTCTGCCTTCCCCAAAGCAGGGAGCTCCCCTCCTTCCTGCCGCACGCTGCCCGTCCTGCCTGCCCTCCTACTTTGTGCCTCAGCAGCTGCAGATGTGAAGGCTGCATGCAGAAGGCCCTGCTACTATTTCTTAGCTCTAGTTTGTGGCACGGGCAGTTCTGCAGTGTGTGCCTTACCTGCAGATGTTGCTGCAGCTCTCATTGGAACGGTTTTACGTTTCACTTCTCCTTGACACACATAGATGTTTGCAGAGGCTTCCACAGTTCCTGTCTAGAAATTCTTTCTACTCTTCTTCCCCACGTTTCTCATGCAGGAAGGGAAGGTTGCTCTGAAGCCCCTCCTTTTTGCATTTCATTGCAGTGCTTTTTTAGGCACAGTAGAGAGCCTTTTGGCAAAAAAATACCCTGTGAGGACTGAAGAGGCTTTTTGCTGATGTGCCTGACTTCTTAGGGATAGATTGGCACGATATCTTTTCTTTACTTTTTTTTTAATTAACAACTAATTTGGGAAGGGGGAAATGAAATGTGTGAAGGTTGAGCTGTGCTCTGAACAGGTAACGCTGTTTTGTAATGCTTCAGTCATTCCCTCATTGGGAGCTGGTGGTTATGTGCTGCTGCAACAGTGGCAGCCATGTGGAGTGCACTGATGAAGAATGGAAAGAAGCTGTAAGCTACTGCTCGAGGCACGTGCAGGTCTGGTCTGCTTAATGCCTCTGGTGCCTCCAAAGGTAGTGTTAATGTAAGAAGTCATTGAGGAAGCTGCCCAGACCCCGGGGCAGGGGGGAACAGCCAAAACTTACTGCCTGTTGTGGGGGAAGATAAGTTGCTCGTGTAGTAATACTTTTTCCAGTACTAAACTGCTGAAGTCTGCTGTACTTCTTGCCTCTTTGAAACCCGGAGTTCTGCAGGATAGAACATACCAAGTAGGGTTCAGCATAGCTTATAGAAAGGAGGTGAGAGTCCCACTGCGTGCCCAGCTGCTGGGGTGGCACCCAGGTTCCCTGTGCAGGAAAGGGCTTGGCCTTGCCTCCTGCCTGTGGTGCCAGGGCACAGTTGTCATCAGTGACTCACTGCCCAGCTGGCACGGTGCTGGGCGAGGGGTGGGTGTGGGAGGGCTGGGTGCTGCTGGAGGTGATAACTTTCTGATGTTTCTCTTTCAGTCAAGTGCTTCTGCTCCTGATGTAGATGACCCAGAGGCTTTCCCAGCTCTGTCCTAAACTGGATGTCATAAGCCAACCCTGCCCTCGTCGGGCCTTCCTCTCCGAGGCTTGCATGCTTAAGGATCCTAAACAACTAAGAAATTTAAAAAAAAAAAAGAAAGGAGACTGTCATTCATACCATTCACACCTAAAGACTGAATTTTATCTGTTTCGAAAATGAACTTCTCTCGCTACACAGAAGCAACAATATGGTAGTCAGTTTTGTATTTAGAAATGTAATGGTAGCAGGGATGTTTTCATAATTTTTTCAGAGATTATGCATTCTTCATGGATACTTTTTTGTATTGCTGCTTGAAAATATGCGTTTCCAAACTTGAAATATAGGTGTGAACAGTGTGTACCAGTTAAAAGCTTTCACTTCATTTGTGGTTTTTTTTTTAATTCAGGATTTTAGAGATTTTCCCCTAACTGCGAGCTGGATTTGACTCCTTGCACACTACCTGTGTCCCCTTGGCTCCTGCTTGGCAGGTTTTTACTGGCCCGTGGTCTTTTGGAATAGGTGGTGTTTTAATTTGGCAGACTGAGTGCTGTGTGAAACACCAACTCCTGAAGTTACTTCGGTTCTAATGCTTAATTTCAAACTTGGAAAAACAGTCATTTTTCATCTGCTTGGTGGTTTGTTTACACAGAAGCTTTATACAGAATTGTTAGCAGGTACTTGCAAAATGCTCCAAGCACACTGGGCTCTGGTTCCATGGCCGTGGATCCGGCAGCGATGTGTGGCTCGTTGGTCTAAACAGGTTTTGAAATTAGTGTGACACCTTGCATTCACCCCTCTTACCTTTTTATTCCCTTCTTCAACAGAACAAGAAGCTTTGTTGGCAAAAAGGGAAAAAAGCTTTTAAATTACCTCTGCTTTTCCTTTGGGAGGGTGCCCTGGAGCTGAGCCACCTCTCCTCTTGTGCAGAGCTGGGAGGGAGGTGGCAGCTGCAGCTCCTCTGCGGCTGTGGCACAGTGCCCCCAGGACAGTGGGACCCCATGTGCTCACAGCACACACAGGCAGCCCTGCTGAGGAGGCAGCCCTGGCAGGAGGGCCGGGGGCACTGCAGGCTGTGTGTGATGCAGAAAGGTGCAGAACAGAACCCCGGCGCTTCACCTTCAGTCCAAATTTCATCTGGGTGCTGTTTGAGGCTGGGCTGCTGGCTGACAAATGAATGTTTTTCAGAGAGCGATTGTAAGAAATCCTTCACACCACTGTAGTAACGCGTAGGTTTAATTTAACCCCCGCCAATGGGGCCTCACCGCTTCGCTACCCAAAAGCAGTTCAGAGAATGACGAGTAAGGAGGGTTTCGTAGGGTTTTTATCTGCAGCATTTAGTAGGAGACTAGAAGCAGGATTCTCATTTTATTTAATGTTTTACACTTTGGACAGCTTAAAACATTTGTAGTTTCTTAACTAGGTAGATAGAAAACAAATGGTAATGCCCTATTTTTTTAAAAGCTGTACAGGACAGGCAAAAAGTGTGGGAGACCTTTGACTATGTAATACCGCACTCCTTGACCGTGGTGTTGGCTGGCTCGATTTCCCTGAACTATTTTCTACAGACGTGTTTGTTGTAAACCACTGTGAATACCATCAGATCAGACTTCCTGGTGTTCTCACCTGCCAGTTCAAAGCACCAGGCTGGGAGGAGGAGGCAGGTTTCCAGCCGGTGGATGGCGATAGCTCTTGGCTCATTTCTCCTGACTAAGCAGGCAGGCAGGTGCTCGGTGCAGGGGCTGCACTCCTTCCAGCACTCAGTGTTTCTCTTCCGTCTCCCGCTGTGAGTTGGTAGAATGTGCTGCAGTTTCAGTTTTGGGACGCCTTGAGTAATACAACTAATTGCCTTGACATGCAGAAACGCTTACAGAAAAGCTTTCTCTGTAACATAAGCCTTCCCCATCTCCAGACTGTGTATCTGCTTGTTTCAGTTGTCACTCTGCTTTCTTCCAGATGCCTTCTGGGCTGTCCAGTTGGTCATTTGGGGCCAGGCTGGCCAGAAGCTTTCCCTTCTGCTTTAGAGACTAGAGCAGTTCCCGGAACGGCACGTCACGTACGGTGCTCAAGACAGCTTGTACTTAAATTGGTCCGTCTGCTGTTCTGATAGATGTAAATTTGCCTCTTTCAGTCCATTCGTGTCAAGAACTAAAACTGTGAACATATATCTTTAATATTGGTGGGTGTTAACTGAAATAAAGGTTTATTTTCATGCTCTTTTAAAAATGTCATGGGAACCCATGGAGGTGAAACCACTGAGATTAGTGTCTCATTCGGGTTCTGCCCCACGTGGTCCAGATCTTCCTATGGTGGTGGTGCCACTTCATTGCTGGGATCAGACTTTGCTTTGGGAAAACGTCTCCCTCTGAGTTGAGTAGCTCACTTCTGCTGAGTGAGCTTGCTCTGTAGTGACCTCTGTCCTCTTGCTTGCCACTTTTGTTGTCACACCAAATCCAGAGGACTAAACCTGTTGAAGTCTGAGCAGTTTGTCAACAGGTGGCCAGCAGAAAAAGCTGGAGAGGGAGAAAAGCACGTGGTGCAAATTGGCTTATGGATGTAATGATGGCGAGGCTTGAGCATGAAAGTTCATCTTACAGATTGATGCTGGGAGGAAGCGAGACTGATCAATAAATGCGAGTGTTAGCTGCGTGGGAACGGGGGCAATTAGAGGAAAATGAAACATCAGAATGTGAATATGTGGTGGCGTCTGCAGTTGGAAGAGTTGAGACCACTCTTAACTGTAACGGTTTTGCCCATTGAGATTGGTTTGCGTAGCCTCACCTCTTGTGTTAATAAATGCAGGACATATGCCTGAAGCTGACACTTGCAGCATTTGCTAACCTGCTTCTTTTCTGCCGTCCTCACGAGGACCTTGTTGCCTTTGTTTCATGCCCATGCTCTGCTCTGCTCTTCCAGGCCCTCCACACACTGCTGCTGGGGCTGAGCGCCCTGGCACACTCGGCATATTGCATCTGGTGCTTTGCTGGGGAGCTTGAACCTGATGGGGACAGCTGATGGCGTGGCCTCACCTGAGGAGGCTGCAGGGGAGACAGCTCAGGCTCAGTCCCTGCTGCTGGTGATGCTCATCTCCAACTGCACCAGGTCTTCCCAGGGAGCTCCGCGTGGGAGTTACCTACTTTAAGAACGAGAAGAAAATGAATCCGAGCAATGAATCCTAGTGTTCAATCTGTGATTGATTAATGTGAGTTGGCTGTGTGTCTGAGGGTCAGTGTGCGGGATTAGGTGAGTGATAGAACAGTGGTGTATAAAAACAACAGCTTGCTTTGGTTATGGTTATCTGTTGTGCTTTTGTGCAGCTGTCTTGAGATAGCAATCTGCTGTGATGGGCGCCCCAACGTGTTTGCAGGGGTTGCTGCCAGATGGAGCGTGGAGAGTGTGGCAGTGCTGCTCTGGTGCTGGGGAGGTGTGACCCACGTCCTAGCAGTGCGCTCCTGGCTGGCACAGAGGCAGCCTTCCCAGGTGGGAGATGTCTGGGCACCGGGCTGGGGACCAGAGCTTGGAATGAGCTGCCAGACCCAAAAGCGTAATTGTGGAGCTGGTAACTTGCAAAAGGATGATAAAACCCTGCATGCTTCCCACGTAACTGAGTGTGTGAGCGGCCTTGTGCGGAGGTGGGCGGCTGTGCTTTGTTGCCTTGGTGGAGGCCTTTCTGCATGTGGTTTCCTTGCCCACCTTGCACGTGATTTTCACAGGTGAAATACCTGATAGCGAAGAACGAGGAGGACGCGGAGTACCGAAGCTGTTCTCCCTTTCTGCTGATAAAGCTGCCTTCTGCTCAGAGGTGGCGTTGGTACCTGTGGTGTCTGTGTGGCTGCTGGGTGGTGCCCCTATGAGCTGGTGACAGTTTGGGCACTGCAGGAGCAGAGCTGGGCAGTGCTGGTGCTCAGCTGTGGACAGATAGGTGTGAGATGAGGCTGCTTCGTTCTGCGGGCGGGAGTTCGGTGTAGCAGTGTGAAGAGTGATGTGTAGATCCCACTAAGTGTGCTCCTTGGTCTTGGCTCTGGGTCGTAGCACTGAGTTAGAGGTGAGGAAATAGGATTCCTATTGTCTTGCAGGGAGAACAAGCAGATGTGCTTCTGTTCTCTGAAAAAGCAGCAGCGGAAGGTCCGGCTCTGAGGGTGTGTGGCACGGGCTGCAGCCTGCTGCGGGGTGACGGCAGCGCAGGGCTGGATGGGACGGCCATTGCTGCCTGCATGCTGCACTTCTGTTCAGTGACGGATGGCAGTGCGCGTTTCCTGGGTGGGAATGAAGATGCCACGTGGGGCGGCTGCTCTGCAGATTGCTTCTGGGCTGCTGCTGAAAGCCATTTTTCCTATGGAAGTGCATCTTCCCCCTGCTGTGCTGTGTGAGTACGGCCATGAGCAGCTGAGCCCGGAGCTCCTGGCCAGCAGGGAGGCAGCAGTGAGCAATGAGCAGATTCCAAAGAAGAAATGACGTTCTGAAATGCAGCTCAGAACTGACCCTCTAATAATGCTGCGACGGGCTGCGCTGCAGGAGCTGTGGAGCTCCCTTGCATCTGATTTGCAAGTCTGCACATCAACAAATCCTGTTCTGGCACCCCTATGGAAATTGTGGGTGGGAGAGGGAGAAGTGTACGTCTCGTGTTGGTGCTGTGGTGGGGCAGACTTGGGGGGGCTGTCCTGACAAGGATGTGCGTGCCGCTCCTGGACAAGAGGCCTGGCTGTGAGCATCTCTTGCTACATCTGGAAATCCCTTCTTCAATGCCCAACACCTGCCATGAGTGTGGTGAGCCCATATCGCGTGGTCGGACAGCGAGGGTAAGTATTCTCATCCACAGAGGACCGCTGAGGTAATTGATGTCAAGAATGGGCTTTGCCACAGCCCTGGTGTGAGAGCAATCCCTTGCCATGTCCGCAGAGGGGCTTGGCTGCATCCTGCTGCCCGTGAGCATAGCGGTGGGTGCCGGAGCAGTGCTGAGAGGCAGCGGGAGGCAGCAGCGCACACAGCACAGGCAGATGAGGCAAACGCTGCCAGGAACGCTTTTCAGAAGTGGTGTCTGTGCCATAGAGGAGCCCTGAAGCAGCACGAGGTTGCTGGACGGCAGCGTGCTGGTGCTCATGCAGCCTGCCCCGTTTGCTGGTACCTGCAGTGTTGCTCCTTGGGCTCCCAGCAGCACCCGTTGCTTTCCTTTGCTTTGGGAAGCTCCATGGGCAGGAGTTGTGTTCAGCCTTTCCTTATCCCTCAGTTTCTTATCACCACTGTGATGTCGTGCACAGCCTGGCTGGCACAGTGCGGGTGCTGGGCACATGCACTGCCTCTTGGTGGGTGCCACTGCTGCAGAGCTACCGCTCAGCACAGAGGTGCAGAACCCCATAGACTTAGTGGTGTTCATAATCCTTTATTTTTTGGCACCAAATTAGAAGGCAGTGTGTTCAGGTGTTAAAAATCATAGCCATATCGTGCTGAATCTCTGGATTTGAGATCATGGGAGTTTGTGGACCTTCTGTAGAAGAAAACAGCAAGTAGAGATCTCCGTAATGCAGCACTTGGGTTTACTTTTTTATTTCAAGTGAAATGCAGTGGGAAAAGATGTGGTCTCAAAGCAGCAGTCTCATCGTGCAGGTGTGTTTGTGTTGCTGCTCCTAAAGGTGGTGTTTGCAGGGCTGCTGAGGGTCATCTCATGGCTCTTTAAGTAGAGGTGCACTGAGTGTCATGCAGGGCTTCTGTCCTGAGTTGATGCTGCTGATTGAGGGACACAGCTTGTTCAGCCAGCCAGCTGTGGGTGGGAGCAGCCCCCTGAATCCTCATGGGAGGAGGCAAAGCGCTCTGCTCCAGATGAGCTCCAATCTGGACTGCCTCCTCTCCAGCCACAAACCTCCAGCTTTGTCATTTGTCATTAAAGGTGCTTCACTCTGTGCCTGGCTGCAGCCTAGCACTTGAGCTTGACCAGAGAAAACAACAACAAACAAATTTCAGGTTTCCAACATTCTTTTTATAAATAATATACGCACGTAGTAAACAAAGTCATTAAATGTGTAACACATACTTCAAGCCTGTAATTAGAATACTTCAATAAATCATTAAAATTCTCAGCAGCCCATCTGACTTGCTGTGTACACGTGGTGCCTGCTTTATTTCTGGTGAGGATTTCTTCTGTGCTAAGCCCTGAAGGTAGGCTTGCTCTCACTGGTTTTGCAGCAGGACTGAAAGGCTCCATCAAGTCAAGGATCCTTCAGTGCCCACGTGGGGCTGTAGCACCATTGTCACTGGGCCTGAAAGGTGCACCTGTATTCAGGCAGCAGTGAGGAACGCTGTCTGCTGTGTACTGAGCATGTGGTGTTAGCAAAAGTTTCTCAAATGTTGATTTCTGACCTGCTGCGTGCAGCTGGAGCACAGTGCAGCCATGACCTGGTCAGCTGCTGGGGTCTGACCTTAATGAAATACCTCCTTGCTGTTCCTGGGCAAGCACTGTTTTGGATGATTTTTAGCTTGTCTGGTGTAGTTCAAACCAGCCTCATTTCAGGCAGTGGGGTAGGGACCTGAGGCAGCTCTGGCTCTCTGCAGGCAGCCTGAGTAATTAAGCCTGGTGACTGAGCCCCAGACATCTGGATTTTTGTTTTTAATTCTACCTATGTGTGCTCTGTGGGTGAAGAGCTGCTGTGCTGTAAGGTAAGGCATGACTTAGAACCTGGAAAAGTTTGTGAGTTGGGTTGTGTTACCTGAAGGTGTGATGTGCAAGTCGCTGTCCTAGCTGCAATGAAACACGTATTGCAATGCTTGGCTAAAGTGCAGACATTCAGGCCAGGCTGCTGTAGCACCCTGACAGCCTACCTTGTGAAAGAGCTGCAGCTCAGTCTCACCGTATCCAAATTAAGTTTCCCTCCGTAGGAAAATTCTGGTGTCAAAAAAGTTGTTGGGAAGACAGAGATGGGATTGTACTCAAGTTCAGGGTCTTCTTCAGTAGTGTCTGTGACAAGCGGTGAGATGGCTGAGGGCAGGTAAGCTGTAGCTCCGTCAGTAACTGGATTAGCAATGTACTCACAAACAGTTTGTGTTTGCTCTGTCACTTCCAGCACCATCTTCTTGTACAAGTCGGGAAGCTGCTGCTCATAACTGTCTCCATCTGTGGTGCTGGGTAGAGGCCTGTACTCTGACTCCTGCTTCTCAAAGCTGCTTTCCAGTTGCCAGTCGTGATTTCTGCTGTGGCTGATGTTGCTGAAGATGAGCCTGTCCTGGAAAACCTGGCAGTCTGTCTTTATGAAGCTTTCCTCTACTTCTGTTGTTTCAGGCTCTTCATAACTGCTGGTGTTGTGCAAGAGCAGACTGGAAGGTACACTCAGCTCACCCTGTTGGGGCGCACACGTACAGCAGTGCTCGTTAATTCTGCACTCACTGCCTTGTGCCCTCCCACCCACCCCCAAAATGCAGACATCTCCACACAACAGCTGCCATTGCTAAGTGGGAAATAACTGCACTGTTCTGCAGTTACTGTGCGATACGTACTGTGTGTAAGACAATACAGAACAGAGCTGCTTCTGTGCCAGAGAGTGCAGGATTTGCTCTATTAAGAGGTGACTGATTGGCATAGCTCTGACTGCCTTTTCTGCTGAAGGTGATGGGGTTAGAAGAAAAAAGGTCTGATTTACCTTCATAGACTTGTCATTCTTAGCCCATGTAGCATTAGCTGGATCCGGAATGGCTTTGCTGTACCACTGAGGTACAGTGGCAGAAAAGAGCAAGAGTAATCTGTGGATGGAACAAATGAAGTTGAAAGCACAAATGCCAATACCTGCAGGTTCTGCTGAGCTGGAATGTGCTGTTTGTGCATGCAATTACTGAAGAATTCTGTGTAATGAGTTACTATGGAATAGCAGAAACTTAGGCTGGGTGGGACTGGCAGAGCCTGCCCAAGTTTTTGAGGACACAGCAATTTTGGCTGACTGGACAGCACAGCTTTGGATTTCTACTTTTTCAAATGCTTCTGGCCAGAACGCCACTTTATGAGTATATATTATTGCCCTCCCTATTGGTCTGTAGTCTTCAGCGTGTTTGTTTTTGGCTGTTTCAGGTGCTAATATTTCCCAGGTGCAAAGCCAGGAGTGAGGTAACACTGAGCAAGTACTGACTTAGCAAAAACCAATGCAGCACAGCATCGTCCTGCAGCCAGCCCTCGTTGGGTGTGTATGACTAACAGCAGAGTGTGCTCGGCATGGCCATGAACTCAGCCCTGGAAAATCTGGTTGGAAACGTGTTTATGTTGCTTTAAAGAAAAAGAGCTTTTTGTCACAGGGTCTGAATTCCCTGTCAGGAAGTGACCACGGCCTGTACCAGCTCGGGTTCAGTGGAAGCAGGCCTTAAGATCTCGGTTACAAATTCATGACACATGAACTGTAGCTATCCTTCTAAGCACAATGTGTTGTTCTTACCATTCACATTATCCAAAACCTTAGTTCAAAACAATCCTCCCTGTTCCCATAGATGGCCCGAGAGCGTGTTCATACGCCCTCTAGCAGAACTCCCATGTGTTACTCGAATGTAATGGATTGATGCACTCACAGTTTTCTTGCAGGACGCAGGGAGCAAATACAGGCTGAGAGTATGAAGAAGCTGCAGGTGAGCACAATAATCCAGTCCACAGCACCTGGAACACAGAACAGACGTTTTAACCTTGTTTTAATGAAGAAAAATTTATTCTAGTTCAAACTGGGCAACACTCATAGTTTGCACTTGTAAAGAATACCAGAAGCTCTTTGGTTTTAAACTGGGGAACTGAATGAAGCAATGACATTTGAGGACAACAGTACTTCATAACGTTAGAATGTCTATCTACAACTGTGTCTCGAGATAGGCAGTCCATAACCCAAAATATGTGATTGCTGACCTTCTAGTACTGAACCTCCCATTGACACAGGGCACAAATTTGTTGTTGCAGCACAGAAACAGGGACTACACACAGAACTCAGTTGGTCCCTCTCCCCAGCAGGCTCCTTACTTTCCAAGCAGACCAGCTCACTGTTTCCCCAGGGGCTTTCCCCAGCATCTGTCAGTGCTGTCATCCACAGGACGTAATACTCCCCACGCTGTAGATTTCTGATGTGATACGAATGTTGGGATGTTGTATTATATATATCTAAAAGAGAAAGAGGGAAAAGCAAATAAAATCCCTATCACACATTCTTACTGCATTTAGCTCTATGAAGAATTGTGCTTCCAGAAGCTGGAACATGCAGAAGTTCTCTACTGCTGTAAGTAACCTCCTTGTCTGTGTCACTGAGTCCTTGGAAGGGCTATAGTAGAGCTCAGGCTGTTGAGGCTTCTCTGAGAGCTGCCCCACTGTACAGAGTAGAACAGATGCTGCACAGCATTGGCTATCCTGTCCTTTGTTTGGTAAGTTAGTGTCTAAGTCTAAAATGAGGTTTGCATGGTGGAACTATGAAACATCCATTAAAAGCTGTCGTGCATCTCCTGAATAAGATAAGAAAAAGCATTTCTTGTGTTGGGTGGGAAGCGTGGGGGTTACACACATGGAGTAAAAGGCCATGTGTGGGGAAGGCATCCACGTGCAGAAATGCAGTGCGTGTTACCTGCTGTGTGTCTCAACGTGCTGACTATGCATTTGGTGAATACACCTTTCAGTAAATCTGTTATTTATACCCTGCTGATAATTACAGGGCTATGACTTAGGAAAATAACAAAAAGAAAAAAAAAGTGGGGGAGAATTTTTTTCATTCAGAATATCTGAGAATCATCTAACTTAATTTATGAGTATAAATATGCAGCCTTTTCATGAATAGCTGTAGCAGAGAACTGAATCTGGATCTTGCTGCCAGGTGAGCTGCCTGGGGCTCCTTTCTGAAGCCTCTTTCTTCACCACCCTCCTCCCCTCAATAAGCAGCACTTGCACATCACATGGCTTCTCACAAGATACCTACCATAGACAACAGGATCCACATTGCTGTCCTTTTTTTGCAGGTATATACTGTACTTTGTGATGCAGCCCATTTGCTGGTGGGAAGGGATTTCTTGCCACCAAACCAAGATGCCGTTTGTCTGTGGCTCTGTGTACATTTGTGGGCCGGCTGATGGTGCTACAAAACATAACATGACGTACAACTTTTAATGCTGAACAGTTTAAGCTGGCTTTAAAATACCTGGAAGGGTATTACTGCAGTTTACCTTCTTCTCTTGAGTATCCCCTCACTGATTTCACTTGCCCAGCTCTGTCCTGATACAGTGCAAACACACTAATGTGATAGCACACATTATCTTCTATGTGCTCTAAATGAAGAAGCAGAAATAATTATCCCATTAAAATATTTACAGTTATGGCTGAAATACTCACCTGCTCAGATCTATCCCCAGGACTTAATGTGGGTTATGGAAGAGCGACAGTAATTAATGTTTTCCTTTCTCAAAGCAGAGTACAAAGGAATGGCATGAAAGCACTATTTTTTCCTGCTTGCTTGAGAGCAGAGATTAAAACCCTGCGAGGCACAGCCCCAAGACAATGTAGGAAGGACTAACTGGAATAACACCAGCACTCTAATTGTAACTTTGAAGCTATCTAGTATAAAGAATATTGCCGCTGTAGTTCTGGTTTGGATCAGTGATCTACAACTGGAGGCATTCAAGGCCAGGCTGGATGTGGCTCTGGGCAGCCTGGGCTGCTGGTTGGCGACCCTGCACATAGGGGGTTGGAACTGATGAGCACTGTGGTCCTTTTCAACCCAGGCCATTCTATGGTTCTATGAAAATATCAGAATGGGAACACTCTTGATGCTTGAGGTCCCTTCCAACCCAAGCCATTCTATGATTCTCTTCTTAAATCTCTGATCTTTGTCTTACTGCATTTCAGAAGGACTGATTTTATTTATTTATTCATTTTTGAGGCACCCCCCTTACCAGGTAAATCTCATCTGAGGGACTGCCGAACCACTCATTTTTTTTTCCTTCCATATAAAAAGCTTTAAATATCGCAGTCTCTTATGCTGAATTGGTAACAATTAGAGTCTGTCTTGTTCCTTGAAAGGCTTTCACAATTAAAATAGTACTCTGACAATATCCTGCTTCTCCGCGGTGCTCACCTAGTATCACTATAGACAGGTTGGATGCGACAAGTCTTATCCAGCTTGGATGGGGCTCCGGGCTGCTCTTCCTATGGATGTTTATCCATTCCACAACATACCCATTGATGGATGCAGTGGATTTAATGGGAGGTTTCCAGCTGACCAAGATGCTGTTATTTCCCATCGCCATAGCAGAGACGTTCCGAGGAGAGGGTAAATCTGTCATGGGAGAAAGAACAGCCAAATAGAAACCACACCATCAGCACAGATTTGCCTCAGCCTTAAGGTGACTTGGTAAGTTTCATACCTGGTTTTTACCATGTTTCACCCCTTACCATCGCCCTCCCTTCAGTTCTGCCCTCCCTCATACAAAACAAATGAAAAGAAGCCATTACTTTTTGTTCCATAGGTAGATGTCTGCTGTGTCAGGTGCCTGGATGGCACGCACTGTCAGCAGAAGGGGTTAAAGTTATGGCAGTGCTGATTCAGGGCAACTTGGCTCATCAGGGAACCGTACGGCTGGCCTTGACCACATTTGTAAGTGGATGTGAACTGTGGTCACTGCAGGTCCCTGCAGATCTGTGCAGATCAACACGAAGGAGCGCAAAATGGCTCTGAATCTGAATGCTTCTACGGTGCATAGCCATGAGCAGTACAAAGCAGAGCTGGGATGATTTCCAGTGGCTGAGAACAGTGGAAGGCTTTACCTTGGATGCCGACGTTAGTCAGGATGGATGCAGGAGGTGAGCTTCCCCTCGAGTTATCTGCAGTGACTGTTATCTTGTAGTCCATCTTTGGAGTGACTCTGGTGTAATTGGTTTGTGTGGTCACATTTGTTTCTATTGCTTTGGACTCCCCATGGCTTAGTGCTTCAAAGGTCACTGTGTAATGCAGGATTTTTCCTCTCGCCTCTGACTTCTGCAAAGCCTGCAAAGAAAATGTGTTTGTTACATTTTTAGTCAAGAGAAATGCCTGGAAGAGAGGTGGGGAAAAAGCCAACGACATTGAGTGTACTGCAGAAAACTGATGGTACCAAACTGATGTCTTAAACCTGCTCGGGGAAGGAGGCACTGGTTTGGCTTCCTGAAACTGCTGTGTTCAGACAGCCAGCTGTTCCAGGTTTGCTGCCTCTCTGCAGGATGAACGCGTGTCACATAGCTGCAGTGTCAGTGTTCCACGTGGGGGTTTAAGTGCAGGAAAACAAAGGGCTGTTCTTCAGCCACTGACAGTGACTGGGTCGTTCAGCTGATTTGGTCACCAGGAACCAAATACTCCATCTGCTTAGAATTGGGCCTTCTCTCACAAGAGGGATTTCTGTTACGCTTACAGACTCCCCTGAGCAGGGCCTGGAGGAGCACACGCACATTCACGTCTGCCTGCAGTTTGCCCATTCATTGTGAGATTCCCAACGAGCAATAACTGCAGAGCCTTTTCCACATGAGGCAGCGAACGGAGGCAAAGCCTCATTTCAGAACCTCCTGTGAAGGCGGTTGGGACACCTGTTATTTCCTGGCATGAATGAATCAACATGTTTTTCTTCCTTTCCAGGAAAGATTAAGTCCAAAGTAAGGTTTCAGTGCCTCCTAGGAGCTGGTGATCATCTTAAAAGATCAGAAAGATCACTGGATTTGCTACCAGCTGTGTGCTACCATCAGTCTGCCACTGTCAGCCCTTTAATATACAGGCTCATGGCAGATGGTGGCTTCAAACTACTTCTCTGAAAGGGTGGTCCGGCACTGGAATGGGCTGCCCAGAGAGGTGGTGGAGTCACTGAGCCTGGTGGTGTTCAAAGAGCGTTTGGATGTTGTGTTGAGGGACATGGCTTAGTGAGAACCATTGGTGATGGGCGAATGGTTGGACTGGGTGATCCTGTGGGTCTTTTCCAACCTCAGCGATTCTAGGATTCTATGAAAGCGCCTCCCTAGTCCAAATGCTCAAGCTACCCAATTTAAGAGAGGAGCTTTCACTTGAAGGTATTTTATTCCTACTTTTTTGTTCTCATTATAGTAAAGAAATTACTTACAGTGACAGCATTACTTGCTGGACTATAGCAAATACCAGCTAATGTTCTTTGATAACAAATGGTTGGTTTTTACCTTCTTCTCTCTTAAAAGTGGAAAGAAACATGGCTTCCCAACAACTTGGTGCTTGCACAAACATGTTTCCATTTCATCATGTTCAGTTGCTAAATGGAGTTCCCAGGTACCAGCTGCAGCTCTCAGAAAGAAGGACCCTTGCAATCTCTCCCTCGCTAAATCTATCACCTTCTTCTATGTAGTGTTAGATGTCTTCATATTCGATTGCTGGTTTTGTTTGTTTTAAAGCAAAATTGTAACTGAAGTGAATTAATTCCCTAATGGTAGTGACAAGAGCATACATTTTACCTGGGATTCCTTCTGCAAGTTGCATATCTATTTCTTATCTATTTTTCCTGTGTAATTCCAGTCTAGTGAAGCTCTTTAGTTCCTTGCTGCCTAAAAATGAACTTACTTTCACTGCAGCAGGGTCTGTGCTGATAGGACAAGGGAAAATGGTTCCAAACTTAAAGAGGGGAGATTTAGGTTGGATATGGGGAAATGGTTCTAAGTTGAAGGAGGGAAGACTTAGGTTGGATACCAGGGGGAAGTTCTTTACTATGAGAGTGGTGAGGTGCTAGAACATCTGCCCAGAGAGGTTGTGCATGTCTCGTCCCTGGAGGTGTTCAAGGCCAGGTTGGATGGGGCCCTGGGCAGCCTGGTCTGGTATTAGATATGGAGGTTGGCGGCTCTGCCTGCAGCGAGGGGTGTTGGAACTTGATGATCATTGGGGTCCCTTCCAACCCAAGCTATTCTATGGTTTTATGATAAGGAAAAACTCACTTATAGGGCCTCATTCACCAGCTTTCTGAAAGCTCTGCCCTTTCAGTATGAAAATACTTGCTCTGAGCTCGTCCAGTTTCAGATCTACAGTTGTATCATTAGCCAACTATTTTGTGTGTGACTTGCCCATTGCCTGTTTTACACCTGTACAGAGACATGGTTTCCTTCTGCTACTGCAGTGTAACAAGGGAATCAACTAACTGTGGACAGAGCAGTTGAAATTACCTGGGGTATATCCAGCTTTTAAAAGCTTTATAGAATTTGGTTACCTTGAGGGAGAGCCAGTTAGAATGACTCAGATCCGTCTTCCCCATTCTTCATCACCCCGTTCTTCATCTCAGAGCAGAAACTCCTCTTAAGGGAGTTCATAGTCAAAGGCACACATATGAAGTAGACGCCTACTGATCATATGGGGCACAGCATCCCCCTTTCCTCTAATAATTTGTGTTCTGACAGTATACAATAAGGTAGAAAATGAAGAAGGTCTTGGGTAGTAGAGTTGTTCTGAATTATTACATATCTCTGGACAAAGCACTGCTGTGCCCTGGTTTATGTCCTTTCCTGTAAACACATAACATAGGGTTCCCCCTCCAAAGCTGCTGATTATTTCTGCATATGCTAAGTTTTCCTTAAACAACTTACCTTCCAAAAAAGAGAAATGTTCTGCGTTTGAGAGTCTATATCCTGCTTTTTGTACCAGACATCTAAGAGCCCAGTAGGCACTGGTTGAGAAAGAAAAGAAACAGAATTAATGACAGTATTTTGAAGCAAACGAGACATCAAATAGGCTATAGAAGTAATAATCCTGAAGCAACTCATATTTAAGATTTAGAACCTCAGAAATCATGTAAGTGCTGTAGTCCTAAAAGTATTGTTTTGTATTTTAAGCTTATATTTGCTATTACAGCTAGAGCTCAGCTGCAGTGATGACTGCCCAGATGCCTGTAATCACAAAGAACAAACCATAAATAAGAGGGGTATGGTCTGCCACTGACTTTATTTTGCACTCAGTAACCACTGACTTCCAAGAAAGCCTATAAATCAAAGGGACAGTATTAGCTCTCATCTTTGCATAAAAGTTGAGGTGAGTTAAGGTCCAAGGAAAATGCTTCCTGAAAACCCTTGATGTTTAAAATGATACTCACTGAACCCTACCATTTTTGACTGCAAACGCTAATTAACAATGTGCTCCAACAATTCAGAATCAGATAAAGAGATATGAAGAAAGCCAGCATGATAAAGCTTGGCTCAAGGTCCTCGAGCACAATCAACTCATCAGAATCAAATAAGTGTTTCTAATGACCTAGCAGCAGGCAACTGATGCACAGCCCTACTTAGACTGGGGCTGAGACTGTCTGCTATTTCCTAAATGCAAAGACAGAAAAAATCCTCAGTACCAGCAATGTTAAGAACTATTTGTCCTGCTTCCACTGCAAATAGTGACTGGAATAGAAAAAAAAAAAAGAAAAGAACAGAAAGCAAACAAACGATAGGATGCACAGAAGAAATGCAACCAGAATGGCACTCACTGTGAGCAAGGGGCAAGTTCAAAGCATGGGGAAAAAAAAGCAGATTACATCTATTGAACAGCAGCCCAGATTTTAAGGTTCTTTTCACACATGAACCACGCAAATTAGGTGGAAATGAAAGGCTCGTTTTGCTAAAGTGTTTGCAGAAAGCAAGTTTTGTGGCCTGGAGAAACATGGGGAATAAAAACAAAACAGCTTCATAAGTATAAAAGGTACAGTCCTGAATTCGCTGAAGGCCAAGCCAGTGTGAAAACTTCAGCTACTTTGAAGAAGAGCAAGAATTATGTACGTATTGCTCATCATCTGCAGCCTCACCTCGCTGTCTGATGTCAGAAATATTCCCTGAGCAGTTGCGGAGAGAGAGTCTTATTCTGCAGCACTGGCTGGGGAAGAAGGGTGATGACCACAGACACCATAGCAACGCTGAGTGCATTGAGAAGGTTAAGAAAACTGTTGAGAGGAAGGTGGGGGAGGGAAGGAAAAGTTCACACCTTTTGCATCAATCAATGCTTCTTACAGAAACTGTTGCTGCAGAAGTGGTAAGTAGTGTGAGTAATAGCTGTGGGAGCCTGGAGATCTTATAGTAATTCACAAAAAAAAGAGCAATGAAAGCCCATGATTAGATGAAAGGAGGGGATGCCATCGAAGCCAATGCATCCGTGTTGAGATTCTTCTTGAGAAGCTTTCATCTTTCATAAGAAAGCACATAAGTTGGGCATGTGGATGGGGATCCTGCAGCTAACTGAAGGCTTCTGGTATTAGAATTGGTATAAAAGAGGAGAATTGAGCTCGTGTCTGTGCTGCATCCCCTGGACTCTGCTGTGCAGTCCTACCAAGCAGAAACAGTGTGTTCTCATGTTCTCGTTCGTGATGGGATAGCACTGCGAAATGCCTGGCCAAGTTCTTACTCATTAAGGCTACAGACATCTCCAATGACTGCACTGCTTAGTGAAGAGAGCTAGCTGGCAATTCTCTACGCGAAATATTTTCTTTACTCAGAAAAAGATGAATCAGCAAATTTAAACTGTTTTGTTACAACCTGCAACTAAACTGAGCCGGAAGAGGCAGTTTCCTGGCCCCATTCATCCAGCTCTCCAGCAAACTGTCCAGCAGGCTCACGAACCCAGCGTGTTTCCCAAATGTGATGTTGCTCAGTGACTGAGTGTCCCCTGTCAGCCATGCTGCCTTTTGTACGGGATTGCTGCAGTAATTCTGTAAAATGCTTTGATCCAAACCAATACAAAATGTTTTCCCAGCTAAGCAGCACAGATTTCTCTGGCTTTTCCAGATGTGCAGCAGTGTGGCAGGCTGCAAATCCTTCAGGCAACGCACAGAAAATTCCTCCAACCTTCAATAACACCAAAAGAATATATCCTTCAGAATTTCTCAGTGATCTCTTGAAATTCCTGTTTCATCAGAAACGTGAACTGATTGTTTTCTGTTCATGAAAAACACCTGTTCTGTTACAGAATTTTACTTCCCTGTTGGCTTTGTGTCTGGATTTACAGATTCTAGCCAGGAGCAAAAACCAAGCAGTGTTTTGAATTCACCCAGAGAGTGGTGATGCACTGAACAGGTTGCCCAAGGAGGCTGTGGATGCCCCATCCCTGGAGGCATTCAAGGCCAGGCTGGATGTGGCTCTGGGCAGCCTGGGCTGCTGGTTGGCGACCCTGCACATAGTTGGAACGAGATGAGCACTGTGGTGCTTTTCAACCCAGGCCATTCTGTGATTCTACAAATTCACTAGCTGAAGTTTATTCTTCTGCGTAAACTTTAGATGTAGGCTTAGTATAACAAATCATATTACCTGCTTCTGGAGTCTGGGATTGGAATGCGCTCCAGTTACTCCACAGTCCCCTCTCAGGATGAATCTTACAGCTCACTTGAAATTCATACTCTGTATGAGGCTCCAGACCATGAAGACTGCATTTTTCAGTATTTAAACTTTCAGCCTTCAGTGAAGATAAAGGATATATAACATTAAACTCACAAGGAAATAGGGTTAATAAGGAGTTCTACGTTAACATATTTTACTCAACTTCAAGCAATTACTTCATTTTAGCTCTTACAATAGAAACTAGGGCTTCCAACCAGCATTAACGAAGACAGAAGCATTTGGAAAATGTACACCCATACCCTTAAGCTAAAATGAGCAGAAATGACCACGTTTTAGTAGTCGTGTGCCAAACATAAGCTCTGATTTGTTGTGCATTATACTTGATATATGGGGAACTATGCATGCATGCAGGTTTTTTTGTGGGTTTTTTTTTCATGGTAGGTGTTCCACCTTCATTCAGTTTCAGACCAGCAATAGAAGCTTTGAGGAGCAGGCAATAGTTTTTCTTAAGTAAGATGCTACAGAGCAGACCAGAGAGAGAAATAACAATGTTAAAGGAGCATCCAAGGATCATAATTTCCTTTATTCTTCAAAAAAGGATTACCATGTTCCAGGTGGAACTGCTAAGTGGACGGTATCTCACTCTGCAGAGCTGCACTTGGACTTCACTGTGCCAAAACAATGTGCAATTTGTTGCAGAATTTTCAAATTCCACTAAAAAGTTTGGAGGATGTGGTTTCACTGGCAGCAAAAACAAACAAAAAGAAACAGCACTCAGTTACGCATCACAGCTAATAATGGAGGGTTAGGTAAATAGAATGGGTGATTGAGATGGGTGGATACCTCCCCTGACAGGTTTAAACAACAAAGACAGAGTGCTCAGTTTGCACTTTCTCTAAATAGCCAGCGCTAACTGAAAGAAGGTAAGCAAGACATTTACCTATGTCTATTAGCATGAATTTAAGTGGCTGTGAAAAAGCACTTCCTAGTTTGTTGGAGGCGACAACCACAAGTCTGTAAGTAGATTCAAAATTCAACTTCGTGCTCAGAACGAGCGAGCCAAACTTATTACTCTGACTTTCTTCTGAAAAACACAAGGTGTCAGTCCCATCTGATAGCCTAGAATAGAAGGAAAGCTCTTGGTTAATACCCTTTTGTACACTGTGGAAGATAAATCCATTTATTCCTTGCTCATAGCTTGCTGCAGAGGTCTGCAGACTATTTCAGGGAAAGCTCAGCAAAATCAGAGAGAGCAACAGCACTGTTGGTTCCTTAAGAGGAAGAAAAATAAGACAGCTTGGAAAGGTTTTCTCTCCATCTCCTTAGCTGAACTGTGATACATAATGAGAAGCTCAGAACTGAGGTTTTCTAGTGCTGGTATTGCTAATCACATCATCTCTACGTAGAGAAGATCCACTATGGGAAAACAGCAGGTTTTAAGCAGCCAATTTAAGACTGCTTCTACTATTAAGCTTCCCTCTGCAAAAAAGGAGCCAGGTCTTAGCATATTCTCTTAGTGTGCTTAACCCAGGAGTAATTTAACTACTGCTGCACAGCACACGCAACTGTAAACAGAAAAGGTCTTTTGTGATCATGGCAGCCTTGTGCTGACTTATTCAGAAAGCAGCTCTTGTGTGATTTGATAAAGGGTAAATCTGTAACAAACAACATAAAACTAACATAAAAACCCCTCTAAGATGTGGTTATAGGCTTTAAAGAACCTACTTCCCCGTGCTACTTACTGTATCACATATGTAGTGTTCATGTGTGTAAACCTTCCTTTATCCCAGGTGCAGGTAAGATTGCCATCTGTCCCATACTGGATACATGACACATTTCTTGGCTGATCTGGAGGATCTTAAGCAGATATTCTGATCAGTTTCTTCCTTAAAAATGTTGAGAGCAGCAAGCTGGTGACATGCAAATGTTGCCACTACATATAAAGCAGCACAACAGGTTTGTCAGAGCTGAGAGACAGTGGGGGAAGAGAGACAGAGGTGCACACAGAGCCCTCCAGATGCCCACATCCACATGGGGGGCTGGGAATCAGGGTGTGTGAAAGGCCTCTGTTGTGTTGCATAGTTCCAGCCAGCAGTATTTCAGATATAGAAGCAGTACAACGTAGCACCTTTTCTAGAAAAGGCCACCCCCTATAAGCTCCTAACCTCTGCTTCAGAGGCACCCCAGAACATTAGAAAGAACAAGGAATAATGAAACTCTCCTTACTTCCAGACTCTATATCAATTCCACAAATGAGTTTTTTCTTGTATTCACAATCTATTTTGCAAGTAAACATGTGTTTGCCATACGTATTGACTGGAAATGTGTTGCTTACTGAAGTGCCATAATTGCTAATCAGTTCAGAACCGTTAAAGAAAAGAGCTGTCTTGCACTGCTCTCTGTATTTCAGTCGTTTTAGCTGGCACGAGAGGGTAATGTTGGTTCCAGGCTGGACATGAGCAGCAGTGTTAGCAGTCATGTTTCCTTTTTCGCATATTTCTGCAACACCATGGGGAACTTTGCTGGCAGACACATTTCCTTTACTGCATGCTTCTGCAAGAGAATGAGAAAACAAGCCTTTAAAATGGATATATTGCTTATCTCATAAAACATGATAACTCTGGGAAGGCAGTCATGCTAAATTAATCATGTAAAGATTCTTGTCTCTGCATTGTAACTCACAGTGTGTTACTGGTCAAGTCTTCACCGACTGGATTAAATGGAGATCAGAAACCAAAGCCTAACTACCAGTGATCACACCAAAAAGCACAACCCAAGGCAAAACCTACTCATCAGAACTGCTTTTCTCACTGTTGTTTAATGAACGTTGCCATGAAGAATGGGAAGACACTCAATGGCAGCAGTGGATCAATGAGCTCTTAAGGAAAGCACAGTGTAAACCTAACTAAGCATCAAATTTTGCCCTCTCTAATGAGATGTTTACTGGTGTGTCTGAAAGAGAACACTAATCACACAGTGCTTCTTTTAACTTATAATTGCTATTTACATTTAAAAAAATATCTTACCTGCTGTGAAGTACATCAACAAACAAATTGTGACAGGTACAATCCATGCAAATTGCATTTTGCTCCCTACAGAGAAATGATCACCTTTTACCAGTTCCTAAAAAGTGGGAAAAAATCATTTTACAATACTGGTACTACTTCGTAACTTCAGAAGATTCAAAACCCTTACTTCATCAGTCCTTTCTCATTAACTCTCCTTGCTACCATTGCTGAATTGTGGCACTCGAGATGCAATCCTAAGCAGCAGCTGAATGTTACAGTGGCTCTCCCTGCAGACTGGCACACAGCTTAGAGGGATGTTAGAATCACAGATACTTTGACATTGTGCTTCAAGGAGAGACATACTTCTTCCATTCCCTCCCAGAGATGCTCTGCAAGCCCAGAGCCAAAAACCTTGCTGCAAAAGACAACCAGAACAGATCCTCAGTATGCCCTATGCGAAAGATGAAGGCTTTTCTCCTTCATTTCTGCTTTTATACCTCCTGCACTGCACATTGCAATTTTACAGTAAACTTCAACTCCTTGCAGCTGTGCGACAGCTAAAATTTAGCAGAACCCGAAGCAGAAAGGACACACCATAGCAGCAATTCTCAAGCCTCTTCATTTTCTTCTCAAGGAACAAGAACACATGCTATTTCTCCCCAGGATGCCTTTTTGCTTGCCACATTCCAGCAGCTGTCACTGTCCTGAAGTCCTGCACCTCTTTTTCCAGCCTGAGCTCCCAAATGTGCTCTTGCCCGCCAGCCTCTTTCACCACCCTTCATCCCATCTGCCTTCTAGCTTTGTCACCCCAAAGCAAACATTATACTGTGCAGAACAAGATCCATTTCTCTGGGGAACGGAGATGAAGAAAGAGATGAAGAAGGAGGGAAGGGTGAGAGACAGGATGGAAACGCCTGGGGCTTCCTAGAGCCCCAGCATCGACACTTTCCTCACCTTTTGCAGGTGGATTTCTCTCACCTCTCCAGCGGCAAGCTGCTGTGGCACACATTCGGATGGGGCAGACTGCAGCTGTGAGAGCACCAAAGAGATGGAGTTAAGGGCACATCAGTGAACAGTGAGGAGAGGCTGAGCGGGTCTGCTGTGCAGGGAAACCCTGCTGAGAATCCAGAGCCAGATCTGACGTCCGCACTGCAGACCGGAGGATGCAGCCCTCCTGTTATGGAGGACGTGGGTGCTCTTCCACTGACCTGAGCCGAGACTTCCTATAGGTTCATAGAGACATTTCATTTAAATCCTCGGGTTCTTCGGGTGGAAATGCTTTGCTGCAGCACCTCAGCTTCACACCAACACGTCGACAGCAGCCAGCTCTGTAGGTGATTCGTAAGTGCCAGGATGAGCAATCACAACACCGCGGCTCTTCAGATAAACGCTCTGCCTTCCAATAAACTGAAATTGCCACTCTGACTGGGTAAACATCCTTCAGCAAAACCGTGCCCCAAACGCCCGGCTCAAAACCAGCGGCTCCTCACGCACCGCTCGTGTGGCAGCGGATCGCTATGCAGGTGCCCTCCTCCCGCCCGCCGCTGCCTCACCGGCACGACGAGGAACACGCAGCGCTGCTGCGTTAAACCCTGAAGTAAAAACGGGCTTTTGGAGGCTGTAGGTCGCACGTTGCGGGTAGGGCTGAGGTTAGGAGCTGCGCTTATCGGGAAGCCGGCTGCCACAGCGAAACGGCGCCCGGCTGAGGGGCGTCCCGCGCGGCTGAGGGCGCGAGCTGCCGCCTGAGGTACCGCCCGCCCCGCGGAGGGAACTCCCGGCTCGGACACCGCCCGGCTGAGGTAAGCGCCCGCTAAAGGAGCCCCGCCGCCCCACGCCGTCCCCGCTCGGCACTCGGAGCATCGCTCCCGGCTCCGCGGGTACTCACCGCCGCTCAGCTCCGCGCATCCCACACGTGCGGCCGGCTGGCTGTTACCCGGCCCCGCTGCCGCCCGCGCCGCCCCGCCCCGCGCCGCCCCACGCGCTCCCCCCGGCCGCGCTGCTCTCCCCGGGAAGGGGTCGCGCAGGAGCCGCGGAACTCAACAGCTGTAGCGCAGGGACGGAGCCCCGAGCTCCCCCACCCTTCCCACAGCAGGCTCCTGGTGCCGGTGTACAGGAAAATGGGGTCGGATTCTTATTCCTCGCGTTGTTAATGGCTCCCGCCGGGTCTGAGAGAGGTCCTACTGAAGAAGGGCCCTTGTCAGTGTTGTTCCTTCTCTTGGCTGGACGTGGGTGGCCGTCACCTGCTTAAACGCCGTGCTGAATGCTGAGCGGAGGCGCCGTGGGGCAGTGTGAGGTCTGCAGGGCCGCAGCCGTGTGAGCCTCCAGGCCTCAGGGCCCCCCTCCCAAATCACACCATAATATTCGCCCTTTTTTCATAGAGAGAAGGAAATGCTGACAAAGCTCACCACCTACCCCCATGCACTGTGTGTGTCTGTGCCCTGCGAGGCTCCAAATACCACCAGTTTCCTTTTATACGTCTGTCTGATTTCCCCTCTGCCTTCTTTTGGTTCACACTTCATGTACACCCTCCAAGCACACACTGTAAAACCAGGGTTGGTGTCTTTTAAAGTAGGACTCTGACAGAGGTTCATATGGCAGCGTATTGTCTCTCTTATCTCTCAAGGCCTCGTTCATTGCTCCACCTTGCTGGGTGCCATCTCCAGAAGGTATGGCAGCAGCAGCCACACGCTGTGCTCAGCTGGCAGCAGCAAGGCTTGGGCAGCATCTTACTCGTGGGTGATGCACAGGAGGGAAGGTGCCCCTCAGGTGGCCCAAGCCATCAGAACTCTGCGTCACGATGGCAAGAAACTGAACTGAGAAACGCCAATCCACTGCCCATCGTGAAATGCAGTTGCTTTCTTTGTTCTTTCCGCTCAAGGTTCAGCAGCGAACCCTGCTATTTCACACAGTTCTTTCTCACCGAGTTGTGTTGAAATAGAGCGTATGTTTGTATGTTTCCAAGAGCTGACATGGAGCAGTCTTTAATATGTCAGGTGTTGTATAAGCCCTCAGCTTTTCTAGGAGGCTTTCGTACAGAGTATTTCATAGAATCACAAAATCATTAAGGATTTGCTAAGTATTATTCTCATTTCAACTGTTAATGAATTCCAGAATCGGATTGGAAGAGCTTTGCTGTTGGTTTTGAAGGTCTTCATGTGCAGGGCATTCCTTCAAGGCAAGGGAACAAAGCTGAGCCCAAAGTAACTCTGTGTCATCGCTCATGCGTCTGAGTTAAGGCACAGTGCTGCATGAGCAGATGCTCACCAAAAGCTTAACCTTGTGCTTGTCTGCAAAAATAAGAGCGAAAGGGCATGGCCTCTGCTGCAGATGGAGGTATCGTGTACTGAGCTCTGTACCAACCTGCCTGCGCTGCCAGAGCTTCTTGGGGCAGAAGGTGATGTCAAGGGAAGTTCAGAGTCATCAGTTCTCTGAGCCGAGGTGGTGTCTGCAGATCTGAAATGCAGCTTGGGAAAGCACCATCAGTGGCTGACATGAGGTGCTGTTCGGTGGTGATGGTGACCATGGGCTGTGGAGTATTTGTAGCAAAGCAGAGAGGGCTGTGGCAGAAGAGGCCAAAGGAAAAGGTTCTAACACAGCACTACCAATGGTTGCAGTGTTGTCTCTTGCAGCCCAGGCAAAGCTGTGCCTTCTGAGATCCACAGCTGCCAGCGGTGAGCAGCAGTGCTGCTCTTCCACTAAGTCAGTTCTCAAAGGTGAAGTTTGTATGATCAAAATGAGAATGTGACAAAGCAGAACTGTACGTGCAAGAGATAAGGCAACCTGCAGAGTGCGAGTTCACTTGTGGGGGGAGAATTACAAACTGTGTTGTATCAGATATTTACTGCCTAAAACAAATCATGGTGATTACAGAAACAGGGGAAGGGACGGCTTCTCTCACAGGTGGGATATGAGTCACAGGTCTGGTGCTGCCAAGCTTCCAGAGATAAAAATCTGAAAGGAACCACCGTTAGTAAGTAAATAACGTGTTGAGGTCAAGGTGCTGTATCCTTCTACTCACTCTCCTAATCCAATGGATGCTGGGATTAGAGAAAAAGTGTGAGCAAAGAATATGGATTTTCCTGAATATAGTGGTGGTGGTGGTTGTGGGAGGCTGTGGGGGAGGGAATCAGATATAAATGATGTAATGAAATTTGAATGTGTGACATTGGTGATTCCTGCTCAACTGCTGGAAGGGAAAAGATGAAATAATTTACCTGGGATCAATTTACATGTAAAAGGAGACTTGCAAAGCAAAGTGATGCAAAACAGAGAGCTGGGAAGGGCTTACTCAGCCAGCGCCTACATTGGGTTTCTAAGGGAAAAAAAAAAAGCTATCTAAAAGTACAGTAAGCTCCAAATATTGAAAAGCCACCTGTTTCCCAAATATTTTAATGAGCATCAGAGAAAGTTAGAGCTGATGGTGGAAGAAGACTGGGGCCGGGTCAGAATACAGACAAGAGCTCGTGTTAAAGTTTTTGCTGGAGAACACAGCATTCAAACTCAAAAGTGAAATCAGGAGGTGCAGACATCACACTCTCTGGTTATGTCAAGTTGTAGATCTGGAAATAACCTTGAGAAAGAGTAATTGTGAAGGAAAGGTACTGAGTCATCAACAATGAAATGATAAGTGAGGAGGGGCAGCTCGCTGCAAGTTAATTACTGAGTGCTTGAAAAATCATGGGAGGCAATGGGAGTCGACCCCCAAAACCTGCTGTGACTGTCATCAGTGATAGAGTCCTGAAAGGTAAATGGTTGCTTTTTTCATGTGTTGGTGTCGTGTAAAGGTTGCTTTTTTTGCATGTGCTTCTGCACATCCAAATGGTGCACGAGGCAACACCAAGGCAGTCGTAATGCTTGACAAGCACAAATATTGGTATTGTAATTATGATTAGTGTAATGGTTTGAGCTCATTACAGATTAGAAGCAGCACTCTCCTTCAGGCTCCACGTTTCAGCAAGTTGCATGCACGTCACAGCCTCCCTCCTTTCTTTTTCTCTTTAGGCCTCGTGGTCAGCTTTGCTCAATGCCCTCCCAGTTCCCACATTAGCAGTAGGTTTCCCTGCCCTTTTGTTTAAATGCTTTTCTCCAGCCAGCCATTTGCAAAAGTTTCTTTCAGGGCACCATTCAGTGATCTCTTTTCTGGCAGCACCTGTGGTTTGTGCAGTTCCCACCCTGGTGACGGAGGCCACTGTGCTGGTGTTAGCTGGGTGATTCAAAGCAGGGAAACACCTGGCTGGAAAGCTATCCAACTTACTGTGCAAGACCACGACTCATGTCGTAGTAGAAGAAGAAACCCTAAGGGTGATTGAGGAGACCCAACTGCTCAGGATGGCCAAAGCAGCCCCGCTGCTGAATGTCAAACCATGGCTGAAGCATGTGCTGCCCTGTGCTTGGTCCATTCATTCCATCTGCCTTTCTGGCCACCAGACCTTCAGTGAGCTTCAGCTGCTCACATGTCAGGTTTTGCCTGCTGTGCAAGAGTAATACTAAGCAGCTGCTGTAGCAGTACCTTGGGTAATGATGACTTCTGTGTCTGTTTCTTCAGTATTTCAGGTAGTCTGTGTGCTGGGTTTACCACCGTTGTTCATGCCAGTGAGCCTGCATTTGCCTTTACCTAGCAGAATGAAATTGGTTACTTAGTTCTGCAAGCACAGTTGCTCTGCCTCCTTGAAACCAAGCAAAGTGTGGCTGAATTCACTCTGAGAGTACGAGTCTAACAGGGCAATTCTAGAAAATCCTACGGAGGATGCAGTGTCATACTGCACCTTCTATGAAGTTAAGAATGAGGGGGTTTGTCATTATTGTTTTTAATATTTTTGTGGCAAGATTAATTCCCTTCTCTTAAGGAAAGATGTGGCTGTTCTGGTAAATATCAATCTTGAAATCTCCTTTGATAGATCACTTCTGTAATTTGTGTTATATTCATTGTGTTTAATGCTTGCTTTGATCTTTTATCACAGTGCTGCTCCCGTTGTTCTGTAAGTATGATTTCTAAAGGATTTGACTTTGTGAAGCTAGCGTTCAGTGAAGCCATTGAAGATGTAAAACCACAGCCTCGCTTCTCACATCCTCTTCTACAAAATTCAAGTTTAGTTTCAGTCTCTGCTGCTGTGCTCAGCCCTCCTACCCTTTGAAAAACTACTTTTCCCTCTTAAAGAATGGATCCTCTTGAAGGCTAACAGTGATGAGACGCTCCAAACAGAATATTTTTAATTGAATATTCATACAGTCATTGCATGACCATTTTACCTGCTGGCATTCTTCTGCTGCCTTGTTTTCAGAATGATTTTGCTGATTGGGGCATTTGTTCATAGCTTTGTGTGCAGGTCCTGATCACAACCTCGGCTTTGGTCTTCTGCCTTTGCATCCAGAAATCCCCAGTTTACAGCTGTTATTTAGCTTTGTGAACCTTTAAATTCAGTTTACCATCCAATTTTAGTCTCTGCAGTATATTTGTAGCTAAATCTCTCACAATTTACAGACAGACAAATGTTTGTAGATCTTTCAGCATGGAGTAGTCAAGCAAATGCATGTGCAGAATAAAATGAGCAGCACGAGATTACTCATTGAACGTTTCCGTTATCTTCATATTCTTGTACCGTTCCAACTACTGGATGCCACACGGCGTTTGGACTCTAGATCCTGAGGCCCTATTAGAAATAGTAATTATTGCTGTCCAGGCTTTGTGAGTAAGAAGCTGAGGCAGAGTAACTCGCTGAAGGTCACACAGCCAGTGGCTGAGCTGAGACCAGCAGTCATCTCCTTTGTGCTTCAGTCGCAGACAGAATGCTATGTGCTCCAGGAGAACGCGTGGTGTGGTGGCTATGCAGCAGCATACATGATTAAAAATTGCAACTAGTTCTGCATATTTAATACATAACTTGCCATACATTTCGTTTCAAGCATACTTTCTGAGGGATGATAGTATGCAACAAGTCCCAGAGGGGCAGTGCCGCTGCCTGAGCCGTGCCGTCCCATCTGTATTTACACTGGTACAAGTTCACACTTGATACACCCTATGCTGACACGATGGGCTGGAGATAAGAGCTAGCAATGAATGGCTTTGCTGTGGTCAGAGCTTGTTTAAGCTTTGAAAAGACTGCTTTTCATTTTCATATTCCTTTTTCGTTTGTTCTCTTTTGCCATCTGTATGAAAAGACCCTTTTCACTGAGGTTGGTTTGAACAGCAATGAGAAACAGCACCGTGGTACATCTGTGTGTCATGAGCTATAGTGCCTTGAAATTTAATTACTTTACATTTAAGTGAGTGGCAACTGATGTGGATTGCACAAGTAATACTCCCATCATTGAGCTCTTTCAGAGGGTGGTGACGCACTGTTCGCAGGTTGCCCAAGGAGGCTGTGGATGCCCCATCCCTGCAGGCATTCAAGGCCAGGCTGGATGTGGCTCTGGGCAGCCTGGGCTGCTGGTTGGCGACCCTGCACATAGCAGGGGGTTGGAACTGATGAGCATTGTGGTCCTTTTCAACCCAGGCCATTCTATGCTTAGACGACTCTGCAGTTTCACACAGATCAGTGATAGTTACGTGGGAGATTGGTGCTTGTTGGTGTATACTGTCTGTGTGTAGGGACACTAGTTGGCTTATGGTTCCTTTGTGTGCCTCCAATGTACTCAGAGCTCATGTTACAGTTACGGTGAAGAACCCATGCAGCTCACTGCCAAACTGGTAAATAACCTGTAGAATTCATTGGCACGCAACACAGCTGCCAGCAATATAAGCAAGCTTAGAAAAAGGCTTCGAAAACACAAATACCAAGAATTAGAGAGCATGTCATATTTGAGGAAGAGGTGAATTCGGAGATGCTAAAATAAGTGTGCTAAGAATGTAATTGTTATTTGATTACAAATGCTGAGCCATCCATATATTCAAGGTTTCCCGTTACGAGGATCTTGGTGTTGTGCTTGCACGACAGCTACTTCAATTCCTGGCACTCAGGATGCTGGGTTTTACCACTAAGTACTGCACTTAGTGGAAAGAAGGCCCAGGCTTGGTGAAAAGGCCTTTGTAAGGTCAAAGCAGGCAGAGACAAAAAGCGGAGTGTAGAGCAAATCTAACAAGTCAAATGTGAAGCTGAGGTCACAACATGGCACTGGGCTACTGACAAAATGAGAGCTGTCCTCATGCCCCAAAGCACTCACTGCCAGAGGCAAGCATCGCAGGCATCTGTTCAGACCTGATCCGTTACCACCATCTACATAGATTAAAAGGGAGAGGTGGAGCAGAACTGTCTATTTTTTTTGCCCTTCTCCTTCCATTTTCTCCTGGTAACCTGCCCGTATTTTCTGGTTGCACCATCCACTCATGCCAAGAAACAAATCCTACAGCCCCAGTGAAACCGAAGGCAGCTCTGCTGTTAATGTGTGCACAGTGAGAGAGGGGTGAAGGTTTCAGCCCCAAACCAGTGTGGGGTAGCTGACCTCCTCCTGAGCACTGACATACTCACAGGTATCTCTCCTAGTGTGACAGCCTTCAGCCAGCAACCTGCAAGGTAAGACCACACTTTCAGTCCTGGTATTTGAAAGGATGAGCATTTCCGTGCAGCAGCGAACACCCCATGTATTGTGGTAGCTCAGGTAACACAGGCAGCTCAAGTCTCAGGATGTGGACATTGAAAAAAATACCTTCTACACCTCACATTTTGGCTGCTGATTGTATGTGGCTGTTCTCTTACAATTTCCTTCCTGCACAGGCAGCAATCACTAATTTTAGACTAGCTTACATGTGAGAGTGACATTTCAGGCTTGGAAACAGTTTTGCTACTTACTTCTTAAGAACAAACCTATCCCATCTTTCCAGGTGCCATGCTGCTCTGTGAATGTAAGTGACAGATGGCAGAGCTCTTGATTGCTAAGAGGAAGCAACCATAGCACACAACTATTTTGGCTTAAAGGTGTCCAGGACTAAATGACAAAACTGATCGATTTGTGCAACAGCTGTCAGAGAAAAACTGACATTGCCTAGCAACATTCAGAAGGAAAATTACAATCTCTAGGTTTTATTGCCAACAGTCATCAAGTGGGTAATATTAGACAACTAATTACACGTAGGTTAGCATTTATGTTAGCTTTGTAAGTCTTATAAAAATGTACTGAGTCTTGCTATGACTGTTTTACAGCCTTTGCTTTGGTAATGCACAGTCAGGTGATCTTTTTTCCCTTTTTTTTTTTTTTTTTGCTGTTTTGTTAATGTCAGTCTTACAAAATACATCCCCTGTGTGTGTTCCATGCAACGTGCATAGCCAGCTCCGTTACCCAGAGCTGTGTAAGATGCACAGATGCCTCAGTGAGTGGAAAGCACACGTATTGGTACGTAGTTCAGGGGCTCCTTTGTGCTACGTATTGTTATATAGTGCCGCAGTGCCCAAGGTCCTGCTCTGAGCAGCATGGAGGAGGCTTAAGGGCCAGTGCCCTCCCCTTGCTCCACCCTGAGCCCCATCCAGTGCTGGCTGCATGGCACTAACTCCTGCCCACCCTGAGCATGCAGCTCTGCCACGTCCTGATGCAGCTCTGGCATAAGAACAGTTTTTGCTGTGATAAGAGGTAGGAGAGAAGGACCAGTAGAACAAACCTTAGGGAGAGCATTGCTCATGGAATGCTCAGCCATTTTACAGGGTATGATAAACTTCTATGCTTGTATTCCTTCAGAGCATTTCAAGTGTTTCCTCAAAAAGTTGGGGTGATCGGTCAAAGAAGTGATAATAATCCAACCTCTCACATTCCCAGGGTGTTTCTGCTTTCTAGAACATCTTGCAAGGCTACCTCTGACATCCTGGGCAATCTTTTAACTGCTTTCAAGACCACTCAGCAGGAAAGAGACTCTGATATTTTGTTTTCTGCATCTCAGAAGATCCAAATCTCCTCTTATGCACTGAATAAATGCCATTTCTCTCTGCCATGTTCTGCTTCGTACAGAGCAGCAAAGCCGAACTGCAGACAAACTGATGTGAGATGATAAATCCTTCATCCAAAACGAAGAATCTGCCCAGTGACAAATGGAGACAGAGATTTTCACTCGGGCTGGCAGACCAAGATGATGAAGGTTTGTTCTTATCTGATGTATTTTTTCTTACTGAATGGAAAGGAAAATGAAATTGGGCTATTCTGTCAAACAGAAAAGATTTCGTATGGTATCTATGGCTGCTGCGTGATGTGTAAATTGTCCTCATTGTAGTGTCTCTTCATTATGGGTGATCCCAAGCTATTTTACACAATTCAGCCAGAATACCTAGGGGATGGTTTTATCCATCTTGAAGGCAATCAGCTCCAGGTATTACATGTTCTGTATATTTAGCAAGAGAGTGCCTTAGGCTAATAATTGAAGCAGAATGCATCCTGTAAGAATCACCTGCTTTATATTTCAGCTCCTACAGGAATCTAAGCTCACATTTTTGTGTTTGTAAAAACATGAGGTAAAATTAAATGATGTTTTACTGGCCAAGGCGTTCCATGCATCCAAAGCTATCTGTAGTCAGTTAAGGGGAAGAGTTTCAGATTTGGAGTTTTGTTCCAGCTCTGATGTTTGAGATCTCAAAAGCAGATATGTGTCACCATCATATTGTCACAAGTTTGTGGGCTTCTCATCACAATTTCACTCAAAACAATCTTCCGATGCTCTGGGGAAAGCAGGTCTGTATATCCACAGATCCTCCATTCATTGCCCTTAAGCAAGAAACCAGCTCATCTGGAACCAAGGTTTGTTCCTGAACTCCTTCACTGTACAGTGTTTTTTCCCACTGGTTTTCCAAAAGGGCATTTTGTTCCTCCTGGGCGGAGCTGAATGCGTGGTTTTGTCCACTTCTGTCGTTGTTTAAAACCAGGTTGATCTTGTCCAGCAGGCACACCTGGGCCCCTGCTCCTTCAGCATCCCACAGGCAGCTAAAAGGGCTGCTGTAGTCTCGGAAGAAAATATTTGTCTCTGGTTCTGGAGCTGGTGTGTAGGGCTGTATCAGGCCCATGTTGGCAGCTACATATCCTAGTGTGTTTGCATCAGAGATTTGGGGTTTGTAGTCACTGACGTCCTCCGTGGCCGTGTTATGGGGAGGTGCTGAGCTCTGTGGGTGCTCCACGTTCTCAGGGACCACATTGCTGGGTTCCTTTTTGATGTCCACGTTCTTGTATTTCTTGTCCCCTGACAGCTCCTTTATTTCCGTAATTGTGGGGTCACTGTTATCCAGGAACGGCTCACTGAAAATGCTGTTTGTGAATTCACTCTTCTCCTAGAAAAAAAGGATGACTGTACTAAGAAACAGGAAAATGTCACCAATGGGAGTGATATCATGGGAGGATCACAAGGGGGAAATAGGTCAATGACTTCTTGGTCTTCATCTCAGCATCCTTTCCTCCTCTCTCCTCTAATCCCCTCCACAAAGCAGACTACAGTGACATGTGGAGAGCAGACAGAAGAGCTGTGCATGTCTCCATGCTTACGTGGGTACCTCGAGGTCAGCTTGACTCAGTTCTACTGTATGACATTTATACTGAGACAAGGTTTAAAGATTAAGCTAAGCTGGGCTCCTGTGCACAGTGCAAATGAGAGGAAAAGGATTCTCTGAGTTCTACATCCCATAGGGCTGAATCCTTTTCTTGTCCGTATTTCTCACACCTGCAGAATGATTTTCAATCTAAGTATATGTAAGTGAAAAAAAGCTGGGATGCAGTGGTGCAATTACCTGGAAGGACTTTATCACCTTGCTGTTTTCCATGTGGGGGAAATCTTCAAGCAGCCATTTTGGCAAAACCAGTGCCACTGCTGCCTTAATTCTTCATGAAAAAAAGAGACAGAGAAAAAAAAGAGTTAGTCCATTTTGTTAGTCACTCACTTGTTCACTGGGGATGAAATTGTCCCCAGGATGATGAGGGAACTCTAAGTGTATTGATCACTCATGGCTTTTGTGGAGGGCTTGGAAGCATTAGGTTTACAAACCCCTGTCCAGGTAGATTTTCCCATTTGAACTCTATCTCTCCAGCTCTCTGTGCTGCTCCTCTGGGTTCCATTTGTGGCAGTTGTGGAGGCTGCTCAGCACAGTAGTGATAGGACAAGCATAATAGTGATGGGACAATGGTTTTAAACTGAGACAGGGGAGGTTTAGGTTGGATATGAGGAGGAAGTTTTTCATTCAGAGGGTGGTGATGCACTGTTAGCAGGTTGCCCAAGGAGGCTGTGGATGCCCCATCCCTGCAGGCATTCAAGGCCAGGCTGGATGTGGCTCTGGGCAGCCTGGGCTGGTGGTTGGCGACCCTGCACATAGCAGGGGGTTGGAACTGGTGAGCACTGTGGTCCTTTTCAACCCAGGCTATTCTGTGGTTCTATGATAATGTCACACTGTGTGACACTCCCCAACCTCTGCCAATCTCAGGGTGCAGATGTGAGGGGCAGCCAACAGATCCTGCAGGGGACAGCATTCTCTCTTCATTCAAAAGTAACAGAACCAAATTCTAGTATAAAACTTACATAAAGAGGGTTGTGTTTTTCCTATCTCTTCTTTCATTCCCCCTAGATAAGTATAATAACAATATATCATGTGTCCCTAAGCTTAGCTTCAATGGGGGAATGGTTTTTGCTCTTTCAGTGGTTCTCTCCCATACTGTGGAATTCACAGATATCCTTTTCTGCAGCAATATGATTAATGGGTGGAGCTGCCCTCAGGAAGAGAAGAGCATGGAGAAAAGGACTGGTTTCTGTAGTTAATTGTGAAATATACTGGAAGAAAAGCGTGAGTTGGAAATAAGGGAAAAAATGTGACAAAAGCGATACCTTTTTCTAGCTGATTTTTTAAACATCAGAATTACAAGAACCACCGATAATATGAGCACACTGACACCCGTTCCCAGGAAAAGCCTGATGTCATCTTCTGAAAAAAAAAAAAAAAGGATAAAGAGGGAAAAAAATAATCAGGCAGCTTAAAGACGGCGTTCTGTGGTCCGATTCCTCACTTGTGAATAATTCTGCATCCACAGTCAGTCATGCTGAACCCAACTGCTTGCATTTCTGTTGCTGTCCCTACAGGTTTACCCTCACAGTTCTGATGGTCTGCAGGAAGAACACCATGCATTTAAAGCTGGAGGCCGTGAAGCACCAGGCTGAGCACTGAGGGCCCTTTGCTGTGCAGATGGGAGCTGGAGGCAAGTAATTCTAAGAAGTGTGGTCATTGTGTTTAACCATTTCCCACGCAGAGGTACCTTCCAGAAATGCTCAAGTGAATTTTTCAGTTCACATCGGTTTTGTTTTTGTTTTAAATACTGAAACAGATCATAGCATAACCTTTACCAGAACACATGCAAAGCACAACTGCAGTCAGAAAAATAAATGGGAAATGTTTAATTAAGTCTTTGGCTCAGATTGTAAGGGCAGAAGTCAGTCACTGTTATGCTATTGTATCTCTTAACATTCTTTTTTCATAGGCTGGATGTGGCACTGGGCAGCCTGGTCTGGTGGTTGGTGACCCTGCACGTAGCAGGAGGTTAAAACGAGATGGTCATTGTGGTCCTTTTCAACCCAGGCCATTCTATGATTCTATGATCTTTTATTTTCCTTGTTCTCTTACCTCCAATTTTCTGGAATGTACATTTTATTACATGTCTCACAAGAAAACAAAGCTTAAATTGGAGGATGATGCATGTTCTGCTCACCCACAACAGTATGGAAGCCTTTCTCACTGTGTGGCTTACTTTCCTGTCAAGTGAAAATCGCTTTTCTGCCTCTGACCTTTCCAAAGTATGTGGAGTTTTCTCTTCCCTTTTCCTATATCTCCAGATGCCACACTTGCTGCTCTGGCCAAAACTTCTCTGTTCAGGCAGAAACTCTTGCTTACCAAGGCTGAAATACTCTGCTCTTACCATGCAAAGCCTCCGGGTAGATAATGCCCAACATCTGGTCCTCCAAAGAAACTGCAGCAGAGAGAGGAAAAAAATGCCTGTCACTTCATTTATAGAAAGTACAGTGGGTGAAGTAGAAGCTATTGTTTATTTTATTCATATTATTTATAAAAATGGCTTCCAGAAACATCATGACTCTCTGCAAGAACCACAGGCGTGCTTAGGCTGAGGATTGGAGCTGATAAGGACACAGCTAACATTCTCATCTGCAGTCACATTGCATAGAGCTGATAGAGACAATTCAGAATACCCAGCACCATGTCCTGAGCTCATAGGCCACTTCAGTCCACCCAGTAATTTCTACAAGAGTTACTGATCTGTGAGTTTGGACTGATTTGGATGAAAAGGAGTGAAAACCATTTGGAATTCACAGTACTTTAATGAACCAACAAGTGGGGGACAATGTACTGAGCTTGTCTAGGCCTGGCAAAGCCATGGAGGCATGGAGGAGAAATGCCCCAACCCAGTTCTGCTTTGCACCAGCTCCATAAGGACCAGCATAACCCCCCAGGGAAAGCCTTCGCTGCTTTGTAAGGCTATCTGTGTGCAGTTCTTCATTCTAAACTGCTCTGTCTACATGGTACTGTACCAGAGAGGTATGCAGCAATGTCAGCCCCACTGTCAAACTATATTTCATGTTACCAAGTTGGCACTGGGCTTTGACCTGAGCTGACCCGGCCAGTGCTGCAGCTGTTTCAGCAAAGCTGTAACACAATTCACTAGCAAAATCAGGGGCAAGAAATGGAAAAGGTACAGTCTTTAATGTTGTAGATTTGAGACACATTCTTTTCCTAGCAAGTACTTCAATTCCCCTACACAGAGTGTGCTTAGAGGGTGAGCCCACTCAGCTCTGCATTACAAAGCAGACCTTGATTATATGGAATTGTGGAAGGAAAGTGTCTTAGCCAATAACTCAGCAGCACTGGAATTAAGCACTTGTGGAGGGATGGTGTCACACTGGCACATTTAGCTGTGGAACAGCTCTGGGGGTGCTGGGAGGGGTCTTCTGCACTCAGCTTTTGGGCTGTGCATGGCTTGTCCTGGCTTAGGAGAGGGCCAACAGGTTGCCCAGCTCCTGAGGACAGTCACAGCCTACTCACATTGCTGGAGATGAGAAATAGACTGTCCTTACTGTCTCTTTTAATTGGCCCATGCCCTCTTTAATATTAAATACTTTCCAGAACTGAAGCCTGCCTACATCCAGCTCTCGGTGAGATAGGACTGGCTGCAGCTCGGCCAGTTCTCTGTCAAAGTTGGGTTTGTTTTGTCTTGTCTTTAACAACTGCCAAGTAGGGAAAGCAGCAACCTCATCTTTCCTATCCCCAAAAGGGAGAATAACTCCATTGGTGTATTTTGTAGAGTAAGATGCAATTCTCTGGTGCGCTGTTAGAGATCTGTGCATGACAGCAAAGAGTGTCAGCTAGAAAAGGCTTACATGCAGGTGTGTTAAAGTCTCTGGTGTGTCCTGCAGCCAAAATATTTCCTTCTAGACCTTGCTCTTGTTTCTAAAACTACAAAACTGGCAGACTGTGAGAATACCACAAAGCTGAACTCTGCAGCTCCACCACAGCAGGCAGCAACTTCTACACACTGAGCTTACCTTGGCCAGAGCTTGGTTTGCTCACTCCATTTGGGTAGACTGCATACACCGACACGTTGATGTGGCTTCCTGCTGCTGCGTCCTCTGGAAAGAAGCAATAGTTACCTTTAAGTTGTATTTATAAGCTGCTATTAAAGCTGTGGATTTGCTCAAGGGCTTCTGATAGAGCAGTGAAAGGAGAGGAGGTGTGGGGTTTACAAGTGAAGGAGCAAAGGCTTGGTCAGGCAACTGACTAGGAGGTACTCTGAAGCCAACAAACACCAGAATGAAGGTGGGAACCAGGAGACAGGTGGGACAGGTCTGAGATCGCGCTGCTGCTGGACTCGCAGGTTGACTATTGCAGGGTCCATGAGCTCTGGCCATTACAGGGAGAGGAGATGAGCTGAAGTTACAGCCTCATTACATCAAGTGTTTTGCCTTCTCTCTCTGCTTGTACAAATGCACATCTGTATTTCTGTGCTTGCACAAGCTCCAGGGATTACCCTACTTTCACTCCCTGCCACCTCGCTCATCTCTTCCTTCTCTTTCTCTGCCCCTTCTCTCCTCGTGGCCTTCACATGTGTGACCAAATGCCACTGGGTGCCCTCAGGTCTTCTATCACTTCACTGTCGAATCCTCCCATGCTCCAAAATCAAGTGGGCAGGGGCTCAATTGCAAATGAAATGTCGATTTTACAACATCTTAACAATCTACACCCAACGGCTAAAGGACTCCTGTGATATCTTACCTTGGATGTAGGTGTGGCTGTCCTGGCCTGGGACTTTCTTCCAAAAGAACTCTTCCTCATGGCTGTACGGAGCTGTACAAACCCACTCCACTATGAACCAGAGTGGGGGGGTCCCGTTGTGCCGGGGGAGCTGCCAGGCCACGGATATGGTGCTCTGGTTCTCACGCTGCACATCCACAGCCAGTGGTGATGGGAAGGCTGCAAAGAGAGGTAGTGGCACAGGGACCTGTAGTGAGAGCAGTGAGATTGGAGGGCTGCTGTGCTGGGCAGAGCCCTCCTTGGGGGGGTAAGGGCTGAGGGGGGAAAAGATGTTCTTGGAAGCGTTTTTTTAATATCTCCATCTATCTCTGTCTGTCTGCCTCTATATTTGATACTGAGATACGTACACACATGCATGCCTCCCAGAAGCATGTGTTCAGTTTTGTCATGTCTCCTTCGTCTGAAACACTTTACCTGACGTATTTACAGGAAACGTGTGTGATTCTGATCAGGAGGAGATTAGAGAATTTTTCCACCTTATTTATACTGCAAAGCATCTATTTAGTCACGCTCGCTATTTGTCCTTCATTTGAATGGGACTTTCCCCTCCCGTTGCTCACAAAGAGACATTTTCAAAAATAGGAAATCATGGCCATGGGGAAAACCACACCGTGTGGCACAGGGAACCTGGGGCACCCAGACTCCTTTCCTCCCTTCGTGTGTGGCGGCTCCAGCTCCTGGCTGGGACACTGGCAGAAGAGCTATTTTGGGAGCTGTGAGCACGGATGGTGCCCTGCCAGCAGGACACGCTTATTTTTAAACTCATTGCTGCAGCTTTCGGAGGCGAAGCGCTGAGCTGTGCTGCTGGGGCATCTCCAAGGGACTGTGGCCTTGTCTGGAGGACACTGTGTTCCCTTGGCAGAGGGGCTCCGCTCTCGCTTTAAACCCATGTGCGCGCACGATAACGTTTCTCCCCTCGCCGTTCAGATAAAAGCCGCACTCCTTAAGGCCGAAGCCGGCGTGCTCGAGGTCCCACCTTCCGGGCTGGGGTCCCGGCGGAGCGTCACACGGGCGGGGCTCGAAGCCCCCCGGGCGTTGTAGGCGGTGACGCGGAGGTCGCGCAGTGCCGGAGGCAGGAGGAGGCTGCAGGCGGTGCTCGATGTATTGCAGAGGGGACGCGAGGCTCCAGCCCACACGGCGTAGCCCAGGATGGGCGTGCGGGCATCGCGGGACGGCTGCGGGGGGCGAGAGGTGGAGCCGGGGATGGGATGGGGATGGGATGGGGATGGGATGGGGTGCCCCCATGGGTCCCCGCCCTCTGCTACCATCGTCACCCTCGCTCCGTCGCTGCGATGAGCGAGGCGTTGCTTGCTACTGCCCCTTAGTGTTTGGAGCTATCGTGCTAAAAGAGAACAAGCGCCGCCCTGAGAGGGCCTTACCTTGATCAAGACTGTCACCTCGTGGCTGCCGTTGGGGAACAGCCGCCCCAGCCGCCGCCACACGTCGGGTGCTGCCGCGGGGGCTGCGGGACACAGCCGGTACGTGCCCTGAGATGCCCACGTCGGAGCATCGCGTGCGTACCCCCCCTGACCTTGGGTGTCTGCAGGGATGGGGCACCACCGCCTCTCTGACCTCAAGAGCCAGACAAGCCGCCACTGCACGCAGCACAGCGTGGCCCGGCAATGCCCTCCCACCACTTACCAGCCTCGGGTGTGCTGTAGGTGAAGGGCAGGCCCCAAGCACTCCAGGGGCTGCCTGCAGCGCTGAGCCGGCACCGTGCCTGGAACACGTAGCGGGTGGCACTCTGAAGCTGGTGTCCACGCTGCACTGCACTGTCCCATGCTGTCACCTGCAGGGCAAACAGGCAATAGGGCCGCTAGGGGACGCTCAACCGTCTGAGCACATGGTGCTGCTAAACCCACAGTGCAGCCCAACCTGGGGGTCTGCTGCCAAGGGGAAAGCAGTGGGTGAGCGCAGCCGGAGAGCATGAGCAGGGTTCCCACGCTTGGCACAATGCTTGGGCTTTTTCAGGTTTCCCTGCGCCACTTTGGAGCTCATGTAATGGGCACGGTGGGAATGATCTTAGAGATCTTTTCCAACCTTAATGATTCTGTGATCCTTTGATTCATATGCATTAAAGTCAGGGGAAAGACAACTGAACCCATTTAACCCAGCACACTGCAGAGCTCTGTGCCAGTGGCACCAGGCAGTCTCCCGTTTTGGCAGCTCTGCTGAGTGCTGGGATTGGGGGTCAGCTGTCTGCCAGCCCCAGGGAGGCTTCCAAAAAGGACCTTAGTGCAGTTTGCCCAAGTGTAGTTGTGTCTGTGTCAATGAGGAGGGACCTGATTAAGCGGGTATTTGCTGAGCACCCTTAGTGGCTTTTTTCCACCTTGTCCTTGCGGAGCTAGATAAGATTTACAAATATTACAAATTTTGCTTTTTGCTTAAAAAGCAGAGATAATGCTGCTGGAAGGGCTGTTCAACCCGCCCTGCTCCCTGGGGACCCCAACCCATAGCTATAATGGGACCTCTGGGGCTCAGCGCCATCTCACATGCCACTCCGCAGCACCCACTGCCTTGTGCCGCTCCTCGCAGCGCACGTCCTGCAGTTCTGTCTGCTGTCGCCAACGGATGGTGGTGGTGGGAGGTGACCCTGCCGTCGTCTCTGCGCTCTCAGCCAGGGGCACGGCGGGCACCACTGTGGGGAGAGCAGCAGCCATCAGCCAGGCGTCACAGCACCGTGTGGGCACAGAGTGCTGGAGGGGCTCATGGTTGGAGCCCCAGTGCAGGGCACAGCGTGTGTGCCACGGGCGTACCGAGCTGCTGCAGGTCGAGGTGCAGAGGGGCTGAGCGTGCCATGCCCAGTGCATTGCTGGCCTGCACCCATGCCAGGTAGCGACTGCTGCCATTCAGAGCACTCAAGGGCACTGGTGAGCCCGTGGGGAACACATCCTCCTGTGCCGTCTGTATGCTGCGGGGCAGAAAGCGGCCATGCTCAGAGCCCCGCATGGGGCACAGTCATCTCCAGAGCTGCAGTTTTTCACTCTTCAAGTGAACTAGCAAATCATTCTCTTTGGTTCCTGGCACTGCTGCATGGCATTCACGTTTCTGCTGCAGGAAGGGAGCTCCCACAGCTCACTCAGGCTGCAGGGTTCAGAGTTTGTACCCCAGGGGCAACTTTGGTGGTTAATCAGAAAACCCACACAGACTGCACGTAATTGAATAGCGGAGTTGGGTTGACTAGGGAAGCCCAGCAGCCTCACGCCATGGGGGCTTGGCCTTGCATGTGGCACAGCACATGTAGGGCTAGGGCAGGAAGGCCACTGGTGTACCAATCCTTATTTCCTGGTGGCATTTTTGTTTAGGTGCTTGGGCACCATTAAGTTCATGCTGGGAATGGGGTTGCTGTGTCCTGGGTGCTGGATGCCCAAGGAGGCTGTGGATGCCCCATCCCTGGAGGCATTCAAGGCCAGGCTGAATGTGGCTCTGGGCAGCCTGGGCTGGTGGTTGGAGACCCTGTACATAGCAGGGGGTTGAAACAAGATGATCACTGTGGTCCTTTTCAACCCAGGCCATTCTAAGCTTCTATGATCTGATTCCCCAGTGCCTGTGGGCCCCTACCTGCGCATGTGGAGGCTGTAGTTGGTGTGCAGCAGTGTTGGCTGCCCGGCGTCCCATGTGCATGCCAGGCTCCCTGAGCGCTCGGGGATGGCACAGCTCAGGTTGGTGGGGGGGCCTGGGGGGTCTGCAGAGAGGCAGCATCAGCATCCCCGCCTTCAGCCCCACCGCTCCCCTATCACCCGTAACCCCACGGCAGTACTCACAGCCGGCCCAGAGCTCCGTCCCGCAGACCACCTCGTTCCAGTAGCTGTTGGGGCAGCGGGCGAGGCAGGTGATGATGCTGAAGGGCAGGCGGAAACCGCGCAGCTGCAGCTGGGCTGCACTGCTGTTGAGAGGGCGTGGGGGATCCTTGGGGGCTGTGAGGTTGAGCAGGATGGAGAGGCTCGCCCACGGGCAGTCCAGCGCCGAGACACAGGTGATGGAGACGTTGGAACCCATTGGCACCACGGAGCCCGGCTCGATCCTCACGTGCCCCAGGCACCTGATTTGGGCAGCACCTGCACAATGCTCGCAGCTTCAATGCAGCCCCCCAAGTGCAGGGTAAACCCCGTGCCAGCAGCCGGTGACTCATTGCTCAGCTCGGAAACAGCCTCACTGATTTTACCTTTTGCTCTAATGCTTAAATGACTGCAGGGAAATAACGCATAGGCTGAAAGCTCTGATCCCTGAGATTACAGCAGTGCACTGACTCGCGCTATCAGATTGGGGCTCTGCAGCAGCACTGATAAAGCTCATGCTCAAATGACATCAGCTCGATTTGGCTTTCCTGGAAAAGGCACAGCTATGCCATGACGTGCTGTGCCAAGCCATGCTGAATGGCCACTTACCTCTGCCCAGAATGCAGAGCAGGATATGGAGCACGAAAGCCTCTCCGCCTCCCACCATGGCCTGTGCTGCAGCTGCTGCCTGCGTGGGGCAGTGGGGCATAGCCTGGGGAGGAAGGAAGGAGTCGGTGCTGCCAGGCACCCAGCCTGGGGTGCTTGGGGGACTCAGGGACACTGGGGAGCCAACCCCCATGCCCAGTATGCCAAGGACAGAGATCTGATGGAGCAGTGGCTGCACAGCTGGGATGGAGACCAAAATTGAAACTCAAGGAAAAATAGTGTTGCCATAAAGGTGCCAGAGCTTGCGAGTGGGCTGCCGTGGAGCCTCCATCCCTGGAAATGGCCAAACCCACATGGCTGTGGTGCCATGGGATGGGAACACCAAACTTTCCTGACGTCCCCAACCCACTGTGCTTCAGCTGCTGCCCCTCAGGCCCAGCAGGGGCTTTCCCAGCCCTCCAAGGACACAAGCTCATGGCCACGTCCCCAGGCTCTCCTGAAGTTCCCTGCACTCCCTTCACTTCACTCCTTCCCACCCGGCTCACATCTCCCATCCCACTGCACCCGCTGGCCCTGGGGAAACCCCACTGCGGGGCACTGATGAAGGGCTCCTTTTGGGAACGGTGCACAGAATCAACTGCAAAAGCTTCAAAAGAGCATTATCCACCCCAAGCTTCAAGAAGCTTCAGAGCAGCATTATCCATCCCGAAGCAGCCTCCCAGATGCAGCTAACACCTCTGCCTTTCTCCTCCTGTTACCTTCGGGATGTGTGCGCTGACCTCATTTGCTTCAAGCACAGTGAAAGCGTTCATAAGGAACAGCCAGGCGCCAAACCGACCCAGGGAGGGGCTCTGAAGGCCTCCCAGCTGCCCGCACACCTCCTGCAAGTTGGAGCAAATTAAAAGAAACAACACTCGTGGTCTATGAAGAGCTCTGAACAAATAATGAATGCTCACGGCAGCCACTTACAGCGTGAGGTCACAGCTCTGCTCCTCGGGGCATTTCTTACGCTCACGTTTTCATTCCAGTTTACAGCGCTTGCAAATTCCAAAGCCAGAAGGAATGAGCGCGGTCTCATCTCCAGATACGTCTCTTTGATCCCATCTCTGTTACAAATCCCCCAGCCCCCTGTTGCTGAATGGATGAAAAGCAAAGAGCAAAGCAGAAAGAAGCCGTCCCAGCCCTGCAACCCTGCAGATGGTTACCGGGGTCAGGAGCACGTGGGAGCCGAGCGGTGGCAACAGGAGAGGGGCTGCTGCCCCATGGCGATGGGATGGGGACCCATTGCAGCCCCACTGCTGGTCACAGCGAGCTGCAGCAGCGACTGCCGGCAGCCCTGACCTACATTGCGTGCTGAGAAAGCACAGTTTCCACTTTGAGTCAGTCCATGGGAAAACCCAGCATCCCTTAAAGCAACAGGCTCACGTGTGCGCTTCTTGCCCTCTTGCAGGATGATGTTTTCCTGGTAAACTCTGTGATTGCATTACGCTCATCTCACTCTGTGCTCTGCAGCAGACACCTCATGCTGCCATCCCCACCGCTGCGGGGCTGCTGAGCCCCGGGTTTCACCGAGGAACTGTTTTAAGTTCTATGATGAAACCCCAACCCCTCCAGTGAGACAGCCCATAGGAGCGGGGCTGTGCTTGCCCATTCCTCTGCTGCTGTTTCCCAGTGCTCGGGGCTGGAAAACCCAGGGGGAGCAGAGCCAGGGCTACTGGTGCCGCCATCCCTGTTTGCCCCAGTTTGTCCCCTCCACCCCCACCCCATCAGCAGAAGGGTTAACCTCAGCGACAGTGTTAACCTCTGTAGACGCTGCAACCACAGGAAATACCACAGAGCTCGGCTCACCCTGCAGCACAAGTAAAGGTTATGGAAGATCGTTTCGCACCGGGCAGGGCAGCCCCTCTCATCGGGGCTGTGGCGGATCCGTGCGGTGGTGCTGGGAGGTGAAGGGCAGCGGTGGGCAAAGCTCTGCCCTGCTGCAGTGCCAAGCAAGCACCTGTGGCTGCCTTTGGACACAGCGAGCTCATGGCGCTGCAGAGGGAATCCAGGCTTGTTATTGTTGTGTTTAATGAAGTATGTAAGGAAAAAGTATTTGTATCATCCAACAACATTTTCAGGGGCGCTTGCCTTCCTTTGGGGTAAAATCTCACTTCTTTCCCTTCCCCATACTAACAAACCCAACACTCCATCCTCCCCTTGGGGCAGCCTGCAGCTCTGTGCTCTCCCACCCCATCCCCTGTGCCCTTCCCTCTGGAGCTCTTCATGTCTTACTTTATCTGCCCTGCAGCCTGAGTTCCAGAGGTGGAAATAAGCCCACAGTGTTCTGCTGCTGCAGACGGAGTCCTGATGGCACTGCACAGCGTGGCGTGGCACAGCATGGAATACCACAGTATGGTGCAGCACAGCACAGCACGGCATGGCACAGCATGGCACGGTATGGCACGGCACAACACGGCGTGGCACAGCACAACACTGCATGGCACTGCACACTTCTCCACCCTGCTGCCTCCAGCCGCACCCTGCAGCCCATTTCTCCCCGTCCCCTTCCCAGCCACACTCCCATCCCTGCACCCCCATTCTGATGCCTTTGCTCCGGCTCCATTCCCTCCCTCCAGTGCCAGGTATTCCAGTCTCAGTGCTGGGCACCTCGCAGGCAGAGCCCCCACATTTGCTCAGGGAGGGAAATATGGAGGGGCCGCGCTGCCATCTCCTCACCACACACGGGCCACGGCACCTCACAGCCACCTCCTCACCCACCCTATGGGGTGAAATCGGGGGATTTTGTTACTTTTGGTGAACTGGGAGCTGAGAGCCCCGCGGA